>NC_057767.1:18516465-18840926 GCF_010389155.1 Erigeron canadensis | reverse complement strand
GATTTGATTCACTATTTGATGATAGGAGGGCCTTTCTTTGTTATTATACCCAATCATAATTGAATATATGAAGCTACTCTGCTTCTTTTTTATATGTGTAGCATTCTTCTTCATCATTATCTGCCCAATGGTTGTCGAGTAAATAAGGCTAACTTGTGTCCTTCTGGAATTTATACCAACCCGTTGTTGAGTATATGAAGCTATCCTGCTTCTTTTCAGCTTTTAAGCTTTTATTTGTTAATATACCCAACCGTTGTTGAGTATATGAAGCTAATCTGCGTCTCTTTAGCTTTTGAGCTTTTATGCACCAAAGTGTTGTATATATGAAGTTGATTTGCTTCTCGGTCCTAACAGAACCTTTATTTATCATTGTAACAACTGTTGTCGAAAACATGCAGCTGATTTGCTTCTATATTTTTATAGAACATTAATTTATCTATGTACTGACCGTGGTCGAGTATATGAAGTTGCTTTGCTCCTTTATTTATGCGCGTAGCAATGTTGCTTATTGGTGTACCCAACCTTTGTTGAGCGCATGAAGCTATTTTGCTTCTTTTTAGTGCATGTAGCACTTTTGTTTACCAATGTACCCAACCTTTGTTGAGCGTATGAAGCTATTTTGCTTCTTTTTAGTGTGTGTAGCACTTTTGTTTACCAATGTACCCAACCTTTGTTGAGCGTATGAAGCTATTTTGCTTCTTTTTTATTTGTATTTTTTATTATGCTCGTAGCATATTTATGCTAAGTAAGTCGTTAAGGCGTCCCATTAACATACTTAGCTTTATTTACCAACCTGGCGAGGCATGGTTGCTTCACCAGTAGGGAGGTTAATTAGTAGGTGCTCAACTTGTCAATGTACCAGACCGTTGTCGAGTACATGGAGCTAATTTTGTGAGGTCGCTCAACCTTACGTCATTCTTTAGGAAGCCTGCTTCCTTAGAATGGGGCTTTGAGAGGGGGCAGCCCAACCTATATATGCGCGCATTTATATATTGCATCTCTTGTTCAGATGACTTTTAGTTCACTTCGTGTGAATCAAATTGTTTATTTGATGAAATAAATTTCATCTAAGTATTTTGCCTTTCGCATGTGTTGTACCATCGCCGCGGTACCTTGTAAGCATGTCTTTGCATCCTCTGGATCATTCATGATCCTTATGTTTTCTTTTGCCAAGTTAATTGATGGGAATGTGTATGGCATTTTAGATGAGAAAAGACTTTCATGCTTATAGGCAAAGGCATCATCAATCCCGTAGGAGATGTGCTTCATACTTCATATTAAAATTAATACATGGGGGTCTTACATTGGTTACAAGAAGATTAAAGCAAAAAAGAAACCATTAAGCTTTGTGTAACCACTCGCCCCTAACTTATTTAGCTTACATATAGCATTTGCGAAGGTGAGTACCATGCCATGGCCTTGGAAGCTCTTCACCTGCAATTGTTTTCAAGTTATAGGATCCGGACCTGAGTGCTTTCGCGACAACATATGGTCCTTCCCAATTTGGACCGAGCTTGCTTTGGTTTGCTTCCTTGTTGGCTTCATTCTTTCGGTACACCAGATCTCCCTCCTTGAAGGTTGATTTCTTCACCCTTTGGTTGCAGTATTTTTCAATCTGGCGCTTGCATTTAGCTTCCTTTATTGCTGCCGAAGTTCGGTATGTTGGCATGCCTATCTCCACAGGGATCACTGCTTCTGTGCCATAAGTGAGGCTAAACGGTGTTTCACCATTGCTTGTTTTTGGCATCGTCCTATGTGCCCAAAGAACATGTGTTAAATGATCTATCCAGCGACTTCCTTCTCGGTGGAGCCTTCTTTTGATTGCATTAACTATGCTTTGGTTGGCCCTTTCAACTTGGCCATTGCCTTGTGGATATGCCACTGACACAGCTATTTGCTTTATTTTTATTTCTTGGCACCAAGATTTAAATGGATTTTCAACGAACTGCTTCCCATTATCTGTGACCAATGCTCCTGGTAAACCAAAACGACACACAATGTTGTCCCAAACAAACTTTTTCACTTGCTTGCCACTGATGCTTACTAGCGCCTTAGCTTCCACCCATTTAGTGAAATAATCTATGGCCACGATTAGGAATTTAAAACCACCAGGTGCTTTTGGGAATGGTCCAACGATGTCCATCCCCCACTTATAGAATGGCCATGGGGATGTCACCGATATCATCTCATTCTTTGGGCCTTTGGGAATTGGTGCGTGAACTTGGCACGCCCTACATGTCTTTATTTCTTCAAAGCACGTCTGATGCATGGAGGGCCAAAAGTAGCCTAATTTCATAAGCTTCCTTACAATGGCCCGTGGCCCCGCGTGCATTCCGCACGATCCTTCATGGACCTCTCTCACCACATAATTTGCTTCAGTTGGACCTACACATCGTAACAAAGGCCCCAAGTAATTTTTTCTGTATAAGACACCGTCAATGAGGGTGTACATTGGTGACTTCATTCTTATCTTTTTTGCTTCTTCACCATCTTTGGGTAGTTCCCCACTTGCTATGAACGATCATATTGGAGTCATCCAGTTGGGGTCTTCTTCAGAGACTACCACATTCATCTCACGTTCCTCAAGTGAGCTTCTTTCAAGTACTTCTACCCACACTTCATTACGAAGATGATTGAAGGTCACCGTTGCCATTTTGCTCAAGACATCCGCCTTTTTATTTTGACTTCTCGGGATCTGTTTGATCTTGAAGTATTCAGAGCCTTCTACTTTCCTTTTTATTTTTTCCAAGTATTGCTCCATTTTTTCATCTTTTGCTTCATACACTCCATTGACTTGGTTGGCCACTAACTTTGAATCTACATACACCTTTAGTCTGTTAACATTTAGCTTCTTTGCTATTCTCATTCCCGCAAGTAGTGCTTCATACTCAGCTTCATTATTAGTAGCTGGGAAATCAAATCTTAAGGCATAGCTAAACTCTTCTCTTTCTGGACTAACTAGCACCATACCTGCACCAGCCCCTTCACTGCTTGAAGCTCCATTTGTGTGAAGCTTCCATTTTGGAACTTTAGCTTCCTTGTTTGAATCATCTGAGGGGATCTGAATTATCTTTTCTTTTGTTTCAGCCATTGGCATTTCTGATATCAAGTCAGCTAGTACTTGTCCCCTCATTGTGCTCCTGGCACGGTATTCAATCCCAAATTCCCCCAATTCAATCGCCCATTTGGCTAAGCGTCCTGATATTTTCGGACGATCCAAGACTTGGCGTATGGGCTGGTCTATGATTACTACAATTGGATTTGATTGAAAATATCTTTTCATTCTTCTAGCTGCATGGACCAGAGCCAAGGCTAGCTTTTCCAATGGTTGGTAATTCAATTCAGCGGCTTACAAGGCCCTACTTACAAAGAAGATAGGCACTTGCTTCTTTCTTCTTTCAGTTAGGAGTATTGCACTTATGGCACTTTCTGAAGCTGCCAGGTACAATGCTAATGTTTCTCCCAGTTCTGGAGCAGTTAACATAGGGAGCTCTATCAAGTATTCTTTAATCTTTTGAAATGATTCTTCAGCCTCTTCCGTCCAATGAAAATCACTTTTATTAACACATTGCTTCAACGTTTGGAAAAAAGGTAAAGATCTTTCTGCTGATCGTGACAAATAACGGTTAAGGGCTGCTAACCTCCCATTCAACCTTTGCACGTCCTTGATGGATTTAGGAGAAACCATTTTTTGGATTGCCTCTATCTTATCTGGGTTGGCCATCATCCCTTCCTCTGTTATCATGTGCCCGAGGAACCTACCTTCAACCATCCCGAAGGAGCATTTCTTCGGGTTCAGCTTCATGTTGATGCTTCTCAATCTGCCAAAAGTTTCATCTATATCTCTTATCATCATTTCTTCAGTCTTGCTTTTGAGCACCAATTCATCTACGTATGCCTCCATGTTTCTCCCAACTTGGGGACCAAACACTTTATCTATCATTCGCTGATATGTTGCTCCAGCGTTTTTGAGTCCGAAGGGCATCTTCTTATAACAAAATGGACCAACATCAGTATGAAAGGCCGTTTTATCTTCATATTCTTCAGCCATTTGGATTTGATGGTATCCTTTGTATGCATCAAGGAAACATTTCACTTGAACCCCACAAGAGCCTCAATCTTCTCATCAATATTGGGAAGTGGATAGCAGTCTTTAGGACATGTTTTATTTATATCTTTGAAGTCCACGCACATCCTCCATGAGTTATCTCCTTTTTTCACCATCACAGGGTTAGCAACCCAAGTTTGGTATCTTACCTCCCTCAGAATATCTGCCTCTACTAGCTGCCTTAATTCTTGAAGGGCAGCCCTGCTTCTTTCGGGAGCAAGAGTTCTTTTCTTTTGCACTTTTGGTTCAACATTTGAATAAAACGTTTAACCGATGCTCTATGACACTCCGAGGGATCCCCACCATGTCTGATGGTTCCCATGCAAAAACATCTTTGTTTCTTTTAAGAAACTCTACCAACCTTTCCTTTGTTCTTCGAGATAGCTCAGCTCCAATGGTAACGAGTTGGTCCGGGTAATGAGGGTGAATCATTACCCTTTCTTCTTTCACATTACGAGATTCCTTAGTAAATTTTAAGTCATCTTCTTCAATTCGTTGGCATTCATCTACCTTTGCCATTTCAGCCCTTACAATGGCTACTCCCCACGGGGTTGGGAATCTCATTTCTGCATGCGGAGTGGAGGTTACTGCTCCCAAAGTTCTCATCCCTGGCCTTCCTATTATCATATTATATCTTGAGGATGGAGCTCTTACTACCGCGAAATCCATTTCTTCAGTTCGACATAATGGAGGTTCCCCCAATGTAATAGGCAAAAGAATTTGCCCAAGGGGCCACACGACCTCCCCTGCAAATCCCACTAATGGTGCCTCAGCCCTTGTCATTAACTGTCTGGTTTGAGCAGGGAGCTGGAGGAAGCAATGTTTATACATCAGCTCAACAAATGCACCTCCATCGATATAAATACGATGGATCCTTTGATCCCTGATGATTCCTGTGATGATCATTGGATTGGCAGTCAAATCCACCATTCCGGGGGGAGGGAATGTGATGGGAACGTTCATCCAACTTTCAGGTATCTTTCTTTTCCTTGACTCCCCCATTTGACTCTTTCCAAACATCTGAACCTCTTTCATCTTTCCTCTGTTGTCTCTTTCTTTGTTCCGGGAGCCACTTTGTCTCCCACCTCTTGCACCTTTATTCTCCTCTTTAATTTCTCTTACTAAATGGGCCAACTGACCAGATTTCACGGCATCTTCTATCTGCCTTTTCAACTGCCAGCAATCGTTGGTGTGATGCCCTTTGTCAGAGTGGAACTCACAATACTGCTCGTTCCTCTTACTAGGATTCCCCATCATTGGTCGGGGTCGAATGAAACCAACTCGTGCATCTTCGGTGGCCAAAATTTCGGCAGGTGTTTTGATTAAAGCGGTGTAATGTTCATGCCGCCTCACATTAGCTGGAGAATAAGGAGTATTTTGACGACGCTCAGACCTCTCGGTGGAGGAGGTATATGCCCTTCTATTGTTGAATTGGCGTGATTGCTTGTTGTTGCGTCGGGCTAGTGCTTCATATAATTTTGCAGCTGTGATAGCTTCTTTTGCTCTAATGTGAGCTTCAACCACTTCCATCATTTCTTTCACAGTATCAGGAACCTTTGTATTTAATTTTTCTATCAATTGCTTGGATCTGATGCCATGCATAAAACCTGACACCCATGCCCTGACACCCGCATGGTTTCACTTGCTCCCAAGATCCGCATACTTTCCAAATTGTACCTTTCCATAAATGCGGTGAGGCTCTCATTTTCTCTTTGACAAATGTTATGGACTTCTACCGAGTTTCGAGTGTATTTTTGTTGAACCATGAAGTGAGTGAGAAATTTTTGCCTCAATTCTTCAAAGCTATCAATGCTCCCTCCTGCTAAACTATCATACCAAACTCGGGCAGAACCAGAAAGAGTTTGGCCAAACATGTGGCACCACACAGGCATGGACCATTGTTCCACCTTGGCTGTGCCAGAGAATACTCCCATGTGGTCATCTGGATCTGTGGTACCATCATACATTTTCACATTAGATGGCATTTTAATCTTGGAGGGAAACTGGAAATCAGATATTCTTTTGGTGAATTTAGAAGCTGATGTGGGGCAATAAGGTGCCGACAAGTCTTCTGCTTCAATGAGAGGCGTTTCCTTCCTTGTGGGTATGAATACATAAGTACCAGATGTACCAGGAGATGGTTCTGTCAATTGGGTGTGACCCCTCATCGGTGCATTGGGTGTGACAAACCCTTTTGATGGACCACCGATGTTATGATTTGGAACCTGATGGTCCCTACTTGATCGAATTGGGGTTTCTTCTCCGAAGCGCAACCTCGTTGGAGCTACACCTTCCTTCATATAATTATGCATCATCATGCTTAGAGTAGCAAAGTTGCTTCTTATGAACTCTGGAGTGATTGGATCTAGATCCTTAGAGGTGCCGGGACCTTCGGCGTGAACCACATGTTGGGAAGGAGGTGGACCTTGTGGACCAAGGGTCTCAACCTCCTCCATTGTCTGGTCCGGAGCAGCATTAGTGGTCCTTGAAGGATTTGGTTCAGAGGGTGGTGTGAGTTCCATCGATGCAAGTGAACCCGAACTTGTGACTTTACAAGTGTTGGGGTCCCACGGATGGCGCCACTTGATGAAGTAATGGACCTACTTCGGGATGGACCAGGTAAAGTCTGGTTCTTACTTTAGGATGGACCAGGTGTAGTCTGGTCCCTCTTGGTGAATGAAGGATGAACTGCACACGATGGAACACACAATCGTTAGAAGGGCCGAAGGAGAATCCTCCTTCGGGTGGCGATTCCCTCTTGGTAATTCAATCCTTGTTAGGAGTAGAATTATACGCCACGGTTTGGTTGGAACCAAACCCCGGATGAAGCAGAATATAACGTATGATATTTATGTTTAGAGAGAGAAAGTAAGAGAGTAAATATTGGAATAGTGAAAGAAGTGAATGATTTACTGTTGGTGAGCATGGGGTATTTATAGGCAAATGGGATGTGGATAATAACCAGCTCTGATGGGGCAATGGTATTATCCACCATGTAATGGGGGTGACCAAAGTCCAGGCTGTCACCTGTGGGTGGTTCCTCGAGTATTGGGGTTGTCCCTTGGTTAATAACCTATACCTTTTTTTACCCATTAAGAATTCTGCTTTGGTGATCCTTCTAATTAGTTGGCTCCAGATGAAGCTTGTGCTTCCTTACTGGAGGTTCTGCTTCCAAGACGAAGCTCATGAAATGCTACGTCATCAAAAAAGTAAACAGATAATATTGTTTTTCTGATACAGGTTATCTAAGAAAGACAATTTTTTTTTGACTCGGATGCATTTTAAGCACGAGTTAATAGGGGTACCCGTGATCATTTCCATACCTTGGCCACATCTAAGTTGTATCAGATGCGATTCAGACCTAAGACATCTTATTAGAAAGTCCAAGATATTAATCAATAAGCCACCTGTTTTCAATTCAAAAAAGTGTAATAATAGAATGTAAAGGTTTATTGAGTAAATAAATAACTAACTAATGCATGTTTATGAAGATGTAGAATTGTTCTGGTATATTATATGGATAATTGTTAAAAGAACTACGTTCCAAGTTGTTTGAGAACTCGATTAACATTAAGCCAATATTCACGAACTGCTAAACCCAATGGATATGGATTACCAACATGATTTCAAACTAATACGGATGACATGACTTCAATCGATCCATCAATTGATTGAATTGTTTAAAGTCCTAATTTTTGAGTTATAACAATGGTCGGTCTTAAAAGTATATCGAAGGTCTGTATTTCAATCTCCTTAAATAAATATTGATACAGCCATGGTAGAGTGCGAAAACAACCACCAAAGTATTGATCAGGACACGTAAATCAAAGCCAAAGCCAACCTTTTCAAGTAGCCTAAACAGGGAAGTCCACTCCTTTTACTCATTTCTTGATGCCCTTGCAAAACTTTTAAGTTGCTCAACTACACAGCAACTACTCATGAGTGTCAAAAGTTTGCCCTATAACAGATTTTCCAGAAAACTGAATGGATTTTTTCTACTTCTAGTTATGATTAGATCAGCTAGAAATACGTTGAACTAATCCTGCCTCTATATTTCTCCATTTCAGCAACCACAAGAACTATAAAGCAAGGTTGTAAATATCGGTTAACGGTTTATTATCGCCCGACCCCCGATAAGCGATAAATAGGATATATCGGATACCCTAAAATGTAAAGGAATTTATCTATAATTTATATATATACTAACAAATAAACAATTTGTAATGCAATACATCAATAATTAGAATATAAAATTATAGAAAAGAAAATAATTACATTTAAAGTTTCGAAATTTAAGTATGTATAGACTATATTCAAAACAAAAAAACGGTAATAAAGAAAGTAATTACAATTTACAACTAGAAATTAAAATATTATTAAAAATTAACTCAAAAATTAAAGAACTAATTAAAAATTTACTAGAAAAAATTGAATTAAAGAAAGTAATAAACCCTAATATTTAATAAAAACCCAGTTTTATTTTTAAAAAAATTGGTCAATTTTTTTTTTTACCGATATTAACCGATAAGTGCCAAGTTTGACCAAAATTTGACCAAAACGATAAATTGCCCAATAAGTCATTTTTCTTATTGGTGAATGGCCGATATACCGCCGATAAATCCGATATTTACAACACTGCTATAAAGCAAAACCACACCAACAAAAAAAAAAAAAAGATAACCATTTCCATTTCAAAACAAACTGATGCATGACAATTGTTCAGCCAATGCACATACCAATCAGAACCTTCAAAAAGTATAAAGTGCTACAAGGCATTCATTTGTTGTCTGAATTATTGGGATTAACCACAATGAAAAAAAAAAAAGTTCAGGGCCTTGATAGCCTATTTATGCAGATGCAGTCTTCTTTTGCTGAAATATTACGGCATAAATAGGCACTCCTACACCAATGCTGAATGCAGTGAAAACACCTAGAGTCATGGTCAACTTCTGGTGTTTCATACGGTCCAAGTTGTACATGTGCTTTGAATGCAGGTAGGCTGGTTCATCATGTCCATGTCCTCCCATTCTCTTTACTCCAGTTGAATGGATTCCTCTTTGAGCTGAAAAACAACACTGGTGATGTTAGAATCGACAAAGTAGTTATATACATAGGGAATTATTTTCTACACTTCGAGCGATTTCTAAGTCAATATTATAAAAACGAACAAGAATCCGCAATATACAGTTAAATGGGGATGGCAATACAAATATCGGATCACAATGAACTAGAGAGCACATTATAATTGGACTGATGATATAATTGCTTCAGGGATGTTCGAATGTGCATTTTAAAATTTAAAGTAATCAAGTATAACAAACTACTGATTCTTTCAACCTAAGGTGAGACGATTCTTATATGTCTCTAACGAGTACTCGAGTAGATGTGCTATAATACTACAATTCAGCATTGAACATATGTGTTACCTAGTCATGTTTGTAGCCCCTTATATTACCACCTATCAACCTCTAACTTGTTACTGGTAATATAGATACAAAAGAAGACATATTAAGATAGAGCTTAAAGCAATTCTAACAAACAAAATGTCCTTTCGAAGTAAAGGTAGCCAACAAAAATCATTTACGGATGCATACTACGATAATTTTCTGGAGTTTGGAAAGGAAGATGGCTAAATTGCTAACGGAACTTCATTTACTCATACTTATGATATCAAGGTAAACCACACTTATTTCTTGTAACTAAAAGAGGGATGTAACGGTCACAACAATAGAATCCAAAAAATGCACATCACCTAAATCATAAAAGTATGAAATGTACCATATCACCTTTATAACTAAATGTCAAGTTCACAACATGATGTTCCACATCAGTCAGTCGAAATATATGTATATGTAAAAAGGGGGAACCGGAGGCAGATTATGCTGGCCAAAAACTGAGGCGGATAAGACGGGCATGAATGTCTTTAGACCACATACTTGTATAGTTGTATAGTCTAAGAACCTATAGGAGAAAACATTTCAGAAAGATCTGGATGACATGATTTTGTAGATATGGACAAGCCAAAAGAGTTGATATAAGAAGATCATGATGGTCATGTAGGTAAAAGTAGTAGAGTTTAAAAGAATTCACCAATGCTCATGATTCAAAAGTATCAACGATAATTAGATTTAACATTGGAAAATCAGTAACAAAAACAAGTGAACAAACTTATTTAATTTAGCATTAGATAATCAGTCTTGTTTGAGCTGCCATTAAAATTAAACAACCATGATAATCACGTAGGTAAAAGTGCCAGAGTTTAAGATTCACCGATAATCAAGATTTAAAAGTAACAAAAAGATAACCTTTCTGGAATGTTTTGTAGATATCAAATATGTAAATGTGTTTCCTTTCATGAAATAAAAGAAATGCTATTTCATCAAAACATTGTAATGGTAAGAAGTGTAGAACGTTGTTGGAGTCTGTAAATTAATTCAATATAATATGTGAACCAAAAAGTATATAATCTACAGCAATAGGATCAAGTAATCTACAGCAATATGATCAAGGATTGCTAATTTATTATATGTTGAACTAGCCATTATTACTCTATATCTACAAGAACAAAAAGATACTCCTATTTGCAGAATATGTAGAGGATCCAAATTCTGGCTTGTGAAGAATGAAAGCATGTAATGTATGTCGACCTGGATAACGAAGAAAGACCCACCAACGATTGAGATGGTCAATACACCACCGATTGACAGTAGGCTTGTTGTACCTTCTCGAAGTAGTAGTTAAATGTGCCAAGATTAACATTGACAAGTATTACTAATGCAATATTTAAACACGTTGAAATGGGTACAACTCAATATAGCAGATTGGTAGTGTAGTCAAGAATATGTATTCAGTTCCTCTACTTTTTACAATTTCTGTAGGTCGTTGTCGTGTTTACCATGTAATCCACCACCTAAGAATTGATTGAGATTCACAAGGCTTGCCAGTTGCCATCGGTCTTTCAAGCAAAAATTGTTGTAATTTCATTTCATCTAACTTAGTAGTCGCTAGCTTTAGGTACCTAACACTTTATTACTATTCCCTCAACAGTCATCATCCTTGGAACCAGTTTAGAGAATTAGGGTAGGGTATCAAGTTCAAAAAACTCAAGGCAGATTATGCTTTTGCAATATATATAGATATAAATATATATATAGGATGGAGATCAAATGAGAAGGTACCTTAAGGAGAGAAGGGAGAGAAGGTTCGTTTTTTATTTTTCTTAACTTGTTTTCTTGACTTTTATTCTTTTTTTCACATTTTTCATTCTCTCTTTAATTAACTTATTCCATATAAAAATTTTAAAAAAGTTTTAAATTTTTTTTTTTCAAAGGGCATAGCCCGTAAGCTATATGCAAAGCCTTTCGGCTTATGGCGGAGCCATAATAGCTAAGGGCGAAGCCCGTTAGGTAGATCACCCCATCACCGATCACCCCCTATGACCTATCACCCTCTATGACCTATCACTCCTACCAGCTACCACTTATTAATATCCTTAAGGGCGAAGCCCGTACCGTACCCTTACATGTATAACTCACTAACTCGGGTTTGAAATTTTTAATTTTTATTTATTTTTTAAAATTTTTTTATGGATTGAATTAATTAAAAAAAGAATAAGAAAAGTGAAAAAAGAATAAAAGTCAAAAAAAACAAGCTAAAAAAAATAAAAAACGAACATTCTCTCCCTTCTCTCCTAAAGAACCTTCTCTCTGGATCTCTACCTTATATATATATATACACACATGACTCTAAAAAATGGACAGCCTTTCGTAGGTAACCCCCCACAAACAGGATTATAATTTGGCATCTTCATTTGAAATATTCCTTTCTCAAACACAATAATAATCATGTTTTCAGAGTTTAGTGGACAACTAATATAAAAACCTCGCTTATTTGATTACTATCCTTGAAATAATAATAAGAATAAAGGCAAACCTAATAATATTTATATTACAGATCTAAAACATAAAATGAAATAGATACATAAATAAATCCAAAAATATGCAATCCAAAACTTATAAATCATGTGAATCATAAGAAACAAAGTCTGGAACAATATGATCTTTAGGAGTTGATTAGAATGCCGTTCTAGAATAAAAATAAATAAATAAATAAATACCAGATTTGGAGAGGAGTGGTGAAGAGATGAATCTAGAAGTGATTGATCTAGCTCCGTTGTTCAACGCCATGGATACCGATTAATTGATTGATTTCTGCCCAGAGTATTATGTCAAACGCAAAACTGAAATGAAATGAAATTGATATATGCTGAGGGAGGAATTTTCTCTTTTATTAATTAATTAACCTATCTTATCAAATATGTATGATTATCAGGGGTGGCCGTGTGGGTGTTCCCTTTTGGGCTATCCAAATGACTCGCTCCGGATGTGGGCCGACGGCCCTAACAAACCCTTCCCTTTTTTTCTTTGTTTTTTTTTTTTTTTTTTCATTAGACGCGTTAGAGACAATTTTAACCAGCGATTTCCTGATCCTACAACCCCTTCCTTATAAAAAATACCTTGAGATGAGAAATCTAAGACTTGAACCCGAGACCTTGGGAAAAATTCACCGCCAGGCTCACACTGTGGATTTAGAAGATAACTCTGACCAACCACCTATGTGAAAATACCCCTTTCATTTATATTTCTATTTTTACATTTTTATCTTGTTATTAATCTAAAGTAGTTATGTTTCCTTATTGGTATCGGATTTTTTTATATGTTTTCTTTACTGATATTGTGAAATTAATAGGTTTACAGTTTAAATAAATTATTACTAGACAAATTCCCGCACAATGCGGCAGTGTAGGTAGCGGTGGTGACTTGTACTGAAAATGACGGCAAGTAAGATAGATAATTGATGTAAAATAATTCATGTGATTTAAGGAATAAATGAAGGTAATTTAGTAAATAAAAAATATATGCTAAGTGATTAAGAGATTCCAAAAAGATAATACCAAGTTTGCTTTATAAATAGTTATAGATATATAGATAGAGAGGTAGGGTTATTTGAGACCTTACAAATAAAAAAGAACACGAGAACAATTCTGGACCACTCATTTTCTTATATTTTCTCTCTCTTCCATTAAATAAGAAAATTCACCCAAATCATTTAAAATGCTTTATTTCACAAACCGTAAATCGTTAGACGAAACAAAAAGCATGGGTAGTCTTAAAATTTCGTCCTCTTTCATTAGAGATCCAATTCGATATAATTTTGATTTTCATTTTTTTTTCCCATCGCGTTCATCCTACACATGTGTAGGTTCATCCTACACATGTGTAAGATCATTGTTTTCACATGTAAATTAGTAAATGAACATATGTACACAACAATGAAGGTCAAGGGCGGAACCCGTCAATCCATGGCAAAGCCATGGTAGCCAAGGACGGAGCCCGTCAGTCCATGGCGGAGGAATAGCGGCTAAGGGAGGAGCCCGTTAGGTAGATCACCCCTCACTGGTCACCCCCTATGACCTATCACCCTCTATGACCTATCACCCTATGACCTATCACCCTCTATGACCTATCACCCCCACTAGCTTTGGTTTATGAATATCCTTAAGGGCGAAGCCCGTTCCGAATCATAATTTTTGTTCAACCTACACATGTGTAAGTTCAACCTACACATCTGTAAGTTATGTATAACTACCAAAAAGAAAACGAAAATTAAAAAGTCGTCAAAAGTATATCGAATTGGATCTCTAATGAAAGAGGACGAATTTTTATGACTACCCATGCTTTTTGTTTTGTCTAACGATTTACGGATTGTGAGTTAGAACATTTTAAATGATTTGGGCGAATTTTATTATTTAATTGAAGAAAGAGAAAAAAGAAAATAATGTGTGGTCCATAATGGTTCTTGAGTTTTTTTTTTTAGGAGTTCTCAAAATAACTCACCCCTATAGATAGATATAGATATCTGCAGTAGTTATGTATAAAAATAATAATGATATTAATATCACTACTAAAATATTATCCTGTTTATTACTAGAATAGATCATATTGTATTTTAATAAATATTGATATCAGATAGTTGAAAATAACAATTATATCAATTTATGGTTTTTTACTTTTATTTGAAAGTTAGAAGCCACCATAGATAGCTGATTATTATTCGGTTTGAATACGCTTTTACATTAACTGTGTAAAACTAGATAGTAAGACTAAATAAAGATAACACATATTCATTAAAACATATGTGATACGATTAAGAGCTTTTATAGACGAAGTTATAGATTTGATAATAACATATTACATAGTTTATTTTAAAAAACGAAATTAATTATTTTATCTTCATAAGAAATTATAGGTAAAAGCAAAAAACAAAGATTAAGAGCTAAGTAAATACCAGAGACGGGTTAGATGAATGGAGAGAGTAATTAAAGAACTCTTGAAGGTGAGCAAAGACTCTAATTTTGTAGCTTGTACAAGGTGTCAAAGGAACTAAACTATGTCATTCCTAGCATAAACTAAAATTACACACGACCATCTAATCTAAACTACACATGCAACACATGAGCCAGTTTTACTCAAAAGGATTGGTATTCACCCAAGAAGTTATGTGTTCATACGGTACCCTCTATTGGTTTTGTGTACGTGCATCAAACTTCATGAGGTTTGTGTGCCTAGAAATCCAATAAAGCTCCTATGAGTCCCTACACAAGATGTTAGTCGAATATAACAAGATAAGACAAGTATATCGAGTAACCTGACTGGCAAGTAATTTTGATCCAGAGAAAGACTAGTTCAGAATTACGATCCAGATATGGATATGAACACTAAGTAAATACGACAAACAAGTACTTGAAACTATATAAGTAATATGTATAATCAAGTATTAGGCAAAGAGTCAAGATGTATTTTTCAATGTATTTTATTCATTAATATAAACAAAATACAAAGGTTATTGCGGAACAAAGATAATCACACTTGTGAGATATCTAAACAACCTTGAAATACAAATGATCTAACAACTAGGAAATACACGTAAGAATTACTTAGAGTATATCTCACAAGTTGCAATGCCAAAGTTCCAAGCCATTTGTAAGTTGTGAGAAGCCTTGTATTTATAGGCAAAATCCATGATGACGTGGACTTGGCCGTACAATACATGGTTGAGACACATTTAAGGAAATAAGCAATATTCCTTAAATCGTGTGTTTTAAGGTTAAGTGTGAAAGTCACTTGATGAGACATTTCACACTTTATTCCGAACCATTTGACTTAACCAAAAAGCTTTCTAGAAACAATGTTATTAACTGGATAAAGCATGGCAAAGTAAAAAGGCTTCCTAGTAATCAGTGCAAAGTGGTGTAAGTATTTTACATTGAGCAGCTTCAGATCTTCAATCAGATAGAATCTTCTCAAAGCCCTGCTTCTCAGAGGATTCTCTTCTTCAGTCTTCGACTTCAGAATGAATGTCTTCAGCTTGGGCTGATCTCGATCTGAAGTGAAACTTCAGAGAGCTAATTTTGAGAGGGTCCTCAGAATTTCTGTACAAGTATTTTCTCTGAGCTTCAGATATTTCTAAACAAATTACACTTGGTCGATTTACGACCTAACAAATTTCCCTTATTTGTCTGAAATATTACATGCATTTTTAGACTTCTATCTATACATGTTTGTAAGTCTAAAATGCAAGTTTTGTTTAAGTTGTAAAATATTTTCCAAGGACATCTTATAGATCATTGATGTCTTAGAATTTTATCTTGTTGTTTTTTTAACTTAAAACCTATCATCTACTTGTCGAGTACAGCTTGTAAACATATATATATATACAGTAGAGAAATCAAGAGTTTGTTACAAGTACATTGAAAAATAAAAATATACACAAGTACATGATACATTGAGTAGAAAACTACTTCTTTGCAGTCCTTGAGCCTGAGGGAGCATCAGTAGCCTTTCTCTTCAGAGGAGAGTCCTTCTTCCCAAATAGCCTTGCCTCAATTTCATTCTTGGCCTGCATCTTTTGTTGGATCCTTGCCATCCATGCGCCAACTAGATTAGACTTGGGCTTTTCCTTCAGAGTGGGAATCATCTTCCTATGCTCAGAAATGCCAAATTCGTGAACTGAAACCTGATTGTATTCTGATGTTGTCCTTCCTTCCCTTGTCACTACCAGATCAAACAATTTCAGACCAGCTTCTTTCAGAATTTCAACATCAATGATCTTGGCAGGATGGGATCTATGTTTCTGATAATGCTCATACTGAGCCAATTCAGCTTTCGTTTGGGCTGCAGCAACATCTTCAGAAATTGGCTTGAAAGTGGACAAGTCAGCATCACGAACATTTTCCCTTGAACTCCTTGGTCTAGTCACTTTGGCTTTGGGTGGTGGTCTTGCCAGTTGTTTCTCCATCTTCAGAACTTCAGCCATAATTTCTTTCTTTTTAATGGCCATCTCTTTTTCTCTATTTTTCACCAAGTCCTCCTTGGACAATTTCAAGGTGAGATGGTCAAGCTTCTGTTCTAAAGGGGAATACTTTACCCCATATTCATAATCACCCATTTATTCCAATGCCTTCTACACTCTTGGGTCATTCTTGATTTTCTGATATCGTTCCAGAGAGAGTCCAAGAGCTAAAACATCCACATGATCAAGGGTTCCCATCCTCAGATGTTGTTCCCTTTCCTTTTCCTTGTTTTCCCTCTACATGATGAATTGATTACAAAGTTGTTTCTGCAATGCCTTCAACTTTTCTTCATCTGTAGTCAAATCATGCAAGGTTAAACCAAACTCATCAACATTCTTTCCAAGTCCAGAATCCTTTGAACCTTTCGACTTGGGTTCTTTTACAACATGTGCCTTGCCCTTATCTTTCTTGGCTGGCTCAGAATATTTTTGCTCAGATTTCTTCTTCTTCTGAAGTTCCCCTTCAGCTTTAGATTGTCTTTTGGTTGCTTCAATAAGTTCTTGATTGCTACTAGTCAGACCAGTTGGCACATTTCCCCCTTTGGGGACCTCTGCAGGCATAGTAGCATATAATTCAATGGCGGATTGCATGCACTTCAGAGGTTCCCAACTCTGATGCAGAAGACTGTCAGAAATACCCTTCAACATTGTGGAAAACTGAGCCCTTAATCTGAATGAAGAATTAAGGTTCAGTTTGTCATGGTCCATAATTTCTTGTAATAATTTTCTGTCAGCCTCAGTAAATGACGGAGGAGGAGGAGGAACAACAACAGGCTCTTTCTTCAGCAGGGTCAGAATTTCATCTAATTTCTGAGACTGGTCCTTAACAGATTTATTAAGGGTGGCCACAGAAGTTTGTACTTCTTCAACAGCCTTGTCCACCCTTTGAGTTGCTTTATTAGTGAGTTCTTCGACCATCTTCTTAACCCTTTCTTCAAACTTTGATGCAATGGCAGTTGTCAGCTGAGCAACCAAATTCTGAGACAACTCCAAATATACCTTTTCAATCACATCATCTACCACTGACTTCTTTACCAACTCATTGACCTCCTTTCCAACTGCCAAAACCTCTTGTTTTATCAACTTAACACTTGATGTCAGATTCGCAACAACTGAAGTCTGCACATCTCTCTTGGTCAGTTCGAAAGCTTTTCTGATGGCAGAGCTGATGCTATTACAAGCCATCACCAACTCATTAAGCTTCCCACTTACTAGCCCCTCATTTCCAGCAACTTTGGTCAACTCAGTTCCAAGGAAGATCTGAGTACCTTTCATATCAGCAATGGAGCTAGTATTGGCAGTTAGAGATTTGGTTAAGTCCTCTACCTTGAGAAGTAGGCTTTGGACTTCGATGTTTTGTCTCTCTAACTGTGCTTCCACACTCAAAGGAGGAGGTGGTTGTGCAGAAGCAGAAGCTACAGATGAAATGTTCCCAATCCCATGTAAAACTTTATCTAATTTCATTTCAGTTGGACTCTCAAATTCTGTTTCAGAGTCCAAATCCTTTTCAGCTTGCTCATCATAACTTATGGGCTTTGGAACTTGGTGAATTTGTGGGCGAAGATGTTGTAATTGTGGTTGAAAGTTTGGTGAAGTGACATAAGCGGGGGTTGAGCCTTCAGGAAAGTAAGGGTGTTCATGTGAAAGTGGCGGTGGGCGATATGGTTGTTCAACAAAAATATTTGGATTTTCTAAGGGAGGTTGGACGTTTGCAAGGTTGAAGGCTGGCTCAGAATCAGACGACTGATTCTACTCCAATAAGTCCTCGTTAAACTCAAAGTCAGAAAGGGAATCAAGATTCCCCTGAGGTAGCTCATCGTCATCCCAGAATGAAGTCATAACAACATTCTGATCATATATGCCCTGGACCTGACCACTAAGACCAGATCCAGCTGGTGGTTCAACAATTGCTTCAGAAGCAAGTGCATCGTCACCAACTTCAGAAATTATATGACCAGAAAAGGCAGCCACAAGGGTTGCCTCAGTAATTCTCGTGCCTTGGTCAAGAATTACATCATTGGCCGTAGAGTGTGGAACCTCAGTTTCTAATGGTGTCGCCTCAGAAACTTCATTGGTTCGTGCTTCAAAAGAGTGTAAGATTTGTGAAGTAAGTGCTTGTCCAGACTCGGACTCTAATGTGAGTTGGGCGGACCCACTTATATTTTCTTCACCATCTCCTCCTAAAGAAGTTATGGAGATGGTTGCTTGTGGGTTGTCCCTTTGACTCGATTCTTTTGGTTTCTTTTGGGAGGTACCAGAAGGGCTAGTTTCGGCACTAGTGTCCTTGGGCTGTGAGGACTTCTTAAATTTACGTCGTTTTAATAAGCCCTTTGGAGATCCTGAGGGATCTTTTAGAAGATCCCCAGGTTGGTCATCGGATGCGGGAAGTTGTGGCTGGGAAGATGAAGTTGTTTGGGATTTAAAAAACTTCAACATTTTGCCACCAGGTGCACCGGTGGGTCTCACATTCTTTTGCGATCCGCACAGTGACCTTTCTGAGCCAGCTGGTCTTGCTGCGTCAGTTTTAGAAATTACCTGAAGCATTGCAGGAGAGAGTTCTGGCTCTTCATCTAAAGTAGATGCCTTTGATAAGTCTCTGCAGAACTTTATCACTGAAGTCTCAGGTCCCCCTTCAGAATACGCGTCTCCCAGAATTTGCATAAAGCAAATGCTCAGAAATCTGGGGAAAGAGATATGTGGACTTCTTTTTCCTTTTAACTTTGCCAACAACTGAGAGAAGAGCATCTCAGCGAAGTCCACCTCGATCCCATGCCACAAGTAGTAGCCCATTTAACTTGAACTAGGGAAATCTGGTCCAAGCCACCATAATTTCCCCGTAGGCACTCGACAATCTAAGTCCAGAAATACCTCCAACATTTTTTAAAGCCAGCAATGAAAATATGGCCAGAGGTTTTCAGATCGCCTTCAGCATCGATCATTGCATCATGACCCATGTCTCTCAGAACCTCCCTAAAATTGATGCCTTTTAATCTTTTGGAGTATACAGATGGAGGTCTGAGATAGTTCAATTGAAGGGCCTCCCTGAACCCATCAAGACAAATGACACACCGCTTAGTGCCATCCTTAAAAGTAAAAGCAATGGATTTTTCATCCTTGCTAATTTCAGCGGTGTACCAGAATTCAAGTAAGTTTCGATGATACAAGACTTGAGGATTTGCAGTCAAGGCATAATGAAGAAGACACTCTTCAAGAAATGTATTTATCCTCCTCATTAGGGTTTTTTAATTGGCATTTAGGGGTGACACGAAGTTGTTCATGTTGAATCTAATGGCCTTGGCTTCAAATTTTTCTGGCCAATTAGAACTTGGCTTGACTGCTGGTCTTGGTGGATTGTAATCAAATGTGATTAAAGATTTTGCTTGTGATGGTTTTGCCATTTGATAAGGTAGGAGGAAACCTACCAATTGGAAAATCCTAATTATATATATATATATTTATATATATGGAGCCGCATAAAATGTCCAACCTTGGAAGGATGCTTTAAGCTTGGAAGGTAGGAAACTATCTAAGCTAGGAAAGTACAAGCTTCGAAGGTGGGAAAGTATATAACCGTAAGCTTGGAAGATAGGAAATGGAAGAAGCTTGAAAGTTGTAAAGCTTAAAAGATAAGGGTGGACCTATTTTGTCCATAAATAAAAGTGGTGGACCCTAACTATCAAAGAAAGACAAGGATGGACCTTAATTGTTCAAGAATAATTGTATTGGATCCTAACTATCAAAGAAAGATAAGGGTGGACCTTAATTATTCAAGAATAATTGTAGTGGACCTTAACTACTCAAGAATAATAAGTGTGGACCTTAATTGTCCAAGAATGAAAATGGTGGACCTTAATGTATATATATATATATCTCTACATATATATACTATATTATAAAGCAATTTCACTTTTCAACTTTCAATATTCAATTTCAACAATATGCACATATTAATGTATGATGTACCATACTTCAATACATACAACTTTCTTTCTCCTCCATAAATAATTTTATTCTCTAATTCTTTCAAAATCTTTTATCTCAAAAACCGTACATCGATAAATTATAAAGATTATATGGGTGTTCTTAAAATTTCATGCTCTTTCATTAGAGATGTCATTCGATATACTTTTGACGGATTTTTAAATCCGAGGGTGGAACCCGTACGACTAAGGTATTTGGCTATGACACGCTATGACATATAATCTCCTATGACCTATCACATTTTATGACCTATCACCCTCATCATTTTACCGCCGCAACGCGCGGGTACTTGCTCTCGTATTATATAAAGACCCTTAAAATTACTATGGACTTCTAAATTTGTGCCACATGGGCTCAAATAGTTGGGGGCTGTATCCACCATCCCCTTTCATAGTCCATACCCATACCCATCCCCTGTCCCCCATCCATCGCCTTGTCCCCCATCCCTTTTTCAGTTTCCACGAATTATCATGTAACAACACGATTTTATCACTCGAATTCACATCAACAATGGCGGTTTAGTGTGAGTGTGTGTTCTTGGTGTTTGTGTGTGTGTTGAGAGAGAATTGGGATCAAGTGTGTGTTATTCAGGTGTAATGGTATGTCAAGGTTATGATGAGGTTTAGCCAAGGTTATGATTTCTAAGGAATTGAGGGCTATTTATAGTCTAAACTAACAAACAATGCTAATTATCACAATTAGCCCCTCAACCTTAGAAATCATAAACACATGACTTAACAAGTAAGTCCATAACTTAAATTACAATGTATCACTATTTTTGGATTTCTAACATTCTCCCCCTTAGTGATATATTGTAAGGTCTGAAGTACGTGTTGTTTTGTCTTGTAGGAATGAATTTGATGAGCCCAGTGGTGAAGACAATTGGTGTGTTGAAACAAGTCTTCAAAGCTTTCTCATTGTCTTTGGAGAACTTGATTCAGTCTTGGTCTTGGACTTCTTGAAGTTAAATCATTTGTTGATTCTCAATGTTCTTTTTGAACAGAGAATGATGAGTGTGTGTATTAAAAAGATCAGAGTTGTCTTTTGAAATGCGGAAGGTATGAACTTATCTTGAATTCTTCAATCTTCGAATCTTGAAGTCTTTTCTTTGAAGTCTTGGAATGAATTTTCAGAAATATGTACTCTCCCCCTTGATGTGTGCAATGTAGCTTTTGGTAAATTGTTGTTGTATGACTTGAAGATCTTTAATTTGATGAAGACTCTTTTTGAAGCTTTTCTTCTTTTGTCTTGAATATTCAGCCTTTTGTCCTTTGAAGCTTTGATCTTTGTCACATCGTCTTGAACACTTTTGAGAGTAAACATTTCAAAAAGTTTTGGAAATTCTTTTATGAAAGTAATCATGCTCCTCCTCAATGAGTAATCACAGTCTTTGATTGGAGCATTTTTGAACTTTTTGTAACATCTTGAGTGAGCATCCTTTCATTATTGATCTTGATCTTCTTATCCTTAAAATCATTCTAATTTCTTCCTTAATCAATCATACTATTTTCTCCCCCTCATAATGACAATGTTGGGAACCAATGTCATTATGCAAAACATTGATTGAATAGAATGTCAAAAGAAATCAAAAGAACCATAGCTCAATGGTGTTTACACAATGGTGTTTACACAAAGATATATGAACAACAACTCATCAACCCAAACCATTAATCCAACCCAAATAACCCTATGGCTGACTAAAATGTAAGGTTGAAGTTGTTGGTATAAGCATTTTATTATGGTGTTGGTGTTTTCTGTGTTGGGGTGATGAGAAAAGAAACTTGATAAGAATGATCCGTTTGCATTCAAAAATCGAAAGGATTAATGAAATGACCGAAAGAAATGTATACCATTTATCAGATTTCCTATGTATCATTGAGAAATGCACAAAGCAAACCCCTAACATAGTTTGGTCTTTTGGCTTTCCAACCTCAAGATTGCTTCAAAGAATGTAAACCATGGTCAGTGTCACCTAAGCGTTCGATAACCATGTTCTACTATCCTTAAAGACTTTTAGGAAAAAAATCCAAGGTCACAATAGACTTCTTGTTAACTCAATAATTACACAAATGCAATTATGAGACCTACGTTCAAAACTGGAAATGATGTTAGCAATGGTAGGATTTCCATTTGATCATCGTGAAATATCAATCAAGATATCACTACAAATGTTCCGGCTATATCACACAGATAAGCAGGTATATCACAAAGATATGACGCAAATGTGTCCTAAATAATGAATAACGATCAAATTAATGATCAATCACGAGAGCTCTAGACACAAAGTGATCAAATGAAGTCGGGGACTGGAGCAGAGTGTCACCCTTTTTCAATATTAACGTCTTCCAAATGAAGAGTCAATAGAAATGAGAAAATCTCCGTGAGAAATAAAACAAGCATTTGTTAAGAAACACTTGAGTGGTTAGGTAAAGATGTGCATCGTTTCACTGGGTCCATGAAGGCTTCTTCAATACCGAGATATCAACAAATGACATCCGATAGAAATGTGTTTTACCCGGCGATTTGAGAATTTTAGAGAAGGGTATCAATTCTTTTAACCCTTTTCTCACAACATATCACCATAACCTCTCACTTTTCGACTGTACTTCCTCCAACTTAGTTGCACGAAATCATCATCTCTCAAAATACCCTCACTATCTACTGAAAGAACTGAAAACTCCGGGGTTAGAACTCATCGGCGATGATGAAGTTCATGGAGTAGAATTTTGAGAAAAACCTAGTCGCTCATGTGCAAACTAAACACCGAACTTCCTTTGAAGAAAATATTTTGAAAAAAATCATCAAATGTGAAAAAAAAATGATTAAAAAAACATTTGAAGTTTGAAAGAGTTTTGAAATCACAAACTCCCCCTTAATCTATGCAAAGATAGATCAAAAAGATTTTCATAGAAAGGATGGAGCAAAAATGATTTGTGTGAAATCAAAACAGGTTTTATGAAAAGTGAACTCAATCAATTGTTCAAGATGAGACAACTCAGGAGTACACAAAGGCGTTCAATCCTTTGCTTCTCATATCAACAATTGAGAGTTTTTGAAACAGATGCAACAAAATTGCAATCAACATCTTGTGATACTCAGGTTATCATGATGAAAATCCAATATATTACACATATACATTCATATAAGACCACTTGGAAGTACACAAAGGCGTTCAATTCCGCGTTATCTTATATCAATTTATATGTATAACAACATGAATTAATTCCAACTTTGAAACATAAATAATTTTTCTTTTTAAAACTGGTTTGCATACAGAGTATATGCAAGCCATTATGAAATAAATAACACAAATAAGCACGGGTTATACACCGCACGGGTTACATACGGAGTATATGTAAACCACAAAGATATAAATAAAAGTATGAAGCCCGGGTTACATACATAGCATATGTAAGCCACTATGAAATAGAAGAAGAAGAAAAAAAATTAAGAAAATCTTTTTGTTATTTTTCAAAATTTTATATTTTTGTATTTGATTTTTGTTTTTCAAATTTTTATAATTTTTGAAAAATGAATCAAGAATTCCTTCCATGGTAAAGTGAATCAAGGATCAGGATTTAGCATACCAAGTTTAGAGATTAAGAAATTAAACCTCTTTTCGTCCAGTGGTTTTGTAAACAAATCAGCGAGTTGGTAGTCAGTTCCCACGAAGTAGAGTTCGATGTCACCTTTCTCAACATGATCTTTGAGAAAATGATATCTCACATCAATGTGCTTTGAGCGTGAGTGATTGATTGAGTTGACAGCAATTGCAATGGCACTTTCTGAATCACAATAGATAGGGACACGATCATACTTCAGACCATAATCGGTAAGTTGTGTTTTCATCCATAACACTTGAGCACAGCAACTAGCAGCAGCCACATATTCAGCTTCCGCTGTTGATAGTGACACACAGTTTTGTTTCTTGGAAGACCAACTCACAATTTTATCACCCAATAATTGTAAAGTACCGGAAGTGCTCTTGCGATCAAGCTTACAACCTGCATGATCTGCATCTGAATAGGCAGTTAAATTGAATCCAGTATCCCTTGGATACCAGAGACCTAAATTGGGTGTACCCTTCAGATAACGAAAAATTCGTTTCACAGCTTGGTAATGTAAATCAGTCGGAGTGGCTTGATACCTAGCACACATTCTTGTTGCAAACATTATATCTGGGCGAGATGCTGTAAGACACAACAACGAACCAATCATGCTTCTATACCTCTTTTGGTCAAATGGTTTCCCATTTTTATCAGCATTAATGTTTATACGAGCAGCCATTGGGGTTGAAATTGAAGAACATGTAGTCATATCAAATTTTTTCAACATATCCTTTATGTACTTACCTTGTGATATAAAAATACCAGTTGGTAATTGTTTGATTTGTAAACCCAAAAAGTAATTCATTTCCCCAATCATGCTCATTTCAAAATGATTGACCATTAGAGATGAAAAGTTTCGGCAAAAAGTTTGACTGGTTGACCCAAAAATAATGTCATCAACATATATTTGGACAAGTAAAACATGCTTACCTTGCTTACGAATAAACAAGGTAGGGTCAATAGTGCCTTTGGTAAAGCCTCCTTTGAGTAAGAAAGTAGTTAAGGAATCATACCATGCTCGGGGTGCCTGCTTCAAACCATAGAGAGCCTTGTCTAACTTGTAGACATGGTTTGGCTTCTTAGGATCAACAAAACCTTCAGGTTGCTCTACGTAAACTTCTTCTTTGAGTTCTCCATTCAAGAACACTGTCTTCACATCCATTTGAAACACTGTGAAGTTTCTGAATGCGGCATAAGCTAAGAATATACGAATGGCCTCCATTCTTGCAACAGGAGCGAAAGTTTCATCGAAATCCACACCAGGTTGTTGGCAGTAACCCTTTGCAACCAATCTAGCTTTGTTCCTTACTACAACTCCATTTCATCCTTCTTGTTCTTGAAAATCCACTTGGTGCGAATTGGTTCTTCTTTCCTTGGATTTGGAACCAATCTCCATACCTTCAGTCTCTCAAACTGAGTTAATTCATCTTGCATTGCTTTAACCCACTCTGGATCACAAAGAGCTTCAGAGACTGTTTTGGGTTCGATGTTACTCAGTGAAAGTGCAATAAGACACTCATTGACTGTAGTACGGGTAGAAACACCAGCTTGTGGATCTCCAATGATCTGTTCTGTAGGATGATCTTTGCGCATACGCGACCACTTGTTGTCATGAGGAAGAGGATCTTGTTGATGAATGTCAACATTATCATCAATAAATCCAGAGTTCTGTTGAGAAATGGAATCATAGCTCGGAAGAACTCTTTCCTCAAAATTAGGATGATCAAAATCCAGTGGTACATACACATTTGGAGTATTTGATGGATTTGTTGTTTGGGTGATTTGAGAAGGTTGTTCTTGAACATTCTTTTGAGAATAAATATCACTTGAAGATGATTCTTCATGCTCTGAAGAATTTGAAGATGATTCACGATTGTTGTCAGGAACTGGTTCATTTGTTTGAATAGGATCATTGTTCGGAATTGGTTCATTGATGACTTGAGATTCCTTTTCTTGAATCGGTTTTGAATTGTAGAATTCTTCGAAAAGAATATCTAGCTCTTCACTTGTTGGAGTTGGATATTTCTTGAACTTTGAAGAAGGTAGACGTCCTTGAGGAAGCACTTGAAGTACTTGGATCACTAATTGTTGGTAGCAAACTTTCTTGTTCAAATATCATGCCAGACATCTCGTCAAACCAAACATTCATGGTTTCTTGAATCGTGTTTGTTCGACGATTAAAGATGCGATATATGCAATCGATGTCTTTGAGTAGCCAACAAAGTAACCTTCGTCACCTTTCCTTTCAAACTTTCCAACATTTTCCCGATCATTCAAGGTATAACAGACACACCCAAAAATATGAAAGTAATTGATCTTGGGTTTGCGTTTGTTAATAACCTCATAAGGAGTCTTCTCATGACGCTGATTGATGATGGACCGATTTTGAGTGTGACAGGCAGTGTCAACAGCTTCAACCCACATATTTGATGGTAACTTGGAATAAGCAAGCATTGTCCTTGCTGCTTCCACCAGCGTACGGTTTCTCCTTTCAACGACACCATTTTGTTGCGGGGTATGGACAGTAGAGAATTGGTGAGTAATGCCTTTTGATTTGCAAAATTCATCGAAGATGGCATTTTTGAACTCAGTACCGTTATCCGAACGGATATAGCGGACTGGAAGTTGAAGATTCACTTGAGTAGAAGTGATGAAATCGATCAAAATTTGAGTTGTTTCATCTTTTGAAGCAAGAAACTTGACCCAAGTGTATCTTGAATAATCATCAACGATAACTAGAATATATCTTTTCCCATTTCTGCTTTGTACTTTCATAGGCCCACAAAGATCCATGTGAAGTAAATGAAGAGGTGCCAAAGTATGTGGAATTTTCTTTGGTTTATGAGAAGTTCTCTTGATCTTCCCAACTGAACAAGAAGGACAGACATGCTCACTCTCATACTTGTAGTCAGGCAAGCCTTCAACAAGTTGCTTGTTGACTAACGCATTGATGGTTTGATAATTCAAGTGAGAAAGCCTTCTATGCCACAACCAAGAATTTTTTGAAGTAGCTTTTGAAACAAGACAGATATTATCAGTTGGTTGGTTATCATCAAGATTAATTGTGAAAAGATTATCTTCAGGATCTCCGCATAGGATATCAATTCCATCGAGAGTTTGGACTTTGCACAGAGATTGTCGAAAAAGAACTTGAAGGTTATTGTCACAGAACTGTCTAACACTGAACAAGTTATGACTCAGACCTTCAACATAATGGACTTTCTTAATGACAATTCCGTTTCTTTCAATATCTCCATAACCTAGAATTGGAGCGAAATTGTTGTTTCCGAAATGAACAGTTCCCATGAACCTTTCAACAAAGTTCTTGAGCAATGATTTATTGCCAGTCATGTGTTTTGAACACCCGGAATCGAGTATCCATACACAGATGGTTATTTCCTGCAATCAAAAAATTTTAACCGACTTTAGGTACCCACTTAAAGACGGGTCCTTTGTGGTTAGTTAACACAGGCAGGGAGTATAACTTAGGATATGCATACAAACATGCTTTAGAATCAATATGAGCATTAACAAGCACACCATCAATAAGCACATTCGTATAAAAAGTACGCACATTCACATTTGAATTAAAAGTAACATGTTTAACAGCATTCAAACAAGCACGACCATTATCATTGTTTACAGCCCCACAAGGCATAGCCTTGGATTTATTAACATTGTTCACTAAAGATGAATTGTTTAAATCAACAGAAACTCTTTTCTTTCTGTTACCAACACTCTTTCTCCTCCTCCTCTCTTCTTTTCCTCAACAGACAATTGCTTAAAATTGATCTTAGGTTCTAATGACTTAGGAACCCATTTGGTCTTTCCACCTGTTGAATTGACACTAAGAAGATTAGAACGAGGGGTTTTAAACTTATTCATCCTTTTTGTCTCTTTTGGGGTTGAGGAAACTTCTTGCTTCTTAGGTTTGGTAATTGAAAACCATCCATATCTATCCCTATGTCTAGTTACACCATTTGAAGTATCCCTAGTTAGCAAAATGGAGCTAGACTTAGGCACTTTAGATATTGAACTAGATTGAGAGTTAGACAAAGAAGCATTTGGATTGTCATTTGGAAGTTTCACTTTGTGATACCTTGGTTTTGGTGAGGTTTCAGCTTGTTTCTTTTTAACATGTTAGTCAGGTTTTGGAGGGTTAGGACTCTTTTGTTCAGTCTTGACAGAAGGGGTAGAACTCTTTTGTTCAGCCTTGACGAGTTTGGGTTTAACTCGTTCTTGGAAGTAATATGATGTTGGAGCTTTGGACACTGATTTTAGTTTTTGAGATTCTCCTTTTATTTCTTTTTGAAAATTTATGATTTTGATAGATTCAATCTTTTTCTCAGTTTCTGAGTCAAAAACATATTCTCCCTCCATGAATTTATCAAAATCATCTTTGGTGAATTCATTCGAAAATGTAGAAATATCAGGAATCTTGTTGTCCAACATCATACCACGGGTAGTCTCAGGAATAAGGTCGACTTGGACTGAAACATCCTTGGTTTCACAAGAAAATTGAGTAGAAGTATCAACACCTATACTAGCACAAAGCTTAGGGTGAACAACTAGCTCATCAAGATTTTCGCATGTGAAAAATCTATAAAAGTACCATATCAAAACAAAGTTATGCGCAAGGTCTTCATCAGATAAATCAGATTGCACATAATTTGCAGCTATAGAAGTAGCAGTAGTTTAACAAGTACATGCAAAACCGTCAGTTACGGTCTGGGTGGATGAACTTGTAGATGAATCACAAGTAGTCTGAGTGAAATGGTCTACTAAGAGACTGAAATCAGTTTGGGTAGAAACATTCACACAAACTTTCTTGATATCAACAACAACTGATTCATTCTTTGAATTCGGACTTTGAGACTGTAGATTATGAATGAGTTTTTGTTGAGATTCCACTGTTTGTTGTAAACCTTCTATTTGTTTTTCCAAAAATGTGAATGGAATATACAATTTAGTTGGTTTTGGTGGAGAAATGACAAATTCTTGGTTTTGAAAATTAGACGCAATCTCTTCTAATTCAAAAATTGTTGAATTTTTCGTTTCATAAGAAGTATTGATAGCATCATAATTAACGAAAAATTTATTCTTTTGAATCTTCTCAACCTCATCAGTCTCAAATTCGTCATCCAAAGGACGAATGAATTGTTGTATCATACCAAGTCTCAAAAATTTCTCATCATACAAAGGTATAATTTCTTCTTTTGCTTTTTGCAATGGAGTGATATTCTCAAAACCCAACCCAAGAAGAAGTTCCGATCTATCAATCTTTGACTTATTGAAATAGGCAGTGAAATCCAAAAGAGGATTTTGTTCAACTTTGTACAACTTTTCTTGATAGAAAAGTATATTCTTTTCATGTTCCTCAATTTGTCTTTCAAGGTTTTCAATCTCAATGCCTTTTAAAAAACAATTATGATTTAAATCAGCAACTTTTCTTTCGAGTTCAATTGTTTTTGGTGTAGCTTCTTGAAGCTTCTTATTTAGAGTATCAACATCCATTTGTCTTGCATTTGCCCGAAGCCATTCATTGGTCTTTTGAACTTCAAGATCTTGATTGGCTTTTTCAAGATCAAAAATGGTCTTTTAATTATGGCACTTTTCCAATAACTTAAAATCAGGAGACGCATTCATCTCACATTCTTTAACCAACAATTGTTCTTTATAGTTTTGAAATTCTTGTTTCACAACATCATACTCAAAAAGTAGTCTAGAATTTTCTTCAAGAAGTTTTGTGTACTCCCCTTTTGAAAATAAAATGCTATTTTTCAATTTCTTGTTTTTGTTGGCTAAAGAAGTGTAATGATTCGTCAGGTTTGATAAGGCAATTCTACAAGACTTTTTATCCTTAATTGATGAAAAAGTAGAGTTGAGATTTACCTCATCATCAGGATATTCCTCGTTAATGCTGTCAGCCTCCAACACTTTGTCTTTGCTCAACGTTGCCATGAAACATACATTTGCAGACAGATCTTCATCTTCATCACCAGTCAGCAAAAGCCACTTGTCATCTTCAGCAATCAAGGCTTGACCGGCTTCAATTTGCTTTGCCAAGAGCATCTTTTGCTTGTAGTATTCATAATTCTTCTTGCGAGGCAGCTTGCAATCCACAGCAAAATGACCAGGAACTCCACAGTTGTAACACTTTTTGTCAGATGTTTTTCCTTTCTCCACGATTTGTTTCTCAGATTCTGCTTTCTTATCTCCATTCTTGGAACCACTTGTTTCACCTTGTTCAAAACTCTTGTGATGATATTGTTCCTTCTTTGGAAATGCACTTGTTGATGAAGTACGAAGATTGTTGTTAGTTGGCCTCGCTTTGAAATACTTTTTCTTGAAATGCTTAGTCACAGCGGCAAGAGCTTGGTAGAATTCATCAGGAACACCATCTCTTAGAGCCAAGATATCTTCTCCCTCCTCATCAGACGAAGAAACAACAGTCATTTTTCTTTTTAGAGCCTCAGAAACCTTTCTTTCAACAACCAATGCCAAAGGATCAGTAGATACAACTTCTGGCACTTTGTTGAATGAATATTTGCTTAGAACTTGATGCTCATTCAACTTGAAAGATTCATAAAGAGTATGAATGGTGAATTTGGTCAGATCTTGATGTTGCTTGATTCGAGTTCCATAATCTTCCCACCCGGGACCAAGTGCTTTGATGAATTTGATGTTCAGCTCAATTTCAGTTTTCTTGACCTTGTTCTTTCTCAGCTCATTGATTACATTGCAAAATCTGTAGTACACGGACTCGAGAGGTTCATTTGATGATTTCTGAAAATTGTCAAACTCAGCTAAGACATTTGTCAGTCGGATTGTTGAGGATACATCAGCATCTTCCATTTGTCTAGCAACTTCATCCCAAATCTCCTTTGCTGTGTCATAAGAATCAATTGAGCCATAGATCTCATCAGGAAGTGCTTGATACAAGCATGACCTAGCTCTGTTGTCAGCAGCAGTACGATCTCTTTGTTCGGCATTCAAAAGATCAGGAGTCAAAATAGCACCGGTAGTAGGATGACGATCCATAGCAAGTCCATTCATGATTGAATCCTTAAGCATGTGACCATTAGTCTGACGTTCCACATAATCCATGAACCTTTTCTTCCAAAGTCCATAGTTACCACGATAAAGAACTAGAGGTCTTGTATCAGTACCCAGAGCCAACGCTTCACGAGTAGCCATTAGAAATTGATTTGAGAATTGAATGATTTTTGAAAAAAAATATGAAACGATCTAACATGAGATAGAATGAAACGATCTAAAGTTGGAAAGATAGGAAGACGATCTAAATTGATAAAGGAATTGAAACGATCTAAATTTTGATTGGAAATGAAACGATCTAAATTTAATTTTGGATGAAAATTCTAAGTATTCTGAATGAATTTGGACAGAGTTTTGGTGTGAAATGTAGTGGAATGAATTGAGCAAAACCAATCACGAAGATCAGTTACCCAAAAAGTAATCAAACCAGGAATTGTTTGAGTGAAATATGAAACGATCTAAAAGAGATCGTTTTGGATTCACCAAAACTGAAACGATCTAAAAGAGATAGTTTTGGTTTTTCAAAGTCTAAAATGTTCTAAAAGAGATCGTTTTGGATTTCTTCACAGAATTTCACCAAAACTTGATTATTTTCAAGAAATTGAATTGACTAAAACCAATCCAAAGGATCAGTTAGCCACAATCAACTCTTCACACCACAACCACACTTGTCGAAACGATCTAAATTATATCGTTTTACAAGCCACAACACTGAAATGTAAGTATGAAAGAAAAAAAACTGAAACGATCTAAATAAGATCGTTTTCGCTTCACAATGTCGTATTCAACCTCTGAACATAAACAACTCCATTGACGATTTTTAAAACTTCAATATCTTTTGATTTTCTGAGAATTGGAACATGAAACCACTTGCAAACAGTTTGTTTTCACCTTAGCAAAGATCCGTTTAACATATTTCAGCTTATAACACAACAGAATCAAATCCCAAATTTTAGCGCCAAAAACTCAAAATCTGAACTTTTGATCCAGATCGAATTAGAACACGAAACTTGAGAGGATTATGTAATTAACTATGAGGAATCGAACGGTGAACAAACATTTGTGATTTTATGTGATATGAGAGGTTATTTTTGAATTTTCAGTGATTTTAAAAAAACGAACAAGAACAGGATTAAAAACAGAATTAAAAGGTAATTGTTTGATGATTTGTGATTGAATTCAGTTATGGATCGAGATCAAAACGATGTTTTGCTCTGATACCACATGTAACAACACGATTTTATCATTCGAATTCACATCAACAATGGCGGTTTAGTGTGAGTGTGTGTTCTTGGTGTTTGTGTGTGTGTTGAGAGAGAATTGGGATCAAGTGTGTGTTATTCAGGTGTAATGGTATGTCAAGGTTATGATGAGGTTTAGCCAAGGTTATGATTTCTAAGGAATTGAGGGCTATTTATAGTCTAAACTAACCAACAATGCTAATTATCACAATTAGCCCCTCAACATTAGAAATCATCAACACATGACTTAACAATAAGTAAGTCCATAACTTAAATTACAATGTATCACTATTTTTGGATTTCTAACATATAACTTACTATTATTATGAATAAAAAAAGTAACAACCATATCTCTTACCACCAACCATTCACTACTCGATTTTTTCTTTCTCTAGTTATCTCCATCATTATCTACTCCCGCCGGAAAACACGCACAATGATGTACAGAGGAAAAACACACACCCACCCTCAGAAGTCACACCCGCCCCTTTTGTTACAAACAACTGTCGGCCTCCTCCCTTCTCTCGCCTGAAAAAACACATAAAAGTTGCCCTCACCACCATTATTCTCTTTTCTTATATTCCATTCTTTTTCTTATGTATCCTAGTATCCCACAAACATCTTTCTCACTCTACAAAGATTTTCCTGTCTAGGCAAACATGAAGCCCAAATAGTAAGCTTTCTTTTAGTCTTTGATAACTTTCATTTACATCTAAATTTCTTATTTTTATTTATCAATATACTTTGATTATGCTAGATCTATGTTATTTATGTTCAAATTTGCTTTAGTTTGTTAGTTTATGATAATGAAGATTTAGGGTTCTATTATTGTTTTCAATTGGGGGGTTTTAGTTTCCATATAAAAATATGTAGGCTAAATTGGTTATGCTAATCATATGTTTTGTTGTTAAAGCTTGAATCTTTATTTGGAATTTGGAGGCTGTCCCTTGATTCTGTTACTTTCTTTCTATATAATATAATTTTGTTAAAGTAATGATTTTTTATGAATGTATGTGTATGGCATAAGAAAGAAATAATGAAAAAGTTTTGAAATAACTTAAGGAAATTACATCTGCTTTATATTATTTGATAAAAGTTTGGGATAAACTTATAGTAAGTGGCAACGTTTGTTCAATTTTTTTGAAAAATTTATATGATTGTGTACTTAATACAATGTTTAAAGTTATTAACTTCAATTTTTGGGATACTGCATGACAAGAAAAGCTTAGCCTTCAATATTATTAATTTAAAAAAGAAACACTTGGTTTATGTGACTTTTTACATGTAAGTGAAGTTTTGAGCTATAAGCTTTTGTGACAGGTTTGCTTTCAAAATTGTAGATATATATTTTTTATTTAGATGTAAACATTCCATTTACTGATATTTTTTGTGTTTGTAGATCTAAATGTGTTCTCATCTCATATATTTTGTTCAAATATTGTAATATATCCAGAATAAGAACTAATGAATAAGGGTTTCTCTCCCTCTCTCTCTAGGTTGAAGACAAGAATGATGCTCAATGACTATTTAATTTCAACATGTTATTGCATCAAAGATAACTTGACATGATTATGCTCAACACATGGTATTTTTAATTTTCTTTTCAGAAACTTACTTAAAAGATATGTGGTTTAAATTGTTTGTTGATTATATTCTTCAGTTGTTCTAAAGTTTGGGTTGGAATATGTTGCTATATGAGTTTAAGTTCGTGATTTTGTAGATTAGCAAAGCAAAGTATTTTGGAAAAACTCATGTTTTATCGTATACTAAGACAAAAAAAATGTTATTTATTTTTATAAATGGTTTTAAAATAAATAATCATGATTGGGATTGTCCAATTTGATATATTTTACTTATTCTTTCATAACTCTTTAATCAATGTTAGAAGTATCAAGGGATAAAGCATGAACTTAAAAATCACTTTCCATGGAGTTGAACACAATTCCAAATTGGCTGTTGTATATTCTGTTATGGTTGAATGTTTTATGTCAGATTGTTGATGACAGAAGTGGAATTAATATAATCCGTAATGCCATGTACAATTGCATGTATGCTACAATTTGTGTCAAATCTTAACTGGTTAACCAGGTACATTCTGAATTTTGATAGCTTACTTAAAAGCGAAACAACTCAAACAAGTGATGGACTCAAATGTTTATAGCATCATAAACAATTTTGTAAAGGCATAAAGATTTTCAATTAATTTTATTTAAAGATGAGCAATAAAGTGCATTAGTACGATGGTGTTTATGCAGATGTGAATCCTCGCCTATCTACAGGTACTAATGATTGGTTGTTTTCTTTTTTAAACTTTCTTAGAGGTGGCAATTATGCATGGTTTGATACGGGGATTGTGTTTAATCTATGAGTAGTCTAACGGAAATAGGTCTATAAATGAAACTGTCAACTTGGTCGGATATAGCTCAAAGTGTATTTAGTGTCTTCGTAACTTATAAAACTCGAAAAAACAAAATGGTGTTGGCTACTAGGTGAAACCGAATATAATTACCTTATAATTACTGAGTTATTACAAAATGCTGTCCAATCTACCAATTTTCACATCTATATTTGATGACCTACTGGGGTCATATGATATTGATGTACAATGGGTCATTTGGGTTGGATTGTGTTGAGTATATATTTGCTGAGGAGTCAACCCATTAAAAATACAAGTTACAAAAATAAATTTTAAGTTCAATCCGTTTACTGCACGTTCACTGGTACAACCCATTTATCACCCACTCTCGTTGATCTTTTTGAGGCACCTACGTAGATGGGTTATTGGGGTCTATGTTTGAGTTAGATAAAATCAAACCCCCAGCCACAACCCCACATGGTTTTTGAAAAATTTAAAGTTTAAGCATGAAAGTGGGTTCCATTGACCTTAAAGAGGTTTAATATATCATATTTTGGTTTTTTGAGCCTGTGGATGGTGTTTACTTGGCAATTGGCAAACCAGAACCCGAACAAAACTATAGCTATGTTTTGGGCTGCTATAAATCTAACGGATTGAGTTGATAGTGCTCTAGAGACAACAGCCGCAATGAAACAATTGAGTAGATCAGAAAAAGCAAGTCAATATATTGAGTCTGTCAAATCTTTTCTTCATTTGTGTTCCCTTGAAGCACAAGAGTCTTCACAAAATTATGATTGAACTGTACACGGTACATTGCACTCATTTACCGTTACCTTTTTAAGTAACCCATAAGACTTTGTGTTTAAGCCGTTTAATTATGATCATGAACATTTTTAGAACCGTTGGAGGAGTAGAAGCATTTGCTTGAGTCAAGACTAAAGCCGATTAAGGATGCTGCCGGATAAGAGAATTCAAAAATGGGATAAGAGTATTCAAGATATTTAGGCATCCTTACATTCGTTTTGCATTAATAAGGTTAAAACTTTCGAATGGGTCTAACACCAAGTGTATCTACGGATTAACTAATTTAATAAAAAAAAACACGTTTCAAGTTAATACTCTTTGAGTCATTCCTAAGTTTTTGAGATATTTTTTGATTGTAAATGTGCATAAAGTTGTGGTCTTACAAGCTAGAATTTCGTTAGTTTCGATTTGTTTGGATGATATAGTAACTTGAGTAGTTGAGTATTGTGAATTTTTACAATTGTACCTACAGATTCATATGCATTTCTTATCAATTGGTTTGGAATATACTATATATACATATACAATGTTATTCTAGTTTTTTGTCCACCATTGAAGGCGTTAGGTTTTGATTTTGTCAATTTAGATCTGTGTTAGTTCTTTCGTTTCCATTTAGTTATCTATAGTTTTTTGTTTTTGTTTTTTTTTCTGAGTATTGTTTGATTAGTATTTTGACTTATTACGTTTTTACTATAAATCCACATTAAACTAGTGTAGTTAAAATAATGTGTTTCTTATTAAAAAAACAAAAGAAAAAATTATTTAGTGGGCTGTGCACTGCATACCCGGATACCCGCTAATATATATATAAGGTCATACCACATACCAAATACATATGGTCGGCTTATATCTAGGCTCGGAAGCATAACATATGTGTCTAAGCTTCCATACTTTAAGCATACTCTACAATCAACATTCACATATGTGTGGAAAACTCATAAATGACTCAGAACATCGAATGTTCTATTCCTTGTACTGTCATTCTCGTATTAGGCCGCATGCCCTCCCACAAGGCCCAAAATAAGAAGTTACTCTAACTGGTGGCTTATAAATACCCCAGTTATTACTATGGCAAAGGACATTCATTCATCATTCTTACACACACACATATTTTATATCATACTTTCTCTCAATCAATTATCATCATCATCATCGAATCATCAGAATCATTACATATTCAATATCCTCCAAAGATCGATACATCTCTTTGGGAAAACTATTATTCACCTTAGATTCGCGAAGAATTTAGTAGGTTTGCACTACGTAGTAGGCGATTATAATGGTTTTCGTGGTTAAATCCCATTTGTGATTGAGTTTGATGTTTCATGCTCAAACATTGGCGTCATCCGTAATTTACTGATTATTAGACGGTCTTTTGTTGTTTTAAAAACAAAAATCATCATTTTTGTTGTTATTTGTTCTGTAGTTTCATATGGCTGACGAATTTACTCCTGTTTCCCAGGTAATTCCTTCTGGGTTGGGTGTGGGTATTGAAGGAGGAAATTCTCTGGTAATAAATATGGAAATTTTTGATGATGGCATTCAAAGAAATTCAAATGAAAAGTTTTCAGATTTTGGTCTTAGATAAGAAAAAATCTTAAAAAGTTCAACAAATGTTGTTTTAGGTAGTAGATCTGGATTACCATCCAAGGTGAGCTTGGGATCTAGCCTTAGTTATGGTAGTGTTGGTTCACTTTTCTCCACACCTTCATCTTCTGCTCCACCTCTTGTCTCATTGTTCTCAAAACACCCAACCCACCCATCTCCCAACAATACACTCTCTTCACTTTCCTTCGGACAGGGTATGATAGACTCTCTTAAGGGCATAGTGACTTCTACCATGGCTAGCATGGCTAGTTCTTCCTTGGTGGGAGGTCAAGCAATTTCATCTCAATCTGTGACCATCCCAGAGAGTCATTTATTAGAACTGATAAAGCTAGCTGACAAGGGCACTCAGCAAGTACACGCACCACCCCCTTCTCCAACCGATTGGTTTTCTCAACTCTCTTCTCTACCGCAGCTAGCCTCACAACCTACTCCACAGCCTACAGGCATGGAGTCCATAATGAAGCTATTGGTGGACGAAATGAAAAACCAAAAGCCAGTTGAGCCTGCTCCTGAACCGGTGAACCCAACAAAAGAGTTATTAAGAATGCTAAAGATTGCTGCAGGCGAGGAGGCGAATGAGCAAGCAAGGGTGGCCACAGTACCAAAGTCTGCAACAAAGTCAAGGTTTTGTGACTGGGTAGCAAACTATGCCTTCCCGGACGGTCAGAAGGTTCCCACTATCGTTGGCACTTATGATGGTACTAGGGACCTAGAAGATCATCTTGCAATCTATGATCAAGCTGTATTAACTAAAAAGTGGGTGGATCCCGTGGCATGTCATTTATTCCCGGGCACCTTACAAGGTTATGCCTTAGAGTGGTTCACTAAGCTTCCAGAGAAAAGCATCCAAGATTATGCAGACTTGAAGAGGAAGTTCATAGCTCAATTTGTCCAGCAGAAAAAGCGTCAGAGAATTCACTTGGAACCTCACTTGATCAGGCAAAAAGAAAGCGAGTCACTAAGAGATTTCATCTCAAGGTATACTAAATAGTGCCAAATATACCAAGTCTCCCTAAAAGCCAACAACTCTCAGGTTTTACTTTGGCATTATTCCCTGGTGATCTCCAAGACGATCTAAGCAAGAGAATCCCATTGACATTCGGAGAAGCTACTGATAGGGCGTTTGATTTCATTCGCTCCAGAGAAACTGCTCTCCTTGTCAAAGGGGCAGTTAGAAGAGATAGACCTGGAGGAGGTCCGGAAGTAGTAGGAGGCTCAAGTGGTAACAGATACGACATCATCAGAAGAAATGATAGAAGGTTTGATCATAGAGATGATAGACGAGATAATAAAAGGAGGGAAGAAAGAAAAGATGATAGGAGAGACGATCGAAGGAAAAAAGGAATGGCCCATATAATGACAAAACAGTGAACCTGATAAAATCCCCAAGAGAAATCCTTAAGACAGAATGGGTTGGTGAAATTTTTAAACCTCCACGTCCTATGATACACAGGACTGGAAAGAAAGATATGTCTAAATATTGTGAATTCCATGAAGATCTTGGCCATGAAAGAAATGCATGTCGGGAACTCCAAATAGAGGTAAAGAGAGCTCTAGACGAGGAAAGTTAGAACACTTGGTCCCTGGAGCAAAGCAAGGAAAAAGAGCTGCCCAAGCTAAGAAAACTTACACATGGCAGAAGAAGGATGGGAGAAATGATAGACCACCACCCCCGATGGCCATGTATACATGATAAGAGGAAAACCTAAGTATGAAAAAAAGAAAGGCAGAAGTCCTTGAGCCATGGAGGATGGTTTCAATCTCTTTCCCTCCGGTAAAAGCTGTTTCCTCTGACCCTGTGGTAATACAAGCCAGGGTAGCAAATTTTGTGGTAGGAAGAATATACTTAGACAATGGAAGTTCATCAGATATAATATATGAACATTGTTTCCAAAAGTTGCCCCAAAAAATCAAGGATCTCAGGCGTCCATCAAGGATGGAGCTTGTTAGTTTCATGGGAGAGTCTAACTGGCGAGTGGGGGAAGTTACTATGGAAGTCATGATGGGAGAATACCCTTTCCATAGAGTTGAGCTTGTTGATTTCATGATTATAAAGGCTCCATCCTTCTATAATGTTATATTGGGAAGACCCTTGATACAAAAGTTTGGAGCAATTCCCTCAACCATTCATGGAATGGTAAAATTCCCAACACCTGCATGGGTGGCCACCATTCGAGGTCACATGACATGGCTAGAGGAATGTAAGCAAGTAGAAAAATTTTGCCAAAAAATATTGAGAATTTACAAGACCAAAAAAACAAGATGGTCCTGAAGAAAAAGTGATAATCAATAAGAAGTTTCCCGACCAACCTATGATCATTGGGTCACAACTCCCAAGAAAAACCAAAGAAGAGTTGATAAAGTTATTAAATAGCAATTTAGATATTTTTGCTTGGCAAACATCGGACATGACTGGAGTCCCAAGAGATTTCGCGGAACACACATTGAATGCCAGCCCGAACATCGTGCCGATAAGACAGAAGAAGAGGGGAATGTCCTAAGACAGGAGAAGTCTGCAATTGAACAAGTCAACCAAATGGTTGAAGCTGGGATATTAAGAGAAGTAAAATACCAGACTTGGGTAGCCAACCCAGTCATGGTAAAGAAGCCAGATGGTTCTTGGAGGCTTTGTGTAGATTTCAAGGACATAAATAAAGCTTACTCAAAAGATAATTATCCTCTCCCAGAGATTGATTGGAAGGTAGAATCACTTGATGGGTTCAGACTAAAGTGCTTTTTAGATGCTTACAAAGGATATCATCAAATATCAATGAAGAAGATGGATGAAGACAAAACAGCTTTTCACACTGATCAAGGAATTTATTGCTTCAAAAAATGTCGGAGCTACTTACCAACGATTGACAGACAAAGCTTTCAAGGATCCGGTTGGAAGAAATATAGAAGCATATGTAGATGATATTGTCATAAAAAGTCATGTGGAAGAAATGATATTGGCGGACATACAAGAAAGTTTTGACACTTTGAGAAGCATTAATATGAAGCTAACCCATCAAAGTGCGGTTTTGGGATGGAAGAAGGAAAATTCCTTGGACATATAGTCACTCCAAACGGAATTAAGGCAAATCCCAAGAAAATTCAAGCAGTGATAGACATACCATCCCCCAGAACCAAGAAACAAGTACAAAGTCTCAATGGAAAGTTGGCTGCCTTAGCAAGATTTCTTTCCAAGTCTGCAGAAAGATCTTTGCCTTTCTTCAGGACCTTGAAAGGATGCTTAAGAAAACAAGACTTCTCATGGTCAGAAGACGCGGAAGGAGCATTCCAAGACATGAAGAAATTCCTTGCCGATCTCCCAACTCTCACGGCTCCAATAGCAGGTGAAACACTTACTCTTTACCTTGCTGCTTCTAAAGAATGTGTCTCTGTAGTTTTACTTGCAGAAAAAAGCAATGGCCAAATGCGAATATACTTTGTAAGCAGAGCCTTAAAAGTGGACCCTCTTTCAAGGTCACCCGATTCGGTTTTTGACCGATAAACCATTAAGGCAGGTATTGGCCAAACCCGAAGTATCTGGTAGATTAGCCAAATGGGCTATTGAGCTTGGGGAGCATGAAATAAGCTTTCACCCAAGAACGTCTATAAATGGCCAAATCTTGGCTGATTTCTTGGCAGAAATTGACTCCTCGGATGTTTCAGGAAGGGAAGTGGAAGCATCTCAGCAAGAGGAAAGCCCAAAGTGGACCCTCTTTACTTAAGGGGCATCAAATTGGCTGAAAATAAACAAAAAATGGCTAAGTATTATAACAAAAGAGTCCACCCCATGTCTTTCAAGCTGGGGGACTATGTCTGGAGGAAAAATGAAGCAAGTAGAGTGGAAGACTTGGGAAAGCTTGGACCCAACTGGGAAGGAACATACTTTGTTAAAGAAGCAAATGGAGATGGATCGTATGTTTTGGCTGAACTTGATGGTTACCCCATGCCCAGAACATGGAACTGGATAAATTTGAAAAAATGTTATGTTTAAGGAACAATACAACGGATCTATGTATCCATTAATCTTTATTTGATCAACGAATCATGCTTGTATTTATCTTTCAAAGAAAAGAATATTTCCTTTATATCCATGACATAATCAATGAAAATTCCTCTTTATGGTCTGATTTATGTATCCCATAATATATATATATATAATATATAATATATATATATATATATTTCATTTTATTTTGTACTACAAGTAATTATATTTCATACCTTTTATTAGTCACATTACTTATACCAAGTGATCTTCTTCAAAAGAAGTTTAAAGTTACTTAGAACTTTTGCAATTTGCACTCACAAGTTGAGAACAAAGTCTCGAACATGGGGCCGAGCATGGAAATTAAAAATGCTAGCTAAAATTTCCCAAAATCCCAAGGTATATCCTTGGATGAATTATCTTGTAAGATATAAAAAGCCAACAACAAATAGACTGAATACTCAGATAATTTTCGTCTTTTTATCTATTGGAGAAAAGGCAAGCATTTGCTATTGGGAAGTGATACCCGAGTAATAAATAAAACAATAAGGTTAACCTAAATAGTCTTCATTCATACCAAGTTATGGAAGGCAAGTCATCAACTAATACATCAACATTGTCAATTTGCAAATCACAAAATAAGTTTAAAAACTACACCAAATGTAAAATCATAATGCCACAAACATTACAATAATAATCAAGTTACAAAATACATAAAGAATTAGTGGAAGCTAGTGCAAAGCACCATGAGGTGACAAAGGTGCAGAAGATGTTGGTGTTAGGTCCAGATTTACTGGACTCGCTCCAGACGTGACTACTGGAGCCCTCTGAAGATTTGTCCAGAAATTATGTGAAGACCAGTGAACAACTTACTTGTACAGGAATTTGGATTCCACCAGATTTTTTCACTTGACTTCACTCCAGTCAAGATCTTTCCACTGAAGAACATTCTCATTGAAGCCGAAGACTGAAGTCAGAAGAAAGAATCCTGACAAATAGCGGAGCTCACTGGAAGACTTACTAGATCTCCTGACTGGATTCCTTATCAGTATTCTAGACCTTACAAGTCTGAACACTGATTACGAGGAATTGACTTTATGCCTTTACCCGGACAATCCTTTTGTCCTTTGTTAAAAGCCTTACACGTATGTAAAGGTGGTTGGTTAATTAGAAGACAAGTCACTATCATGTGACTTTATTCTTGTACTTTAATCAATGCATTTAAAGAATTAAAGTAATTTCCTTAAATGCATGTAACTATATTTGTACGGCAAAAAAAATATTATATTTATACTTTTTGCCTATAAATACCAAGTCACTTCGTCGTCCAAATCACATACTTTTGTAATTTGCTGCCTTTGCTCAAATACTCTCGATCTAAACAGTTATACTTCACAACTTTAAGTATTTCGATCAAGGAGTTTATTTAGCAAAATTAGATCACTTGTAATTCATAGGTTGTTTAGATATTTACTTTGTAATATCTTGTTTCGCAACAACCTTGTATTTTATTTAACATCAATAAATAAAGTACACTTGAAAATTATATAGTGTCTCACCATTTACTTACTTGCTTATCTTTATATTGCTTAAGTACGTATTACGCTATATATATTCTTGCATTTATATTTATCGTAATACTAGTCCAATCTAGTGCTTACTTGACGTTTCATACTAGTCCTATCTAGTGATTACTTGACTTCACAATTGGTACAGAGCAGAAGACTAACATAGTTGCCTAGATCTGCATTTTCTCGATGGCCAACCCAGAGAATACACAAGGAAACCCTTTAAACACTGGACCTCTACCCATAAATGAATTTCAACAAACTAATGACCATGCTAACAATAATCCACCACCACCACCTCTTATTCCTGCTTCTCCACACGTGGATGTGCACTACTCAAACACTCCTGTTTCCAAATTCAGTGGGAATGGCGATGAATTTGGCACGTGGAAAGCTAGGATGTTATTACATGTTACTGGCATTGACAGGAATATGCTTAAAATTTTAAATGAAGGACCCTATATTCCTAGAAGTCCTCTCAATCCACTTTTTGATCCAACTGGAGCAAGATCTGGGAGGGAAAAGAGGAAGGAACACTGGTCTGAAGAGGAAAGGAGACTGGTCAATATTGACACTACCTTAAAAGTCATGATCTTCGGGGCCGTTCCTGAAGGTCTTGTTCCCACACTAGTGCTTTATCCCAGTGCTAAAAGCATGTGGGATGAACTATTGAACCGGTATGAAGGTGGTGATGATACTATTGTTACCAGGAAATAAGAAGTACGAGTCATTCTTTGCCCTACCCAACGAATCATTAACTAGTACCTACACCAGATTTATGTTTATCATAAACCAGTTGAGAGGGCTTGCGGTAGAAAAAGACAAGAACATACTTCTTGAAAAATTTTGTGACATTCTTCCATCCAAATGGTCTCATATGATCGTGGTCTTGAGACAAGGTAAAACCTTGCATTCCCATACTCTATCAACATTGTATGGAGCCTTCAGATTCACTGAAGAGAAATAAGCCCAGAAAATTGAAGAAGAAAAAGATGCTATTAATCATGCTTCCAGTAGTTCCCCTGTGGTTAGTCATACTGAACCACCATGTGCAGCATTAATGTCTTCCGAGAATGTATTTTCGATGAAGAAGATGATGTTTGAATTAATGTGTAATAACACGATTTCTTCTCTTGATTCGATCTCAACAATGGCGGATCAAGTGTGTGTGTTCTTGGTGTGTTTAGTGTGTGTGATTTCTAGAGAGAGAGAGAGATTGGAACGATTTGGATTAAGTGTCTGTAAAAAATGGATCAAAGGCTTATGATTTCTAAGGAGTTGAGGGTATTTATAGTCTAAATCTACAATTAAGCTAATTGACACTCCTAGTCCCTCAACCTTAGAAATCATTTCACCATGTCTTAACAATCACAAAGTCCACTAACTTAAATTACAATTTATCACTATTTTTGGATTTCTAACATTCTCCCCCTTAGTGATATATTGTAATGAATGAAGTACGTGTTATTTTGTCTTGTAGGAATTAAGTTGATGAGCCGGATGGTGAAGACAATTGGTATGATGAAACAAGCTTTCAAAGCTTTCTCATTGTCTTTGGAGAACTTGAATCAATCTTGGTCTTGGACTTCTTGAAGTTATAACATGATGAAATTCTCAATGTTCTTTTTGAACAGAGAATAAAATGAATGAGTCTAGAATCTTTGAAAATTGTTGAACCATGAATCAGAGTTGAAGTGCGGAAGGTATAAATTTGGCTTTGGTTTTTCAATCTTTGATTCTTGAATGAAAATTTGTTTCCTTGGAATGAAGTATCAAAAACTTAAACTCTCCCCCTTGATATATGCATTGAAGCTTCTTGATCAAGTATTATTATATGACTTTGAAGATCTTGAATGAAATGTGTTGATGAAGACTCTTTCGAAGCTTTACTTCTTTGTCTTGAATCTACTAATCAATCTTTCAACTTTTGTAGCTTTGATCTTTGTCATTTTGACTTAAACACTTTGGAGAGTAAACTTTTGAACAAAACTTGAATTAATCATGCTCCCCCTCAATTCATGAGTGTAAACATTTTGGAGCATTTTGAAAATCTGAAAATCTGAGCTCAATTGACTGAAATTCCATTAAGTGCAAATTTTCCCATCAATCCCATACACTAAATATTCTCTCTTATCTTTTATCCGTAACCTCCATACACTCACTACAACCTTCTTGCTAACTCCATGTTTGCACAAATCAAGTTCAAAGGTTTTCTTTCTCAATCAATCATAATCTCTTTCTCCCCCTCATAATGACAACTTTGGGAACCAATGTCATTATGCAAACATTGATTGATAAAATACGAAAAGAAATATCACAAGTTAAAACTAGATTTGCATGGAGATATATCAAATAACAACACATCAACCCAATTCAATAGTCCTAGCCCAAAGAATCCAAAGGGTAACTAAAATGTAAGGTTGAAGTTTGTTGGTACAAACGTTATAGTATGGTATTGGTGGTTTTTGTGTTTGTGACATGGAAAAAACTGGATAAGGATGATCCGTTAACATGTTCAAAAATCAAAAGGATTAATGAAATGACCGATAGAAATGTATGATATTTTTCAGATTTCCTATGTATCATTGAATTATGCACAAAGCAATTTTCTAACATAGTTCGGTCTTGTAGCTTTTCAACTACGAGATTGCTTCAAAGAATAGAGATCATGGTCAGTGTCACCTAAGACGTTCAATAACCACAATCTATTATCCTTAAAGACTTTTTACGAAACATCTGAGGTCACTGGTAGACTTCTCGTTCACTCAATAATCACATAAATGTAATTATGAGACCTACGTTCAATGTTGGAAAATATGTTAGCATTGGTAGGATTTCCATTTGATCATTGTGGAATATCAATTAAGATATCACTACAAATGTTCCGGCTATATCACATAGATATGCAATAATATCACAAAGATATGACTTAAATGTGTCTTAAGAAAATGAATAAGGATCAAATTAATGATCAAGCAAGATAGCTCTAGACACAATGTGATGAAATGAAGTCGGGGACCGGAGCAGAGTGTCGCCCTTATTCAATATCAACATCTTCCAAATGAAGAGTCAATAGAAATGCAAAATTCTCCGTGAGAAATGAAACGAGTATTTGTTAAGAAACACTTGAGTGGTTAGGTAAAGATGTGCATCACTTCATTGGGTCCATGAAGTCTTAATCAAGATATCAACAAATGACATCCGATAGAAATGTGTTGTACCCGGCGATTTGAGAGTTTTAGGGAAAGGTATCATTTCTTTTAACCCTTTTCTCATAACATATCACCATAACCTCTCACTTTTCAACTTTACTTCCTCCATCCTATTTGCACGAAACCATCATCACTCAAAATACCCTTACAATCTAATGAAAGAATCGAATACTCCGGGGTTAGAACTCGTCGGCGATGATGAAGTTCATGGAGTGAATGAATCGCTCATGTGCAAACTAAACACCGAACTTCAATTGATGAGAATCATTTGAAAATCATCAAATGTGTGTAAGAGAATGATTTGAAAACACATTTGAAGTTTTGAAATCACAAAATCCCCCTTAATCTATGCAAAGGTAGATCTTCAAAGTTTTTCATAGAAAGGTAGAGCAAAAATTGGTTTTTGTGAAGTCAAAATAGAGTAAAATCTTTGTTGTGATATATACATGGAAAAAAAATTTGAGAGTCTAAAAGTGAACAAGATTTTAAGAAACTCAAAGTTTTGCGTCAACAACAATGTTCATAGTAAGACTACTAGGGAGTACACAAAGGCGTTCAATCCTTCGCATCTTACATCAACAAGTTGGATGCAAATAAAACATCTAAGCACAAATTTAACTCAATCAATTGTTCAGGATGAGACAACTAGAGAGTACACAAAGGCGTTCAATCCGTAGCTTCTCATATCAACAATTGAGAGTAACAAAATCTTTTGATAAGAAAAATAATTCTTTTGAAAATAAATAAAATTTTTAAGAACAGGTTATACATAAAGTATGTATAAGCCATTTTGAAATAAAAAAATCATTTAAGTATGGGTTACATACAGAGTATATGTAAACCATTAAGATATAAATAACACTATAAAACCCGGGTTACATACAGAGTATATGTAAGCCACTAAGATAAAAGGAAAAAAATAAAGAAAATCTTTTTGTTATTTTTCAAAATTTTATATTTTTGTATTTGATTTTTGTCTTTTCAAATTTTGTATTTTGTTTTTCAAGAATGTATCAAGAACAAAATAAGTTAAGGTTCAAGATTTAACATGCCAAGCTTAGAGATAAGAAAATTAAACCTTTTCTCATCCAGTGGTTTAGTGAACAAATCTGCAAGTTGGTAGTCAGTTCCCACAAAGTAGAGTTCGATGTCACCTTTCTCAATATGATCTTTGAGAAAGTGATATCTTACATCTATATGCTTTGACCAAGAGTGGTTTACTGAGTTGACTGCAAAATAGCAATGGCACTTTGAGAGTCACAATAGATGGGAATATGATCATATTTCAGACCATAATCTGTAAGCTGAGTCTTCATCCATAACACTTGAGCACAACAACTAGCCGCAGCCACATATTCAGCTTCAGCTGTTGATAGTGACACACAGTTTTGTTTCTTGGAAGACCAACTCACAATTTTATCACCCAATAATTGTAAAGTACCGGAAGTGCTCTTGCGATCAAGCTTACAACCTGCATGATCTGCATCTGAATAGGCAGTTAAATTGAATCCAGTATCCCTTGGATACCAGAGACCTAAATTGGGTGTACCCTTCAGATAACGAAATATTCGGTGTAAATCAGTTGGAACAGCTTGATACCTAGCACACATACATGTTGCAAACATTATATCTGGGTGAGATGCTATAAGATACAACAATGAACCAATCATACTTCTATACCTCTTTGGGTCAAATGGTTTCCCATTTTTATCAGCATTAATACTTGTACGAGCAGCCATTGGAGTTGAAATTAAAGAACAAGTAGTCATATCAAACTTTTTCAATATGTCATGAATATACTTACCTTGTGATATGAAAATACCATTTGGTAGTTGTTTGATTTGAAGACCTAAAAAGTAGTTCATTTCCCCAATCATGCTCATTTCAAAATGATTAACCATTGGAGATGAAAGGTTTTGGCAAAATGTTTGACTGGTTGACCCAAAGATAATGTCATCAACATACATTTGGACAAGAAGAACATGCTTACCTTGTTTACGAATGAATAGGGTAGGGTAAATTGTGCCTTTGGTAAAGCCACCTCTAATCAAGAAAGTAGATAAGGAATCATACCATGCTCGGGGTGCTTGCTTAAGACCGTAGAGAGCCTTGTCTAACCAGTAGACATGGTTTGGTCTTTTGGGATCAACATAACCTTCTGGTTGTTCAACGTAAACTTCTTCTTTGAGATCACCATTCAAGAAAGCTGTCTTCACATCCATTTGAAACACAGTGAAGTTTCTGAATACGGCATAAGCTAAGAAAATCTGAATGGCTTCCATTCTTGCAACTGGAGCAAAAGTTTCGTCGAAGTCAACACCAGGATGTTGGCAATAACCCTTTGCAACTAATCGAGCTTTGTTCCTTACTACCACTCCATTCTCATCCTTCTTGTTCTTGAAAATCCACTTTGTGCCAATAGGTTCATCTTTTCTTGGATTTGGAACTAATCTCCATACTTTCAGTCTTTCAAACTGAGCGAGTTCGTCTTGCATAGCTTTAATCCATTCTGGATCTCGAAGAGCTTCAGAAATAGTTTTGGGTTCAATGTTGCTAAGAGAAAGTGCAACAAGACACTCATTCACTGAAGTACGAGTAGTTACTCCGGCTTGTGGATCTCCAATAATTTGATCTATAGGATGATCTTTTCGCATACGTGACCATTTGTGATCATGAGGAAGAGGTTCTTGTTGATTGACATCAACATCATCATCATTAAAACCAGAGTTTTGCTGAGAGATGGAATCATAGCTTGGTAGAACAGCTTCCTCGTAGGATGGATGATCAAAATCAAGAGGCACATATATGTTTGAGCATGGATTGTCGAGCTCAATCACGAATGGATTTAACCATGAAGATCATCAAAATCTCCTCGATAAGAGTGCAAACCTACTAAGCTCTTGACGAACCTAAGGTGAATGATGATCTTCCCAAAGAGATGTTTTGATCTTTGGAGGATAGAAATGTGTGTAAGTGTAGGCTATGAATGATTGACTGCCTGGGTGAATAAATGAATTTCTGTAAGTTGTGACCTCTGCCTCTGATTCTCGTTCTTTGATGAGAGGGGATTTTGTTGTAGTATCTAGGGAATGTCTTTTTTTTCTTTGTGAGGAAGTTGCTTATAACCTAAATGGACAAGTGAGTGTCCTCCAACTTAGACGGGTATATCCCTTTATGAGGCCAATGGGTTGGGCTTTTATATTAGTAAGCCAGAGAGTTGGGCTCTTTCACTGCCGACACAAACTTGTCATAATCATATGTATATATTTAAACATATATGGTCGACTAGGTTGATTAGCAACATATAATGACTTGTTGTCATTTGTTTGACCTTACATAAATAAACTTATATATTTCGTTTACACAGAATATATTTTATTAATGTACATATACCATTCTTGTTAATGTATATGTAAATACATACGTGATCAAGCCCCCCAAGTTTAGACACAAAGAAGTTTCTCAAATATGCTTGTGTCTAAACTTACACAGTGCCACACCTTCATACGGAGGAACATAATCCCTGCCCGTTTTATTATGGAGGAACATAATCCAGGCCCGCTTTATTACGGAGGAACATAATCCATGCCTGCATATATCTTTAGCCAATGCTAGTATGATGTCCCAAAGTCAATTATTAAAGGACTTCTTATAAACATCTTTGGTCCTAAATTCTTAACTATGTTTTGCCCACGTTTGGGTCTTACAAACTTTATTGTCGTCACTTCCCGATGAGAAATGCTTACCTTTTTATCCGATGAATAAAAAGATGAATTGAATATTTCGCGCGCCGTTTCCCAATAGGAAACGCTTATCTTATCATCCAATAGATAAAAAGACGAGAAATTATCTAAGTGTTCAGCCTTAAAAAATTATGTTGTTCTTGGGCTTTTTACATCTTACAAGATAATTACATCCAAGGGTATACCTTGGGAATTTGAGAATTATTTAGCTAGCATTTTTCATTTCTCATGCTCGACTCCATGTTCGAGACTTTCTTCTCAACTTGTGAGTGCAAATTGCAAAGGTTCATGTAGAACTTTATGATTTTTCTCAAAAGAAGGTAACTTGTTTCAAGCAATATAAATAACATAAAAGATATAAGAATATATGGGATACTTAGATCAGACCATAAATGAGAATCTCTTCATTGATAAACCAAATTAGGAAAAGATAGAAAGATTCTTTTGATTGAAATATAAAGACATATGATTCATTGATCAAAGTACAGATAAATGGGATCTATAGATCAGACCATCAAATTAAACTTCCATTAAGTTGCTTTGTTTAAACATAACATTTTTTCAAGTTTGTCCCATTCCATGTTATAGGCACTGGGTACCCATCAAGCTCATTAAGGATGTATGCACCATCTCCATTTGCTTATTAAAGTTTTATCACATACATGATATGTCTTGCCCTTTAGTTACTTTGGACTTTTATAATCTGGATCAAAAGCCGCTAATAGGAAGATTTTTTCTTCACATTTTAGCACTTCTTTTTCTTTTTGCCAGGCAAATGAAGTTTTCATCGGTGACAAAGTTGAGATGCATGATTAGATCGACTTTTATTTTTTAGTTTTGAGCTCAAGTCCTGTTTAAAGTTGAGATGCATGATCAGATCAATTTTTCTTTTTTACTTTTGAGCTCAAGTCTTGTTAATAGTTGAGATGTATAATCAGATCAACTTTTCATTTTTACTTGAGCTCAAATCTTGTTAAAGACCAAATGTTCTTGCTCGTGCCAAAACGTCCGATCATGTTTATATAATTTACTCATATGAAACATGAGTCCAGGCAGATTTTATCTGAATGCTTATGGGAATATTGATAGTCTTCATTTGTTCGTCAAGGAATACCTATAATATTATCACTTATCCGGATAATACGTCCGGCAATATTTATAGTCTTTACTCATTCGGAAATTATGTCCGGGAGTAGTGGTAGTCTTTACTCATTCTAGAAATACGTCCGGGAATATCGAACCTCGATCAGGCCTGAGATCATGTATCAAGGTATACATGCATATACACACATATACATTTGGATTTATATTATATCCATATGCTTGCAATAACAATATAATAATACTTTATGCAAAACAAGTACATATTTATGTGCTAGAGAAAAAACCATATGTAGTATATATATATATCTTTAAAGGCAAAAACAACTCTATAAAGAATGATTTATAAACTGTAATTTACTTTCATAAAAGTAGAAAACTTACTTAGTCATCTGAAATTTTTTCACTGTTTGATGATAAAGGAACTGAAGCTTTTAGGAGTTTTGTTACCAGTACCAGGAATACATATGGTGACCAAATGCACCATAAACACAGCAAAGCCGACAATGTAGCAAAAAAAAGGAAAGTGAGAGTTACATGCATTCCTCATTGAATCAAAAAGAGAGAAAATGGTGTAGACAAGTACAAATGTATATGTTCTTGATCATCACATTTCTTCATCAGATATGTTTTCATTTTGGATTCTTACTGATGTCTTTTTCTTACAACTGAAGATTGCTTATGTCATTCATGTACGTACACTAAATAACATAATTCAAATGCAGCACCCGATGTTTCCATATGTATGATAAGGAGAAAGATCTCCTATGATGTAGAGACATCGACGATAAGTGAGACCTGGTGGGTCGTACTCTTGATTTTGATGCTTATTCTGAGACAGGTGACCTCAAACTTTCGCATCTTTTTATTCCTGATTTGAGGCAGCATGGAGCTAAGAAACTTGGCAAGTTACCAAGGTCATGTAATCATTCAGAGCTAGAACTTTTGGATCTCTCTAAAGATTATTTTTCACCGAGTTGGGGTGATGTGAAATCGTCCTGCTCACTAGTTTAAGATCTTGAATCATTGAATCAATTTTTGCTGGCAGAACAAGATTTGGGAGATCCCTTGGTGTTGGTAAAGAGTAATGTCACCAATATTGTATAAAAAGGTCGATGAATGTGACGGTAAAGATAGGATTGAAGCAGCTAGTAAGGTATCTTTATATCCTTGATTTGAATTCAGCAGTCCAACTTTGTGTGCTCCAATCTAGCCCCAAAATATTATATACAACGAATGCATGCCGTAAAACCCTCTAAGATGACATTGCTAAATCCTAGGGGTGCCAACTGTGAACCAAATGAATTGAACTTAAACTTTACTCTACAATAAGGTATGGATTCAGTTCAGTAGTATGGAGATTGTGGCCTTATCTGGATTCGTACTCTAAAAAGAGAGAGTAATCAGTGAGGTCACATCACAAACCAGAGCCAAAGTATTATATATACCTGCATTGATAATAATGTTGCAGACTGTTGTGTCCAAATTCAAACCGAGTACATATGCAGATGCAGAGATTGTGTCTGAATAGTTATGGAGAAAGGCTGCCTAGGTCCAAACTCCAAACAAAATTTAACACAAATGTATAAATGTTTACATAATCAGAAAAGAAACTTATCGGTTACATGGGTTAAAAGCAGCCCGTCCCTTGAATTTTGGGGTTCACAAATATCAGACCCGACCCATGTATTCTCGAGTTGATTTGATTTCAGGTTTCTTTCAGTCTGATTTTCCAGGTTTTATGGGTTGGTCCGTATTTTGATCACCATAAACACATCCAAGAATGTACACAAGTGTGTGAAGGGTGGCCACTACAGGTGAAGAACAGAACATGCATAAGGCAGCAGTCTACTCAACTAAAGTATGATGTTTCTCACAATATATATGCGTGTGCATTCTAGTGTTAAATCAGGGGCCTGGTTGATTGAGTAAACCCAATTAATAAGTCCAATTATTATCTGGTTGAATGATGACCCGTATTTGGTTGATATGAGAGATGACCTGATATATTACTCGGGCAGGATGACCTTGTTAAACCTTTGGGCTTTTATATGTTTGAGTATCATCAAGTCCCAGGTTCATATATTTTTTTTTATGACGTAAGTGTATAAACTTACAAGTTTCTCCTTTTTCTTCCAGGTAGCTATTGACATACCTTTAAGGATGTCAAAGAGAGAATGAGAAAATTGGCGACCCGGGTAGTAGTCCAGATTGAAGAAGCGCTATCGTAACAGCATTATCTTGCCACATCATACTAAAAACAAATGGATGTCTCGCTTTATTAAATGAAGACAAGACCTGTAACAGAATGCACCATCTATCGGCATCAGGCAACACAAGTTCTGATCAGCAAGACTTTTACCACTATATCCCTATAGATGTGATCCCCTATAGTATCTATAATGGTCAAACAATAAAGTCAAAGGAGGGCAAGCCTTTTCAACCGCAGCTTGCTTCTTTCTAATCCATTAACTCTGATTGTTCACACTTGGGTTTTAAGAAGGTAGACTGAAATGATCAGACACGTTTATCTCACATTTTGGATGTATGTTAGACATTTCTTAAAGCCAGCCCATGTGGACTAGAAAAGGGGTGCCAACCCAACTTTACTTAATATCACGATGAATGATCCTTGGCTTAGAGTCATGATGTAAATAAGCAAGACCTTTAGTAGCCCAAAGGGCAATGTTAAACCGAGTTGCCAGTTCAAACTGCAAGATGAACCATTATGAAGCAATTCAACCAAACTGCCCCTCGCCATATACTTGTAAAGCAGCAAATTAGAGTCCCGGTAATGACAATACCCATAAACTTTACAATATGCCTGGTTTTTCCTAGTTTTATGATTTCAGCCCGAAAACTGTTTTCAATGTTGTTTCCTTCTCGATTAGGCAAACTTTTTCACAGCAATCGTCTGTCCAGATTGCATCACTGCCTAAACCATCCCCACCACTCCTCTTCTAATAACAAAACTGTCGTGGAAGTTCTATGTGGCCTCAACCAACTCTTGGAACTCGAAACCATTTTTAGGTGGCAAGTATATATCTGCTGATGAGACCGTAGAAGTTTTTGTATCATCCTTTATAGCAATTATATTTCGTGTAGCTTTTTTTTATTATAATGAAATATAAGATAACAACAATCAAAATAAGAGAAACCCCACCCACAACAGCTGCCATCATTGTGACTATTTTGCCTTTGGCAGCATTGCCACTTTCCAAAGCAGTGCGGGGTGGAAGGAAGACCCGTCACAGCTTGGTAACGGGCCTCCACAAAGACCAACACCAGTTTCACTTCTGATAGCCATGTTCAGAAACAACGGTACAGGAGGCAAAGATCCATAGAGATTATTGTACAATCAGGTCATAGCCATAGTTGAGTAACAACAGAGAAGAGATGAGATTCATGCTCTTGCCCATTTAGTAATATGGGGGGTTTTGCAAGCAGAAAATTTGCTTGTGGTACAAGGAGGTCATAGCCATATTTGTTAAGTAATTCCGGAGAAACGACGAGATTTGCTTTCCTACCCATTTAATCAAATGGTGGCGTTTGAAAACTGAAAATTTTGCTATCGGTATTAGGAGGCCATAGCCATATTTGTTGAGTAATAGCAGAGAAAGGATGGAAACTGCCAAAAGGAAGTTTTCTCTTCAGACTTTGGCATTTTGCTTCCATGAAATCTTTTAGATTAATCTTTTCTCTTGATTTCCAGGAAGATGTTTGAACTTCCATTAATTATGACGTACTCACTTGTGCCAAAGCGACTGAGGATACATATAAGACTGAAAATCATGCCTACTATGCCAGCATGATACTGATACGCATGAGCATTACAAACATCCTCTCTGAGCTTTATATCACCAGCTTCAGGTCGATATAACAAGTATATACATTTAAGCAGCAAGTTAAATGCTCATTGTACATGCAGGGCCTCCAGCTTCTGGTTTAAAGCATTTCACAACAGTTACGAGTACTTTCATCAGTTGATGCTTCAGTAATATCATTCAGAACCCTTAGAGAGTTGCTTGAGCTCTGGTACCTTTTGTTTAATATAGCCAAATGATGCTTTCATTAGTGACGAAGTCGGGATGCATGATCAGACCAACTTGGATCATCTTATTTTGAATTCTATTTTTGTTCAACTTTTGATCAAGTGCTATGTAGCATCAAGTCTGGCCAGAGTGTGTCATGACCATTCTTATATTTTCCCACAATGTATCATTGCTCCAAACTGTTTCATTGTTGACCAGAGCTTCAAGGTAAGGTGGCTGGATGCACTAGATGCAAGTAGCAACCCTCTATCCACCATTGCCACCTGCAGGGTTAATGTGTACAAGAAACTTGCGCACGACTTATATAGCTTCATTTTTTCTAACGTGATATGTACAAGAAACTTTAACCTCGACAACACTCAATCATGTTTGAGTTTTTTCAAAAGTCGTTAACCAAATGTAGGATTTTATATTAATAGCTACTTGATTTCCTGTGAGCCCCTGACCAGTGTATAATAAGCTTCGAAACTATGTATTTTGATGGGCCTAGTTAAGTGTCTGTACTAGCAATAACTTATTCATGCAGCCACAATGGATTAACAAAATGTTTATAAATGACTCCAACCCTATGTAGACCGACGGTAGTATGAAACACCTTAGGGGGATGCCATTCAAACATTTAAAAAGCTAATAAGCTAATGGTGGATGTTAAAATGAATCATATTAGGCAAATTAACACTTTCATCACATAGAGAAGGTCAGTCTTGAGGATAAAACTGAATATAGATATCACAAAAATATGTGGCATGATCAGGTCATCTGATAGCAAATATCGACTAATATTGTCAGGAATAAAGGAGGATTCAAGCCATAGCAAGAGGTTATCTCATATAACATGCATCAGTAACTTGACCAGCATGTGTGACTAAAATCACAGAGGTTTCATTATACTAGTTAGTGAAACGAGTGGTGTCTGACTTCAACTAAATGTCTTTTTAGCAGTCTAGTCAATGTAACAAATGACCAAGTGTTTTTTATAACCTTAGACAATTCATTTTAACAGATGATCAGGATCACGTGATGCTAGTGAGAGCCAAAAGACTAACAAAAATTTAGCAAATCGAGCCTTAAAGTTAGAGTATCATTCTAACACTTTGCAAATCAGTGATAGTAGCTATATGAGCTAATGAGCAGGCAACTTACAGTGGGATTTCAAGATGATATATATGACAAAATATTCCCAAACCATTAGAATCCACATCATGTCGCCGGTTATTGAAGCCAGGGTGCTAATAAAATCATGAAGCTTCATTGAGACATTTTGTCAAACAGTTGGTGTACAAGAATTCAAGAATTCAAATGCTTTTTGACTGATGGCAGCCTCTTTATTCTTTCTACATTCTTAAACAAGCTGAATTGACATATCAAAAGGTAAATATAGACATGCCAAGTTGACTTCTACCCTATGCTTCTTTAAACCTCAAATTAAGTTGTTTTTGCATAAAACTGATGTTACACAATGAGTAATGCCACAAATATAGATTTCCATCCTTTATTTACTTAGTGGGCTTAAAAAGCCATCATAAAACGACTAATAACGGCATATTTTGAAGATTTCAGGAAATATGTAAGTGTGATGAGAACTTACAGACCACTATATCTTGATTGTACCTTGAATGGTGATGAAGACACGAGACTTTATTTTGTTGGGTCCCACGGATGGCGCCAATGTTTGAGCATGGATTGTCGAGCTCAATCACGAAAGGATTTAACCACGAAGATCATCAAAATCTCCTCGATAAGAGTGCAAACCTACTAAGCTCTTGACGAACCTAAGGTGAATGATGATCTTCCCAAAGAGATGTTTCGATCTTTGGAGGATAGAAATGTATGTGTGTGTAGGCTATGAATGATTGACTGCTTGGGTGAATAAATGAATTTCTGTGAGTTGTGACCTCTGCCTCTGATTCTCGTTCTTTGATGAGAGGGGATTTTGTTGTAGTATCTAGGGAATGTCTTTTTTTTCTTTGTGAGGAAGTTGCTTATAACCTAAATGGACAAGTGAGTGTCCTCCAACTTAGATGGGTATATCCCTTTATGAGGCCAATGGGTTGGGCTTTTATATTAGTAAGCCAGAGAGTTGGGCTCTTTCACTGCCGACACAAACTTGTCATAATCATATGTATATATTTATAACATATATGGTCGACTAGGTTGATTAGCAACATATAATGACTTGTTGTCATTTGTTTGACCTTACATAAATAAACTTATATATTTCGTTTACACAAAATATATTTTATTAATGTACATATACCATTCTTGTTAATGTATATTTAAATACATACGTGATCAATATACATTTAGAGTGTTCATCGGATTGGTACTCTGGGTATACTGGGTTGGTTGTTCTTGAACATTCACTGGAGAAGAATTATCAGGAGAGGATTGAGAAGAAGAATCATTAAAAGAGGATGAAGAACTACTACTTGAAGAAGTAGCATTTTGCTTAGAAGAACTTGATGATGATTCATGATGGTTGTCAAGAACTGGATCATGGTTCAAAACTGGTTCAACGATGACTTGAGGTTCTTCATCATAAATCGGTTTAGAATTGTAGAGTTCTTCAAAAAGAATATTTAACTCATCACTTGTTGGAGCTGGAAACTTCTTGAATTTAGATGCCAAAGTAGAAGTCCTTGATGAAGTACTTGAATCACTTGGATCATTACTTGTTGGTAGCAAACTTTCTTGCTCAAAGATCATGCCCGACATCTCATCAAACCAAACATTCATTGTTTCTTGAATCGTATTTGTTCAGCGATTGTAGATTCGGTTGGCAATCAATGTCTTGGAATAACCAACAAAGTAACCTTCATCACCTTTCTTCTCGAACTTTCCAAGATTTTCCCGATCATTCAGAGTATAACAAACACACCCAAAGATATGAAAATAGTTGATGTTGGGTTTCCGTTTGTTAACAACCTCATAAGGAGTCTTCTCAAAACACTGATTAACAATGGACCGATTCTGAGTGTGACAAGCAGTGTCAACAGCTTCAGCCTACATGTTGGAAGGTAACTTAGAATAAGCAAGCATGGTTCTTGCAGCTTCCACAAGCGTTCGATTTCTCCTTTCAACGACACCATTTTGTTGTGGGGTACGAACCGCAGAGAATTGATGAGTAATGCCTTTGGATTTACAAAATTCATCAAACACGGCATTTTTGAACTTAGTTCCGTTATCCGAACGGATGTAACGGACTGGAAGTTGAAGATTTACTTGAGTAGAAGTGATGAAATCGATCAAAGTTTGAGTTGTTTCATCTTTGGAGGTAAGAAACTTGACCCAAGTATATCTTGAATAATCATCAACAATAACCAAGATGTATCTCTTCCCATTTCGGCTTTGTACTTTCATCGGCCCACAAAGATCCATGTGAATCAAATGAAGAGGTGCTAATGAATTTGGAGATTTCTTAGGTTTATGAGAAGCTCGTTTAATCTTCCCAACAACACAAGAAGGACACACATGCTCACTTTCATACTTATAGTCTGGCAAGCCTTCAACAAGATGCTTGTTGACCTAAGTATTGATGGTAGGAAAGTTTAGATGAGAAAGCCTTCTATGCCACAACCAAGAATTCTTTGATGTAGCTTTCGAAATGAGACAAATATTATCGGTTGGTTGGTTATCATCGAGATTAATAGTAAAAAGGTTATCATCGCGGTCGCCACACAAAATGTCAACTCCATCTAGAGTTTGAACTTTGCAAGGAGATTGTCGAAAAAGAACTTGAAGATTGTTGTCACAGAATTGTCCAACACTGAACAAGTTATGACTTAATCCTTCAACATAGTGAACTTTCTTAATGACAATTCCATTGCATTCAATATCACCATAGCCTAAGATAGGTTGTTGTTACCAAATCGAACAGTTTCCATGAATCGTTCGATAAAGTTCTTGAGCAATGCTTTATTGCCAGTCATGTGTTTTGAACACCCGGAATCGAGTATCCAAACACAGATGGTAATTTCCTGCAATCAAATAGAATTAACCGACTTTAGGTACCCACTTAAAGACGGGTCCTTTGTGGTTAGTTAAAACAGACGGGTCCTTTGTGGTTAGTTAACAAACACATTATCAACAAGCACATTTGGATTAATAGAACGAACATTAACACAAGAATCAAAAGTTGTAACAACCGCCTTACGAATATTCTAATTAAGTTCTTAGATCATACTTTCGCCATCTGAACGGCTAGACAGTCCAATCTACTTAAGTTCTTGACGCACTTTAGACTCAAAATATGTGCTTATTTGAAGGTCAATTAGATCTTAAATCTTGATTTATGTGACGGATTATGAATTAATTCGATAAAATATGAAGGTTCGGTTCATAAATGTTCGTGTCCATAAGTGTTCTAGTGCAAAATGTTCACAAATAGTCCCTTGGAAATACCTAGTGCATTCATTTGGAAAAGGTATAAATAGAATGTTGTAGTGTGAGAAAATTCACTATTCATTCATCACCTCCATCTCTCACTCTCTCTCTCTAAAAACACATAGTCAGGAACATCTCCACCACCATTTTCACACGCTAAAATCACCATCTTGATTTTGGGTTGGTTAAGTGAAATCATTTGTACTTTCGGGTTCCTTGTGACGATCAAAATACGTTTCCAACAACAAATCACAGGTAATAACAACATCTTTTGAGAATTTGATCAAAACAAAAGTGTACTTTTTTTTATGTTCTTGTTCTTGATGATTTGGTCCGATTTTTGTTAAGAAATCATGTTTATAAGCAATGGGTTTGTGTCTAAATGTGTTTAACATCATTTTGGTGAACAAATTTGGGTCATAACGTGATTAAATTGCAAAACTCATTTTTCAAATGTGAGCATAACTTGTTCTTGAAACCACCAAGTGTTCATGTATTAATTTGATTCTGAAATCTGAAAATGTGATAAGAAAATGGTGTTAATATGTTAACATGTACTAATATTACGTCCTAACTCGTTCCAAGATCGACTTAGACCTCTTTAAGACTTGATTTCTTGGTTGTTTGGGCTCGTGTTTATGTTCTTGAGCTGCTACTGCTGCTACTCGTTGTTGTTATGATTGGAGTGTGGTTCAGTCTTGATTCACATTCTGGGCAACTGATCATACGATCGGTTTCACTCAATCTAATGTTGAATCGACTTTAGTCACGATTATGGAATGCTAGAACGATCAAATGACGAAACGATCTAAATACATTGAGCTAGAACGATCTAAACAACCTCAACCTGAAACGATCACTTTTGGCTAGTTCATGAAACGATCTCTTTCTGCTTCATAATGAAACGATCTCTTATGACAAATGTAAAGGAACAACTCTTTTGGCGAGCAATGTAAAACGATCTAAATGCTAGGCTAGGACGATCAGAACATCAAAACTACAAGACGATCTCTATTTTAGATATGAAACGATCTCCTGCGAGCTATTAAAACAATGTAAATGATGAGAACTAGATCGATCTAAATATAGAGTTTATGTATAATGATCTGAAACCTTGAACTCTGAAACAATTTCTTGAACCTGAACATCAAAACAACCTAAATAAGGAGGACAATCTAACTGGAGAAGAATCTAAGAACGACCTAATTCACCTTGACATAAGAAACGATCTAAATCGATCCAAGGTAGAACAATCTCTGTTTCCTATGAAACCAGAACGACCTAAGTTCTCCTAGACTCTAAAACGATCCAAGTAACTCAGTTGAGGAATGATCTCTTTTGAAAAACAATTCAGAACCAGAACGACCTAATTCCCTTGAAATATTGTGCAAACTATGAAACGATCTAAATTACTAGTAATGAAAACGATCTCCTTGACTGAACTAGTAAAACGATCTATTTTCAAGAAGCCAAGACGATCTAATTAAATAACCACAAGAACGATCGAAGTGCATAGCCATTGGGACGACCTAAACGCTAGTCCAGAGGAACAACCCTGTACCAAAACCCTAGACGAACTTGACTTATAATTCCTTGCGTTTGAACCTTAAACACTCCAGAGTAGAATGGAGTTGTAGAAAGAAAGAACAAAACGCTGATAGAAGCTGTTAGGAGTATGCTTGCTGAATCTGGTCTCCCTAAAATGTACTCGGCTGAAGCAATTGCAACTGCTTGTCACACCCAAAATTGCTCAGTATATGTGAAGAGACACAAGAAGACATCCTATGAAATATTGAGAAATAGAAAACCAAATATTGGTTATTTTCACGTTTTTGGATGTCCAGTATACATCCTGAACGACTCCAGTCAGTTAGGCAAATTTGATGCCAAAGCTGATGAAGGATATTTCTTAGGATATTCAGCCATTCGCAAAGCCTTCAGAGTCTACAACAAAAGCCTGGAAAAGGTCCAGGAGTCAATTCATGTCACATTTGATGAGTCAAATGAAGCAATCAACAAAAAGCCAACCCTTAATTCTCCCCCAGAAAGTCCAATTATCTTTGGTGAATCTGATCCTATCAACTATAATAAAGATTCATCTAAAGATGTTTCCAGTCATCCTGACTTGGAACCAGTGCAAATTGAAAAACCTCCCAGTAATACTTCATTTTATCCTTCAATAAGTTTCAAACTACCCTCTGAACTTGTTATTGGATCAGATGTTCGTACTACTCCACCAGTATCAGATTCAATTAATTTTGAGCCAGTAATCCAAGAAATGCCTTTAAATGAAGAATTTCATGATGCAAATCGCGATCTTATAGATTCTGATGAAGATGCTGAAGTTGTCTGGCAAGGTCCTATTCCAGAAAATCAATTGAATTCTTGCATTGATATTGTTGTAAGAAACAATCCTGGTCAATACTCTAAGTGGACAAAACCTCAGCCAATCAACCAGATTATCGGTGACTCTAGTAGAGGGGTTCAGACCAGAAGTGCCTCTAGTGAACAATGTTTATATGTCAGCTTCTTATCACTGATTGAACCGAAGAAGATTGACGAGGTAATGAATGACCCAAGCTGGGTGATAGCTATGCAAGAAGAGCTTCACCAGTTCGAACGAAATAAAGTTTGGAATCTGGTTCCTCCTCCAGTTGGCAAGAAAGAACCAATTGGAACCAGATAGGTCTTCAGGAATAAGGTTGATGAAGATGGTCATGTGATCAGAAATAAGGCCAGATTGGTGGCACAAGGGTACGTCCAGACAGACCTTGACTTTGAAGAATCATTTGAACCAGTAGCAAGGTTAGAAGCCATCAGAATATTTTTAGCCTTTGCTGCTCATCATAAGTTCAAGGTCTACTAGATGGACGTAAAAAGTGTATTTTTGGATGGAGAATTAGAAGAAGATGTTTATGTCAAGCAACCTCCAGGCTTCATTGATGAAAAGCATCCACATTGGGTATATCATCTGGACAAGGCACTGTATGGCCTCAGACAAGCCCCTCGAGCCTCGTATGATACTCTGACCAAACACTTGTCAGAAAACGGTTTCAAAAGAGGTGCAATTGACAATACCTTATTTATTCTTTGTGAAAGAGGTAATCTTCTGTTGGTAAAAGTTTATGTTGATGATATTAATTTTGGTTCTACTGATGAATCTTTGTGCAAAAAATTTTCAAAAATCATGTCTTCAAAATCATGTCTTCAAATTTTCAAAATTTTCAAAAAGTTTGATGGGTGAATTAACATTTTTCTTGGACTCCAGATTAAACAAACCAGTGATGGTATTTTTATTAATCAAGAAAAATATGGTAGAGATATTTTAAGAAAATTCGATATGAATTCTTCACCTTCAAAATCAACTCCAATTTTTGCACCTTTAACAATAGATTCAGATCCTGATGGGAAGCCAGTGAACACCACTGCCTATAGAGGCATGATTGGTTCACTAATGTATTTAACTGCCAGTAGACCAGATATAATGTTTGCAACATGTCTTTGTGCCAGATATCAGTCTAACCCAAAAGAATCTCATCTGGCGGCTATAAAGCGCATTTTGAAGTACCTTAAGGGTACTCCCAGTTTGGGTCTTTGGTATCCCAAAGGCTCAGGCTTAGATCTAATGGATTATTCAGATTTAGATCATGTAGGTTGTAAGATAGACAGGAAATCCACTACAGGTGGATGTTATTTCCTTGGTGGCAAACTGGTGAGCTGGACCAGTAAGAAGCAAACTTCAGTCTCTTTATCCACTGCTGAAGCAGAATACATGTCTGCAGCCAGTTGTTGTGCTCAGATACTCTGGATGAAGCACCAATTGCTTGATTATGGTATTAAGTATTCAAAGACCCCTATCTTTTGTGACAATACCAGTGCCATTGCTATCTAAAACAATCCAGTCATGCACTCCAAGACGAAACACATTGATGTCAGGTATCATTTTATTCACGATCATGTAATGAAAAATGATGTTGAAATCCACTTTATTCCCACTGATAAACAACTTGCTGACATATTTACAAAACCTTTGGATGAGAAAACTTTTCAAAATCTTGTCAGTGAGTTGGGAATGTTGAACCCTTAATCTGGAACCTTGTTATGAACGCCTTTGTGACACTGGCAGGGTTCTTTGATTCCAGATTTATATATCTATACCAGTATAGCTATCGAACGCCTTTGTGATACTATCTTTGCATTGATAGATTTATGGATCACCATTCCAGGGGGAAAGACTCAGACCACATTTTTTTATATCTAAGTTTCAGGGGGAATTTATTAATTTATTTTCTCACTGGACAAATTTTTCTGGAAAATGTTTTTAGTACCTTGTAAATGTGTCTCTCTCATTAATACTGGATAAGTTGATGTGCATGTTTGAAGTGACTTCAGTCGCTTTGTAAATGTGTCCCTCTCATTTGTTTATATTAGTTGATGTGCGTGTTTGAGGATTACCAAAATAGTCCAATCTAGGTACTTACTGGAGTGTCCCTCCAGTGTACCATTAATGCATATTCTTCTAGCCTAATCCACCAGTGAAACTGGAGTATCCAGTCAACCTCCAGATGCATTAAAATGAGTCTTTATGTGTCAAATCATTATTTTTTTTAATACTTGATGCTAGTGCATACCAACCATACAAATTTTTCATCTGGACAGTTACTATTCACTTTACGTGGCATGACTTTTTCAACTTAAAATGATGGTTTTGTTACCTTGGGAAGACAAAAAGTGCAAGTTGGTAATTTTTGTGGGCTGTCAACCTAACATATATTTATGTGTGATGGGAAACATTAAATGCGAATATCAAAACCGATCAAAACTGTTTTGAAAATTTTCAAACTTACCGTTTTGAATTCCATTTTCTTTTTCCTCTATAAATACACATATTTACCTTCACTTTCAGTTTTATCTCGAAAATCATTTACTCCCAAATCTTCAAATTCCTTCATTTATTTCCTTCATTCAATTTCAATCATCACTATCTTTCTTCTTAAATTTCCTTGTAAAACCCTAAATTCTTTCAATTTCATCTTTCAAATGGCACCCAGAACAACAAATTCTGACAAAAATCTTCTTACCAACAACTATACTCCTCCTGCAAGTGTCACTAAAGCTCATGACATCATCATCGATTCTGATAAAATCAGGATCAATATGCACGACTGGATGGCAAAGCTTGCCGGAACCCATGATCCTCAATCTATCATAGGACGACTAAATTCTTTCTTTCTTAGTTGTCCATTATATGGGGCTCTTACTATGAATCCAGGGAAAATGTACCACGGTTATTTGTGCGAATTTTGGTACACTGCTCACTTTCAAGCAGGTGATGATCACACCATTCATTACACCTTGAAAAAGGGATCTCGTCCTCATACAATAATTGTTGATTCTCTACGAGATGCCCTTCGTCTGCACTATTTTTCTGAAAATGAATTACCATTACAACTTCCACTGGCATCAATCTTAGGGAAGTGTGTAGGCAGATGGGTCACACTGACATTCTTGATGAGTAGGGTGTGTTAAAAAGAAAAGGTACTATATATATATGAGTAAACTCACTGATTCTTGGAGATTCTTCTTTACTCATTTGGTAGAGTGTTTGGGAAGTGGATCTGGTGGGCTTGATCAAATTAACCAGACCCAACTTATGATTGCATATTGCCTATGGCATGGGCCCAGGGTTAATTTTGCCCAAATCTTTTGGAATGATTTGGCAGAAAGAATAAAGGTTCATAAAAGAAAATCCCATGTCCCCTTCATTCGATTCTTGTCTTTGATTTTTAAGCGTGCACTTGGGAATGAGTATGATTATGACACCAGTCATTTTTCTATGGCTGAGCACTTGAGGGATCTCAACAACTTAGTATCCAAAAATAATGAAGCTGAGATCCCAGTTGCTATGACTGAAAGCTTTCGGAGGGAACTACTGATGCATCACCTCCAGTTGATTCAGAAGAAACCCAGGGTGGCCCTCAATTCAATATAGGCACTCCTGAGGATTTCACTACTGAAGAGCAGTCAGCAGAAAATGAGGTGATTTCTGGTCAACTACAAACTCTTATTTTTCCTACAAACATCTCCACCAGACCAAGAAATACCTCCAGATGACTAAGGAGAGGAGGAGCTCTGGTCATTCCTCATATACAAGAATCCGTAGAAGAACAAGTGATTGCTCAACCATTTGCTCAAACAGAAAATGTTACTGGTGCTTCACCTCTTGTAATCCCAGTATCAAGCAACACTGAAGGTGACATCGTGAATGAAGATGGCACATTGATCATGGATACAACAATGGAAGAAGCAGAAAATCAAGAAGCATCTGTTGTGCCTTCTGAACAAGAAAATGTGGTTATGCCAGATTCCTCCCAGATAGACTTAAACAGAAATGTAACTGATCAGGCTGCAGATCAAACCACCTTCTGGGATGGAGATGAATCATCCTTGGACTTGGCTAACTCTGGTCAAGTTCAGGATTTATTTGGTGAAGAAGCTCAGTCTATGGAGGCGGATCTCCATAATCCTATCTTAACTTCAAATGATCTCCCCATTGATATCATTCCTTCAGAAACTCCAACTCTTACTCAACTTCAATCTGAACAAACTGTGATGCCACCTCCTCCACCGCCTTCAATTTCTTCAGACATACCATACATAAATCCTTTTCCTTCTATTTCAATTCCTTCACCTCAATCAACCCAAAATCCTCCACAGTCAACTGAGAGACTTCCAGTTCTTAATATTCCAGTCTCAAGTGCTCCAGACTCTACTGCTGCTCAAATTGAATCTCCTATACATAAAAGAGTCGAGACACTCATATCTGTTGTTCAAAGGAGTGCATCTGGACCTTCTTCTATACCAGTGGGAGTCTCTTCTTCATCTTCCACCGAAGTCCAAGGCCTTTTACACAAGGTGGCGGACTTGGAGAAATCCCTCCAGTCATCCTCCCAGGTTCTCTCTGACTTCAAATCTGCCATGACTAATTCTTTTCGGTCAGAGTTGAACACCTTTTCTGGGAATGAATAACTGGTATTTGATAAACTGAATGAACTGGTACTGGCCACTAACAATTTCCAAGAATCTTTCAAAGTGGCAGTCCAGGAAATGAAAGAAAGATCATTTGTCTCAGTTTCTTCTGTCCAAACTATCGTTAAAGAAGCAGTTGACACCCCTCTAGGAGAACTGAAGACCCAGGTCCAGAATTTGCATCGTGTGGTGGATAGGTTGGATTGTCGGCCAACACTCCAATCAGAGTTCAATCATCAGCAATGTAAGCGACCAGACTTCTTTGAAACTCAAGAATCTGGTACTCAAGCAGCTCTCTACTGATGTGACTGACTCTGTTATGATCAAATTGCAAGAAGTTATGTTGCCAAAGGTTATAGGTGTGATTGTTAAGGAAATTCCCAAGGACTTGGTGACTGAAGTTAAAAATCTGAAAACACAAGTACAGGAACTCAAGAAGGATATGTCAGCAATGAAGCCAGTCGCTGGTCGCACTTTTTGCTCTCTTGGCGCACTTTTGGCGCCAGTCGCAGGTCTAGAATCACCTCAATTCTGGAGGTTATTCCAAGGGGGAAAGTGATAATCCAGGTGCTCTAGTTGCATTTGCTGATGAAAAGTTGAAGGAGCAAAAGATGGAATTTGCTCGTATGGAGGAAGGTGATGCTATTGGTACTAATGCCAATGAGCCACAGTTTGAAGAGTATGAAGATGTTGCCCAGCCCAAGAAAAATCTAAAGGGCACATCTGGTGCAAGTGAAGAAGTTCAGTCTCCTGAAAGGCCGAATGTTACTGAGGAAGAATCGAAAAGAATTCATCAAACTGAACTCCTCGATAATATTCATAGAGAAAATGCCAAAAAGGCACTGGTCAAACATCATGAAGAAATGAAACAGATAGGTACACTTGACAATGCTAATGCTGGTGCCTTAAATCTGAAGTTAGATATGTACTTACAAATGAAGAAAGACCCCAGAATTATTAAATGCCTTGATGTTCTGGATGATATCAAATTAAGAAGTGCATAATTAAAGGAAGAACAGGAGCTGGATTCCTTTACTCATGATATCCCTATTCCAGAGCTGATTAAAAGAAGGAAAGAAGAACTGGTTCATCTGAAGAACCTAGTTAAAAAGATTGTAGAAGCTCTGGAAAAGGAGTACTCTAGGAAAAGAAAGGGTGGAAGAAACTCTAAGGCCTCAAAAGATGCTGATCTGAATACATTCATTCCTATGGACACTTCAAAATCTCTCACCAAGGTCGTAACAAGAAATACTGGTGAGACCAATGGAAACATCTGAACAAGGCATTGGTTCTGATGATGTCTAGTTTTTGGTCAAACAAGCTCAGACAAGGGAAAGATATGAAGCCTTTGTACATGGCAGAGCTGATGTCAGAAAAATAATAAGTGTAGAAATTGAAGGCATTCCTGATGATCCCAAGTTTGAAAAGTTTTCAGTGAAGTTGTTCAGGGAAGAAAATTTCACTAATCAAAGGCCAGCATGTACAATCCATGCTTTTGGAATGACAGAGTTAAAGGAGATTGGTGAGTTTTTCAAAGGAAAAACGTCATTTTCCAGGGCAGAGTTAACTTTCATGAAAAGAATCAAGAACAAATTTCTCAAAAAGAAGACTACAGAACAAAGTTCACCACCACAACCCAAGAGAAAGGCCACTGAAGAAGCATCTGGACACATTGAAAAGAGAATGGCCTGACTCTTTTATCATTTACTTGTAATTGTATTTACTTTATAAAGTTCTAACTTATCACTAGTTGATGTCTGTAAATATAAGTTGCATGCTTTATGTTCTCACAAGTATTTGATCAGATTAAGTCTAGAAACTAAAATGTATAAACTGGGAACACTGATGATCTATAAAGTGGCTCTCCAGTAATTCAAATTAGACTTAGTCAAATTTTTCAAGGATGTTTCAAGCACAAACTTGTATAGATAAAAGCTTGAAAATCCTTGCATAATTTCTAAACAAATAGGGGGAATTTGTTAGGTCCAGATTTACTGGACTCGCTCCAGGCGTGACTACTGGAGCCCTCTGAAGATTTGTCCAGAATTTATGTGAAGACCAGTGAACAACTTACTTGTACAGGAATCTGGATTCCACCAGATTTGTTCACTGGACTTCACTCTGGTTAAGATCTTTCCACTGAAGAACATTCTCACTGAAGTCGAAGACTGAAGTCAGAAGAAAGAAGTCTGACAAATAGCGGAGCTCACTGGAAGACTTACCAGATCTCCTGACTGGAGTCCTTATCAGTATTTGTTAGAAATCCAATAATAGTTTAAATTGTAATTTAAGTTAGTGGATGTTGTTGTTGTTAAGACATGGTGAAATGATTTCTAAGGTTGAGGGACTAGGAGTGTCAATTAGCTTATTGTAGATTTAGACTATAAATACCCTCAACTCCTTAGAAATCATAAGCCTTTGATTCATTTTTTCATACAATTTAATCTAGATCGTTCCAATCTCTCTCTCTCTAGAAATCACACACACTAAACACACCAAGAACACACACACTTGAACCGCCATTGTTGAGATCGAATCAATAGCAGAAATCGTGTTATTACATTTGGTATCAGAGAATAAAATCATTGTGATATCGATCCATAACTGATTTTTGATCTCAATTTTCATCCAATTTCATATCAAAAACCATTTTTCATACCGTCATTGTTTCATCATTTTTCACAAGAAAAATCACATAAAATCATCAATTTTTGTTCAACATTAGATTCCTGATAGTTTTAAACATAATCGTGTCAAGTTTCAAGTTCCAATTCGATCTAGAACTAGAAATTGAATTTTGAGTTTTTGGCGCTCAAATTTCGGGATTTGTTTCTGTTGTGTTTCTAGCTAAATTTTGTTCAAGTATTTGTTGCGGACGTAATTACAAACGTTTGGCAAGTGGTTTCAGGTTCTAACTCCAAGTAAATCGAAAGATATTGAAGCTTTAAAAAGTCATCAATGGAGTTTGTTCATACTGGTTTAATGAAGAAGACGATATCAGAACGATTCTCACTAGGACGATCCTCTGCAGATCGTCTCAGTGCTTGAATTTTCATTCATTCATACTTTCTGTGTTGTGGCTTGTAGGACGATCCTCACAAGATCGTTCTAGCAAGTGTTGAGTGTTGGAAAGTGTTGGTTGTGGCTTAACTAATCCTTTTTGGATCGGTTTTGGTCAAAATCAAAGTTAATACTTTGAAAACTATTGGCAGAAAACTAAGACGATCTTGCCAAGATCGTCTCAGTTACTTGATTCTAGGACGATCTTGATCAAGATCGTCTCAGTGTTTGTTGTAAGTTGGTGTGGTTTGGTTGATACTTTGAAGTTGTTGTGATTGGGAATCACACACTTCCTGGGTAACTGATCATTCTTTATTGGTTTTGCTCAAATTCATTCATACCAATTCATAATTAAACTCTGTCCAAATTTTCTTAAAATACTTAGAAAATTTCTCAGTCTTATAAGACGATCTTATACAAGACCGTCTCATTTTCTTCTTCAAATTTCCAAGATGATCTTCCACAAGATCATTTCATTTTCATTTCTTTCAGTTTCAAATTTCAACTTTCAATCACTTTCATTCAGTTTCAGTTTCCAATTCCAAAAGACAAAATCATCATTCAATTTCACTTTTCATTCCATACTTAATCAAATTTCATCCAAGGTTCTTCAAGACGATCTTTCTTGAATCGTCTCATTCTTTTAAAAACCTAAGACGATCTGTTTCAACTCGTCTTACTTCTTTCTTCTTCTAGGACGATCTTCCAAAACGATCTTATCCTAGGACGATCTTCTCCAAGATCATTTCAAATTTTGATATTTTCAACTTTCATTCTAATTCAAGTTCCAAATCAAATCTCTTTCAAATGGCTTCTCGTGAAGCTTTGGCATTAGGTTTTGACCCAAGTTTCCCAGTTCTCTACCGTGGTTCTTATAGACTATGGAAGAAAAGATTCATGGATTATGTGGAATGTCAACCAAATGGTCACCTTCTTAAAGATTCCATACTTAATGGACTTGCAGTTCATTGCCATCCCACCACTGGTGCAATACTCACTCTTGATCTTTTGAATGCTGAACAAAAAATCGAACAGCTGCAGATAACAGAGCTAGATCATGCTTATACAAAGCACTTCCAGATGAAATCTATGGTTCTGTTGATTCTTATGATACAGCCAAGGAGATATGGGATGAGGTGGCAAGACAAATGGAAGGATCTGACCTAACTTCAACAATTAGATTGACAAATGTGTTGACTGAGTTTGACAACTTCAGCAAATTGCCAAATGAATCTCTAGAGGCTATCTACTGTAGATTCTGCAATGTCATAAATGAACTTAGGAAGAACAATGTCAAGAAATCAGAGATGGAGTTAAACATCAAATTCATCAAAGCTCTTGGTCCTGAGTGGGAAGATTATGGAACTCAGATTAAGCAACATCAAAATGTGGCCAAGTTCTCCATCCATAATCTTCATGAATCCTTCAAACTCAATGAAAATCAAGTCCTAAACAAAGCTTCATCGAACAAAATGCCAGAAGTTGTATCTTCTGATCCTTTGGCATTAATTGTTGAAAAGAAGGTTTCTGAAGCTCTTAAAAGGCAAATGGTAGTTGTTTCTTCATCTGATGAGGAGGGAGATGATATGTTGGCTCCAAGAGATGGTGTTTCTGACGAATTATATCAAGCTCTTGCCGCAGTTACCAAGCACTTCAAGAAAAAGTTCTACAAAGCGAGGCCAACAAACAACAATCTCCGCACTTCTTCCACAAGTGCATTTCCCAAGAAGGAACACTATCATTCATAGAACGTTGAAGGTTATGAAAAACAAGTTGTTGAGAAGGGTAAAGTTTCTGACAAAAAGTGCTACAATTGTGGAAATCCTTGTCATTTTGCAATTGATTGCAAGCAACCTCGTAAGCGGAACTATCAGTACTACAAGCAGAAGATGTTATTGGCAAAGCAAGTGGAAGCCGGTCATGCATTGCTTGCTTAAGATGACAAATGGCTGTTGCTCTCGGATGATGAAGATGAAGATCTCTCTACAAATGTGTGCTTCATGGCGAGGTTGGCCAAGGACAGAGCTTTTGAGGCAGAAAGCACTGATGATGAATACCCGGATGATGAGGTAAATCTACACTCTGCTTTTTCAATAGTTAAAGATAAAGAGTCGTTTGATTTAGCTTTATCAAATTTAACAACTCATATCACATCTTTAACCAACAAAAATAAGAAGTTGAAAAATAGTATTTCATTCTCTAAAAGTGAATTTTCAAAAGTCTTTGAAGAATATTCAAAATTAATTTTTGATTATGATACTATTAAACAAGATTTTCAAACATACAAAGATCAAATGTTGGTTAAAGAATGTGAGTTAAATGCCTCTCCTGATTCTAAGTTATTACATAAATGTCACAATCTTGAAAAACCATTCATGATCTTGAAAAACCCAATCAAGATCTTGAAATTCAAAAGACCAATGAGTGGCTTCGAGCAAATGTTAAACAAATGGATGTTGATATTCTTAATAAAAAGCTTCAAGAATCCAAACCAAACAATGTTGACCTAGAAAGAAAGATTTCTGATTTAAATCATACTTGTTTTTTGAAAGGTGTTGAGATTGAAAATCTTAAAAACCAAATTGAGGATTTCAAAAAGAATATACTTTTCTATCAAGAGAAGTTATATAAAGTTGAACAAAACCCTTTTTTGGATTTTACCGCCTATTTCAACAAGTCGAAAATTGACAAATCGGAACTTCTTCATGGGTTGGGATTTGAGAATATCACACTATTACAAAATGCAAAAGACCAAATTGAACCTCTGTATGATGAAAAATTTCTTCGCCTTGGTATGGTACAACAATTTATTCGTCCACTGGATGACGAATTTGAGACTGATGATGTTGAGAAAATACCTCAAACTGAATTTTTGGTCAACTATGATGCTATAAATGCTTCACGTAATTTTAAAGAATCTTCAATTTTCAAATTAGAAGAAATAGCATCAAATTTTCAAAACCAAGAGTCAATTGGTATTTCACCTAAACCTACTAAAATGTATGTTCCATCCACATTTTTGGAAAAATAAATAGAAGGTTTACAACAAAAGGTGAATTCTCAACAACAAGTCATTGATCATCATTTCAAGTCTCAAAATCAAAGTTCAGAGAATGAATTAATTGATGTAGACACCAAGAAAGTTTGTGTGAATGTTTCTACTCAAACTTATCTAAGTGCTGAAGTAGACAATTCCACTCAGACTACTTGTGTTTCATCTACTGATTCCTCCACCCAGCTCTTGACTGATTCTCTTGAGTGTTCATGTCAAACTGTTGCTACTATAGCTGATGATTATGTGCAATCTGATTTATCTAATGACGAACTTGCACATAGTTTAGTTTTGATATGGTACTACTATAGGTTTTTCACTTGTGATTCTTTTGAAGAGTTAGTTGTTCACCCAAAGCTTAGTGCTAGTATAGGTGTTGATACTTCTACTCTAATTTCTTGTGAAACCAAAGATGTGTCAGTTCAAGTTAATCTAATTCCTGAGACTACCCATAGTGTAAAGTTGGATACCAAGATTCCTGATTTTTCAAAAATCTCTCCGGTTGAACCTTCCACAAAAGATGATTTTGATAAATTCATGGAGGGAGAATATGCTTTTGATTCTGAAACTGAGAAAAAGATTGAATCTACCAAAATCAAAGTTGAATCAAAAGAGTAATCTCAAAAATTGTTTTCCAAATATCCAACTTCACATTATTCTAAGAAACAAGTTATTCCAAAACTTGTCAACACTGAACCAAAGACTGTCAAAAAACCAAGAATCAATAAGTTAAAAACAAAATGTTCTATCTCTGAAAAGCATGTCAAAATCAAACAAGTTGAGACCGTTCCCAAAATCAAATACAACAAAGAGAAACTTCTAGAAATCAACTCAAATGTTTCTTCATCTAACTCTCAATCTAGTTCATTACCTAAAGTATCCAAATCTAGCTCAGTTTTGCTAACTAGGGATGCTTCAAATGGTGCAACTAGGTATAGGGATAGATATGGCTGGTTTTCTCATGATAAACCTAAGAAACAAGAAGTTTCCGCACCTTCAAAAGAGTCTAAAAAGATAAAAGTGCTTCAAAACTCTTGTTCTAGTCTTCTTAGTGTCAATCCAACAGGTGGAAAGAGCTTGATTAGTGAGTCTAAATGGGTAGCTAAGTCTTTAGTACCTAAGATCACTAAAGTTGATAAAAGGAAGAAAAGGCAAAGGAGAAAAGCGGGTAGAAAGAAGAAGCTTGTTTCTGATGTGTCAAACAATTTATCTTTTAAATCCTCTTTGAAAAACAATGTTAATGGTGCGAAGGCTAAGCCTTGTGATGTTATAAACAATGTTAATTCTCGTGTGTATGGTTTGAATGGTGGTAGACATGTTACTTTTGATTCGTGTGTTAATGTTCATTGGTTTAATCCAAATGTGCTTGTTGATAATGTGCTTGTTAATGCCTATATTGATACTAAAGGATGTTTGTATGCATATCCTAAGTTATATACCCTGCCTGTATTAACTAACCACAAAGGACCCGTCTCCAAGTGGGTACCTAAAGTCGGTTAATTCTATTTGATTGCAGGAAATAACCATCTGTGTTTGGATACTCGATTCCGGGTGTTCAAAACACATGACTGGCAATAAAGCATTGCTCAAGAACTTTATCGACCGATTCATGGGAACTGTTCGATTTGGTAACAACAATTTCGCTCCTATCTTAGGCTATGGCGATATTGAACGCAATGGAATTGTCATTAAGAAAGTTCACTATGTTGAAGGATTAAGTCATAATTTGTTCAGTGTTGGACAATTCTGTGACAACAATCTTCAAGTTCTTTTTCGACAATCTTTTTGCAAAGTTCAAACTCTAGATGGAGTTGACATTTTGTGTGGCGACCGCGATAATAACCTTTTTACTGTTAATCTAGATGGAGTCAACCTTTTTACTGTTAAACTCTAGAAGGAGTTGACATTTGTCTCATTTCGAAAACTACATCAAAGAATTCTTGGTTGTGGCATAGAAGGCTTTCTCACCTAAACTTTCCTACCATCAATACTTTGGTCAACAAGCATCTTGTTGAAGGCTTGCCAGAGTACAAGTATGAAAGTGAGCATGTATGTCCTTGTTGTGCTGTTAGGAAGATTAAACGAGCTTCTCATAAACCCAAGAAATCTCCAAATTCATTAGCATCTCTTCATTTGCTTCACATGGATCTTTGTGGGCCAATGAAAGTACAAAGCCGAAATGGGAAGAAATACATCTTGGTTATTGTTGATGATTATTCAAGATATACTTGGGTCAAGTTTCTTGCCTCCTAAGATGAAACAACTCAAACTTTGATCGATTGCATCACTTCTACTCAAGTAAATGTTCAACTTCCAGTCTATTACATCCGTTCGGATAACGGAACTGAGTTCAAAAATGCCGTGTTTGATGAATTTTGTAAATCCAAAGGCATTACTCACCAATTCTCTGCGGTTCGTACCCCACAACAAAACGGTGTCGTTGAAAGGAGAAATCGAACGCTTGTGGAAGCTGCAAGAACCATGCTTGCTTATTCTAAGTTACCTTCCAATATGTGGGCTGAAGCTGTTGGCACTGCTTGTCACACTCAGAATTGGTCCATTGTTAATCAGCGTTTTGAGAAGACTCCTTATGAGGTTGTTAACAAACGGAAACCCAACATCAACTATTTTCATATCTTTGGGTGTGTTTGTTATACTCTGAATGATTGGGAAAATCTTGGAAAGTTCGAGAAGAAAGGTGATGAAGGTTACTTTGTTGGTTATTCCAAGACATCGATTGCTTACCGGATCTACAATCGCCGAACAAATACGATTCAAAAAACAATGAATGTTTGGTTTGATGAGATGTCGGGCATGATCTTTGAGCAAGAAAGTTTGCTACCAACAAGTAATGATCCAAGTGCTTCAAGTACTTCATTAAGAACTTCTACTTTGGCATCTAAATTCAAGAAGTTTCCAGCTCCAACAAGTGATGAGTTAGATATTCTTTTTGAAGAATTCTACAATTCTAAACCGATTCATGATGAAGAACCTCAAGTCATCGTGGAACCAGTTTCAAACAATGATCCAGTTCCTGACAACCATCATGAATCATCATCAAGTTCTTCCGAGCAAAATGCTACTTCTTCAAGTAGTAGTTCTTCATCCTTTTCTAATGATTCTTCTTCTCAATCCTCTCCTGATAATTCTTCTCCAGTGAATGTTCAAGAACAACCTACCCAATTTACCCAGACTACTAATCCGATAAACACTCCAAATGTATATGTGCCTCTGTATTTCGATCATCCATCTTACGAGGAAGCTGTTCTACCAAGCTATGATTCCATCTCTTAGCAAAACTCTGGTTTTAATGATGATGATGTTGATGTCAATCAACAAGATCCTCTTCCTCATGATCGCAAATGGTCACGTATGCGAAAAGATCATCCTACAGATCAAATCATTGGAGATCCACAAGTCGGAGTAACTACTCGTACTTCTGTGAATGAGTGTCTGGTTGCACTTTCTCTTAGCAACATTGAACCCAAAACTGTTTCTGAAGCTCTTTGAGATCCAGAATGGGTCAAAGCTATGCAAGACGAACTCGCTCAGTTTGAAAGACTGAAAGTATGGAGATTAGTTCCAAATCCAAGAAAAGATGAACCTATTGGCACAAAGTGGATTTTCAAGAACAAGAAGGATGAGAATGGAGTGGTAGTAAGGAACAAGGCTCAACTAGTTGCAAAGGGTTATTGCCAGCAACCTGGTGTTGACTTCGACGAAACTTTTGCTCCAGTTGCAAGAATGGAAGCCATTCGGATTTTCCTAGCTTATGCCACATTCAGAAACTTCACTGTGTTTCAAATGGATGTGAAGACAGCTTTCTTGAATGGTGATCTCAAAGAAGAAGTTTACGTTGAACAACTAGAAGGTTTTGTTGATCCCAAAAGACCAAACCATGTCTACAGGTTAGACAAGGCTCTCTACGGTCTTAAGCAAGGACCCCAAGCATGGTATGATTCCTTATCTACTTTCTTGATTAGAGGTGGCTTTACCAAAGGCACAATTGACCCTAACCTATTCATTCGTAAACAAGGTAAGCATGTTCTTCTTGTCCAAATATATGTTGATGACATTATCTTTGGGTCAACCAGTCAAACATTTTGCTGAAATTTTTCATCTCTAATGGTTAATCATTTTGAAATGAGCATGATTGGGGAAATGAACTACTTTTTGGGTCTTCAAATCAAACAACTACCAAATGGTATTTTCATATCACAAGGTAAGTATATTCATGACATGTTGAAAAAGTTTGATATGACTACTTGTTCTTCAATTTCAACTCCAATGGCTGCTCGTACAAGTATTAATGCTGATAAAAATGGGAAACCATTTGACCAAAAGAGATATAGAAGTATGATTGGTTCATTGTTGTATCTTACAGCATCTCGCCCAGATATAATGTTTGCAACATGTATGTGTGCTAGGTATCAAGTTCCTCCAACTGATTTACATTTTCAAGCTGTGAAACGAATATTTTGTTATCTGAAGGGTATACCCAATTTAGGTCTCTAGTATCCAAGGGATACTAGATTCAATTTAACTGCCTATTCAGATGCAGATCATGCAGGTTGTAAGCTTGATCGCAAGAGCACTTCTGGTACTTTACAATTTTTGGGTGATAAAATTGTGAGTTGGTCTACCAAGAAACAAAACTGTGTGTCACTATCAACAGCTTAAGTTGAATATGTGGCTGCGGCTAGTTGTTGTGCTCAAGTGTTATGGATGAAGACTCCGCTTACTGATTATGGTCTGAAATATGATCATATTCCCATATATTGTGACTCTCAAAGTGCCATTGCTATTGTAGTCAACTCAGTAAACCACTCTCGATCAAAGCATATAGATGTGAGATATCATTTTCTCAAAGATCATATTGAGAAAGGTGACATCGAACTCTATTTTGTGGGAACTGACTATCAGATTGCAAATTTATTCACTAAACCACTAGATGAGAAAAGGTTTAACTTTCTTATTTCTAAGCTTGGCATGTTAAATCTTGAACCTTAACTTATTTTGTTCTTGATACATTCTTGAAAAACAAAATACAAAATTTAAAAAGACAACAAAAAAAAATCAAATACAAAAATATAAACTTTTGGAAAAATAACAAAAAGATTTTTTTTTCTTTTATATCTTAGTGGCTCACATATACTTAGTATGTAACCCGTGCTTTAACGATTTATTTATTTCAAAATGGCTTATACATAGTCTGTGTATAACCCGTTCTTAAAAAGTTTTATTTATTTTTCAAAAGAATTATTTTTCTTTTCAAAAATTTTGTTACTCTCAATTGTTGATATGAGAAGCGACGGATTGAACGCCTTTGTGTACTCTCTAGGTTTCTCATCTTGAACAATTGATTGAGTTAAATTTGTGCTTAAATGTTTTATTTGCATCCAACTTGTTGATGTAAGATGCAAAGGATTGAACGTCTTTGTGTACTCCCTAGTAGTCTTACTATGAACATTGTTGTTGATGCAAAACTTGGTGTTTCTTAAAATCTTGTTCACTTTTAGACTCTCAAATTTATTTGTTGATATCACAACAAAGATTTTACTCTAGTTGACTTCACAAAAACCAATTTTTGCTCTACCTTTCTATGAAAATTTGTTAAGGGGGAGTTTGTGATTTCAAAAAGTTCAAAACTTCAAATGTCTTTTCAAATCATTTTCTTATACACATTTGATGATTTTCAAATGATTTTCATCAAATGAAGTTCGGTGGTTAGTTTGCACATGAGCAATTCATTCACTCCATGAACTTCATCATCACCGATGAGTTCTAACCCCGGAGTATTCAATTCTTTCATTAGATTGTAAGGGTATTTTGAGTGATGATAGTTTCGTGCAAATAAGATGGAGGGAGTTAAGTCGAAAAGTGAGAGGTTATGGTGATAGGTTGTGAGAAAAGGGTTAAAAGAAATGACACCCTTTCCTAAAACTCTCAAATCGCCGGGTACAACACATTTTTATCGGATGTCATTTGTTGATATCTTGATAAAGACTTCATGAACCCAATGAAGCGATGCACATCTTTACCTAACTACTCAAGTGTTTCTTAACAAATACTTGTTTCATTTCTCACGGAGATTTTTCATATTTCTATTGACTCTTCATTTGGAAGATGTTGATATTGAAAAAGGGAGACATTCTGCTCCAGTCCCCGACTTCATTTGATCACGTTGTGTCTAGAGCTATCTTGCTTGATCATTATTTTGATCCTTATTCATTTTTCTTAAGACACATTTGAGTCATATCTTTGAGATATTATTGCATATCTATGTGATATAGCCGGAACATTTGTAGTGATATCTTAATTGATATTCCACAATGATCAAATGGAAATCCTATCAATGCTAACATATTTTCTAACATTGAACGTAGGTCTCATAATTACATTTATGTGATTATTGAGTGAACGAGAAGTCTATCAGTGACCTCGGATGTTTCCTAAAAAGTCTCTAAGGATAATAGATTATGGGTATTGAACGCCTTAGGTGACACTGACCATGATCTCTATTCTTTGAAGCAATCTCGTAGTTGAAAAGCTACAAGACCGAACTATGTTAGAAAATTGCTTTATGCATAATTCAATGATACATAGGAAATCGGAAAAATGTCATACATTTCTTTCGGTCATTTCATTAATCCTTTTGATTTTTGAACATGTTAACGGATCATCCTTATCCGGTTTTTCCATTTCTCATCTCAAAAACATAAAAACCACCAATATCATACTATAACATTTGTATCAACAACTTCAACCTTACATTTTAGTTACCCTTGCTGTTTGATATTTCTCCATGCAAATCTAGTTTTAAATTGTGATATTTTCTTTTCGTATTCGATCAATCAATGTTTGCATAATGACATTGGTTCCCAACTTTGTCATTATGAGGGGGAGAAAAAGATTATGATTCTGGAAACATGGAGTTAGTAAGAAGGTTGTAGTGAGTGTATGGAGGTTACGGATAAAAGATAAGAGAGAATATTTTATGGGATTGATGGGAAAACTTGCAATTAATGGAATTTCAGTCAATTGAGCTCAAATTTTCAGAATTGAGTTCTTGACTTGGAAAAAGGATAATTACAAAGATAAGGATATGATGTTCAAAGATGCTCCAAAATGCTTACACTCATGAATTGAGGGGGAGCATGATTTATTCAAGTTTTGTTCAAAAATTTACTCTCCAAAGTGTTTAAGTCAAAATAACAAAGATCAAAGCTACAAAAGTTGAAAGATTGATTGGAAGATTCAAGACAAATAAGTAAAGCTTTAAAAGAGTCTTTATCAACACATTTTAATCAAGATCTTCAAAGTCATATAATAATACTTGATCAAGAAGCTTCAATGCATATATCAAGGGGGAGAGTTTAAGTTTTTGATACTTCATTCCAAGGAAACAAATTTTCATTCAAGAATCAAATATTGAAGAACCAAAGCCAAATTTATACCTTCCGCACTTCAAAAGACAACTCTAATTCATGGTTCAACAATTTTCAATGATTCTAAACTCATTCATTTTATTCTCTGTTCAAAAAGAACATTGAGAATTTCATCATGTTTTAACTTCAAGAAGTCCAAGACCAAGATTGATTCAAGTTCTCCAGAGACAATGAGAAAGCTTTGAAGACTTGTTTCATCACACCAATTGTCTTCACCATCGGGCTCATCAACTTAATTCCTACAAGACAAAATAACACGTACTTCATTCATTACAATATATCACTAAGGGGGAGAATGTTAGAAATCCAATAATAGTGATAAATTGTAATTTAAGTTAGTGGATGTTGTTGTTAAGACATGGTGAAATGATTTCTAAGGTTGGGGGACTAGGAGTGTCAATTAGCTTATTGTAGATTTAGACTATAAATACCCTCAACTCCTTAGAAATCATAAGCCTTTGATTCATTTTTTCATACAATTTAATCCAGATCGTTCCAATCTCTCTCTCTCTCTAGAAATCACACACACTAAACACACCAAGAACACACACACTTGAACCGCCATTGTTGAGATCGAATCAATAGCAGAAATCGTGTTATTACAGTATTCTAGACCTTACAAGTCTGAACACTGATTACGAGGAATTGACTTTATGCCTTTACATGCCTTTACCCGGACAATCCTTTTGTCCTTTGTTAAAAGCCTTACATGCATGTAAAGGTGGTTGGTTAATTAGAAGACAAGTCACTATCATGTGACTTTATTATTGTACTTTAATCAATGCATTTAAGGAATTAAAGTAATTTTCTTAAACGCATGTAACCATATTTGTACGGCAAAAAGAATATTATACTTATTCTTTTTGCCTATAAATACCAAGTCACTTCCTCGTCCAAATCACATACTTTTGTAATTTGCTGCCTTTGCTCAAATACTCTCGATCTAAATAGTTATACTTCACAACTTTAAGTATTTCGATCAAGGAGTTTATTTAGTAAAATTAGATCACTTGTAATTCATAGGTTGTTAAGATACTTACTTTGTAATATCTTGTTCCGCAACAACCTTGTATTTTATTTAACATCAATAAATACAATACACTTGAAAATTACATAGTGTCTCACCATTTACTTACTTGCTTATCTTTATATTGGTTAAGTACGTATTACGTTATATATATTCTTGCATTTATATTTATCGTAATACTAGTCCAATCTAGTGGTTACTTGACGTTTCATACTAGTCCTATCTAGTGATTACTGGACTTGTTGTATTCTACACTTGTGGGTTAAACCATCGAGTGAGGGACTTCACAGCTGGAGCAGATCCCAGGGTAGAAATCAATGCTGGAGTAGATCTCGATGTAGAGGCAAGTGCTGAGGATGAAATAAATGAAGAAATATGCTGCAAAAGCTGAGAAGTACCCATGGAGCGAACTAAAGAAGGAACCTCGTCCACAATGGGAAACTTCTTAGCTTTATATCTCTCATCTGCATTTTCTAAGGTCTTTTGGATATCCTTATTAAGACAAGGAAAGTCATGAAGAATAGGAGAGTCTGGATGATTTTTCTCTATCCACTTAAACACTTTAATACTACCCGCACATTCCCCAGCTTATAAAGTAGTCCCATTAAATGTCTTAAAGGGATAAAGAACATCGGGATGAATAAGAAGTCTCCTAAACAAGTCGGGAAAGGCATCAAGAAAATCCTTTCCTCTCTGGGAAGAATCAGACAACTCCTCCCTCAAACTCCTCTCCATAGCGAGCTCCCCCCTATGTCTCTCCACCTCAGTCTGAGACTCAATGAGCTCCCTCTCCCTATCTCCCAAGCTAATACTCTTAGAATCTAACTCAGAAGAAAGCCTCGCATTTTCCTTATTTTTTTCTCCCTGAATCTTAGCATCTGCAAGTCTGTGATGTGAAAGACCTAGGACAGCAACATGATAAGCATGATAGTAAAGCCTACCACTAAGCTCCTCTAATGTCCTTTGCCCATGCTCAAAGGCCAAAAGGGGAGTAGTCATAGTATCAATAACAGCTCTAGTCTAGGTAGGATTGCTAACGTCATCCTTAAGGCAAAAGGCCGAGGGAAAGGCAAGCACATGAGTACCTACGCCTCAATTAAACTCTGAGGAAGGACTAGAACCCTGAGTAGAACCATGCCTTGGAGGCATAAAAAGGGCTAACGGATAAGGAACTTCTTCTCCAATCTTCTTACACACAACTTTCTTAACAGCCATCAAATCATCATGAGTAATAGCAACCGTGCGGTGACCATCAGGAGTAATAACACTCCTAGGAAGAAAAGGAAGAACTGAACCACTAGGGGGAAGGTCACTCACACAAGAGAAGGAAAAAGAAGAAGGATCTAACTCGAGTGAACAAGTAGCTCAAGATGAAGGAGAGATGGTAGAAGTCCTTTGACGTTTAGAGGAAGAACCAATAAGCATCTCCTCTGGCCTCTTCTCGCCTATGAAAGAAACAAGGCAATCATCTTCTCCCTCAACATCTTCAACACTAAGCACATCATCTCCATCACAGGGAGTGTCTCCACGAAGATCTACATAAAACAAATATGAATTAGTCCATATGAACTACTACTACTACTACTCCACCCCATATATATTGTAAAATAAAAATGACTTAAATATAAATTTTACCTTCATTGTAAGGAAGAGAAGTAGAAGGAGTAGCATTATCATCTTGGTTGGCAGAAGTAAGCGATACAAAGTCAGGTCCAGAAACGCCACCGGGCTTTGTGTCATCAATAAGAGAAGTCGGAGTAGCCTGGGTGTCATCAAAGATAGTCCCACAATCATAACCATCCTGCCATGCATTCGGCCTTGGAGGAACAGCCTCCCCAACTTGCTCACGTACAACCAATGCCTTGCTCAGTTGAAAACTAGGAATCTCCAGATCAGCCAAGTCAATGTCAAGCGCTTTCATTAAGGTCAAATCTGAAAAATAAAAACCAAAAAGTTAGAAAGCTAAGACAAAATACAACAAACATATGCATATAATAAAAAGTAAGGATAGACATTTTACATTCTTTAGATGATTTCTTCCTAAGAATGGGAATCCCAGTCCAATCCCAATCCGGGCTAATCCCGACCATGGCTAGCAAGCCCTCACACCATACAGGGTATGCCTGGTATGCAATATAGTTACCCCGAAGCATCTTATAATGCTCAGTATTAATCAAATCTTCGGCAACCTTTTCATTGAGCTTCGCTATGGTGGAAGAGGTATGATCATCCTAATTAAAATAAAGAATCCTCCTCATTTCATCAGGAACAATGGAATCGTCTATGAAGAAGTAATCGAACCTCCAAATGGGAGCCTTAGATGGGGTATCTATAAGCTTAAATGACTTATCTCTATAAACAAAAGTCAAGCTATCACTGCTTCTAACAAGGAGAAATACTTTCCTAAACATGTACAAAGACAAAGGCTGCCCTAAAGCTCTAAGAAGCATCTCAAATCGTATAATCTTCCCAGCAGCAAATGGATGTAATTGAGCAACACCCACTTTATAATAAGACAAAACCTTGAGATAAAAGGGTGTGAGAGGAAATCTAAGGCCGGAAGAAGTAAGGTAAGTCTTAGTGCAACCTTCCCAGATGGTTGGCGGTGAGCTCTATCATCCTCAGTAGGATGAACCGGATTATATCCAGCAAGGCAAGGGTAAGTCATAACCAATTTCGAAAGATTCTCACTGGATAAAGAAGAACAACAATCCTTGGCTCGTGTTGGTTTCCTAAATTTACTAACTTTAGACAAGGTGAAATCACTAGCCTCTTCAACGAAATCATTACTAGCCTCCGACATGGTACCCACTTAAGCGTCTAGCTTTTCAAGACAATGTGGCAATTACCTATGGCAAATACAAAATCCTAAATAAGGATACATACCAAAGACTAAGCCTACATTTTATGTCAAATGATTCAATAAAATAAATCGATACATCCAACCTAGCATACGTTACTACACATATACAAGTAGCTACACACATACAGTATCAACACATGTGAAGTTACATGACCTTTTCATAGAAATTGTGAAACATCCAGAAAAATAACAAGTGTTATGCTCATAATTTTATTTAGCATACAAACATGTAAAATGACAATTTCATTTAGCATATGGAGGAAGAACAATTGCAAAGCATACATACAGTATGAACCTCGAGTTTTATCTCAAAAACACAAAGAAGAATTTAGGAAGGTGAATGCAACATCATATGAACATCAAGTCGAGAAAAGAAAATAAAGGAAGATTCATACTCAACAAATGGACACAAAACTAATCTGAGATAAAGTCGGCCACTACCACAATGTTCTTGCCGGTTGCCGCTAAACCACCACGAATCGTCACCAGTACAGCCGAACAAGTGTAAAGATTAAAACATTTTCTTTAATTTGGTCGGAATATAGAGAACTACACGAACACCACTACCGTCACCAGATGATAATCGTTCCTCTTTATAACCACTGCCAAAAAGAGAGACAAGCATTTATATCTAGTATCTACAAAAAAAAGGGGGAGCAGTATTCTCAAAGGTTTTGAGCATAAATGAAATATACCAAACCTTTCTCTCTCCCTTCTGGTCGATTACTGATTCAAAATGCAAAGGATGAGAAAAGAAAATCCTCCTCAATGGTTGTTCCTGTCGATGTTAAAAACAAAAAATAAAAAGGAATTAGTTCCATACGGACAAAAAGATGAAGTAGCTGTGAAAAAAGAAACAACATACAAATGTCTAAAAGATTAGAAAAATAGAAAGAACAAATACCTTTTTGGTGAGAAAGTTCTAACCGCAATCACCCTTTCTCCTTTCTAGTCAAACGGCGAGTCAAATATATATATGGCCGGATAGATACACTACAACAGAGAAAAAATTCCTTCAAACTTGTACCACCTTTTTTATATAATTAAATGGTATATAAAAGGAACAAAGAAAAAGTTGAAGAGAAGAAAGGAGAAAAAGTCACTTTTTTTGTTCCCTTCTTATGGCCGCCACACTAAAGAAAGAAAAAAGGGAGTATGTGAGCAAACAAATTATAAATAAAAAAGGGGAAAGTTACCTAACCTTTTTAGAAATATATTTGCCGAAGTGTAGCAAAATTACTGTAGATATTTGAAATTTAAATCCAAGATTTTAATGGAAAATCTTACATCTAAACTTGGGGGACTTGATAAGGTAGGAGGAAACCTACCAATTGGAAAATCCTAATTATATATATATATATATTTATATATCGAGCCGCATAAAATGTCTAACCTTGGAAGGATGCTTTAAGCTTGGAAGGTAGGAAACTATCCAACCTTGGAAGGTAGGAAACTATCTAAGCTCGGAAAGTACAAGCTTGAAAGGTGGGAAAGTATATAACCGTAAGCTTGGAAGATAGGAAATGGAAGAAGCTTGGAAGTTGTAAAGTTTAAAAGATAAGGGTGGACCTATTCTGTCCATATATAAAAGTGGTGGACCTTAACTATCAAAGAAAGACAAGGGTAGACCTTAATTGTTCAAGAATAATTGTGGAGAACTCTAACTATTAAAGAAAGATAAGGGTGGACCTTAATTGTTCAAGAATAATTGTAGTGGACCTTAACTACTCAAGAAAGTGTGGACCTAAATTGTCCATGAATAAAAGTGGTGGACCTTAATGTATATATATATATATCTAAGGTCACACCACATAACAAATACATATGGTCGGCTAATATCTAGGCTCGGAAGCATAACATATGTGTCTAAGCTTCGATACTTTAAGCATACTCTGCAATCAACATTCACATATGTGTGGAAAACTCATAAATGACTCAGAACATCGAATGTTCTATTCCTTGTACTGTCATTCTCGTATTAGGCCGCAGGCCCATCTGACAAGGCGCAAAATACGAAGTTACTCTAACTGGTGGCTTATAAATACCCCAATTATTACTGTGACAAAGGACATTCATTCATCATTCTTACACACACATTTTATATCATACTTTCTCTCAATCAATTATCATCATCATTGAATCATCAGAATCATTACATATTCAATATCCTCCAAAGATCGATACATCTCTTTGGGAAAACCATTATTCACCTTAAATTCGCGAAGAATTTAGTAGGTTTCCACTACGTAGTAGGAGATTATAATGGTTTTCGTAGTTAAATCCCATTTGTGATTGAGTTTGATGTTTCATGCTCAAACACCATTTGATTTGTGAAAGATGAAGCTGAAAGTGATTTAGGGTTTGTGTTCTTTGAAGGAATGAGAGAAACAGAGAGAGAATGAATGATTGGGAGTAAATGAAAAAAGAAATAAATGAAGGGAATATTTTCGATAAATGGTATTTATATTTTCCAAGGAATACAAAGAATTTTCCTTAATAAAATAAATAGAAATTGTTTTGAAATTCAAACCCATTAAAAAGAAAAAAAATATTTTAATGAAAATGATTTTGATCAGGTTTGAAATCCAAAATAATTTTGGGGTTACGTCCGCATTTAATGCTAAGACGGTTGGGGCCCCACATTTTAGAAAACAGTTTTCTCCTTTTTAATGCAAAAGCAATGATCATTTTTCTTTTACGGCGCAACTTGTGTGACACGTCAGCAAAGGCATCTTTTGTTCAAACGTTATATAGTAACCTTCACGTGTGCACATGCCAACCAAGTATCCATTAAACATTAAAAGGTTCTAAGTGACTTCAGATTTTGACTCAATAAATTCTGAGGATGGTTAGGAAGTGCAATCTGAACCATCTCATTTTGATAAATTCTGAATTCTCTCATATTCTGAACCATTTCAGACAAAATATTTTCTAAGGCAAAAATTCTCCCTCAGAGAAAAATTCTTTTTAGTTCAAAAATAATTTTGTCAATTCTCCTCGTAATGCTATATGGGATTTAGCATTCCTAATTCACTGATGAGATGTTTAAAAGTTTTGACATCCAAAGGTTTTGTAAAATATTAGCGAGTTGTTTATCAGTGGGAATGAAATGAATTTCAATATCACCTTTTAAAATGTGATCTCGAATGAAGTGATACCTAAGGTCGATGTGCTTGGTTTTGGAATGCATAACAGGATTGTGAGATATGGCAATGGGTGTTATCACAAAAGATTGGAGTCTTTGTATATTTAACACCATAATCAGTTAGTTGGTTCTTCATCCACAAAATCTGAGCACAACTTGCTGTAGAGATGTATTCAGCTTCAGCTGTGGACAATGATACTGCAATCTGCTTCTTGTACGTCCAACTAACTAATTTGCTACCAAGGAAATGACAACCACCTGTGGTACTTTTCCTATCTATCTTACAACCGGCATGATCAGAATCTGAATAACCCATTAGATCTATACTGTAGCCTTTAGGATACCAAAGACCAAGTCTGGGGTCACCTTTAAGGTATCTGAAGATCCTTTTCACAACATTCTGATGTGCTTCCCTGGGGGTCAGATTGAAATCTTGCACAAAGGCATGTTGTAAACATTATGTCAGGTCAACTTGCAGTTAAGTACATGAGAGATCCCACCATACCACGATATTTTGTGGCTGGTTTTCCTTAGGATCTGAGTCCAAAGTTAATGGTGCAGAAATGGGAGTATCTTTTGATGATACAGAGTCAAATTGATATTTCTTTAATAAATCTCTGACATATTTTTCTTGATTTATAAAAATACCATCTTTGGTTTGTTTTACTTAAAGACCCAAGAAATATGTCAGCTTACCCATCATACTCATTTCATACTCAGAAGACATAATTTTAGAAAACTTTTCACACAATTTTTCATTTGTAGACCTAAACACAATATCATCAACATAAACTTGTACAAGTAGGATATCACTTTTCTCATGCAAGATGGATAAAGTGTTATCTATTGCACCCCGTTTAAAACCATTATCCAAAAGATGTCTAGTTAGAGTATCATACCAGGCTCTAGGTGCTTGTCTTAGACCATATAATGCTTTGTTCAGCCTATACACCCAGTGAGGTTTTTCCTTATTTTCAAACCCTGGTGGTTGATAAACATAGACAAATTCTTCCAATTCTCCATTACCAGAAATGCACTTTTAACATCCATCTGATAGACTTTGAACTCATGATGAGCCGCAAAAGCTAAGAAAATTCTGATAGCTTCAAGTCTAGCAACTGGTGCAAAAGTCTCATCAAAATCAACTCCTTCTTCTTGAGCATAACCCTTGGCAACTAATCTTGCCTTGTTTCGAACTACATGACCATATTCATCCGCCTTATTTCTGAAGACCCATCTTGTCCCTATTGGTTCTTTCTTCAGATTACTGGGACATGGAACAAGTTTCCATACATCGTTCCTTTTGAACTAGTTAAGCTCATTTTGCATGGATTTAACCCAGCTTGGGTCCTTCATAGCCTCGTCAATCTTCTTCGGTTATATCAGTGATAAAAAGGTGACATTTAAGCATTGATCGCTTGTGGCTCTTCTGTTCTGAACCCCTCTACTTGGATCTCAAATAACTTGATCAGTTGGATGCGATCGAGTCCATTTAGATTAATGACAAGGATGAACAATGATATCAGTGCAAGAATTCCTCTGGTTTATCTCAGGAGGAGCTTCAGAAAAGACTATTTCAGTCTCATCATCATCTTCTTGTAAATCATGATTTGCATCATGAAATTTTTCATTCTGAGGTACTTCAGTGGAAGCTGATATCTGAGGAGCAGCACGCACATCTGATCCAATAGTTAGTTCAGAAGGTAGTTTAAAACTGACTAAAGGATAAAATGGAATGTTGCTTTGCTGAATTTTAACAGTTCTGAACTAAGATGACCAGAAACACGTTCAGGTGACTGATCAGATTGAACATTGTGATCAGATTCACCAAAATTTGGTTTGTTAAAGATTGCAGAATTTGATTCATCAAAGTTAACATGAATTGACTCATCAACCTTTTCAAGTCTTTTGTTAAAGACTCTAAAGGCTTTGCGATTTGTTGAATAACCTAGGAAGTAACCTTCATCAACCTTGGCATCAAAGTTGCCCAATTGGCTGGAATCATTCAGAATGTATACTGGACATCTAAATACATGGAAGTATCCAATATTAGGCTTTCTTTTTCTGAGGACTTCATAGGCTATCTTCTTGTGGCTCTTGACATAAATGGATCTGTTTTGAGTGTAGCAGGCGGTTGCTATAGCTTCAACCCAGAAACTCTTAGGAAGACCAGATTCACTCAACATACTTTTGGCAGCTTCTATCAGCGTTCAATTCTTTCTTTCTACTACACCATTCTGCTCTGGTGTATGAGCTGAAGAGAAGTTCTGAGATATGCCAGTGTCAGTGCAGAAGGACTCCAAAGTGGAATTTCTGAATTTAGTGCCATTATCACTTATGATTTGACGTACTTTTCGCTTGTGCTTGAGTTCAATTTGTTTGATGAGGGCAATAATTTCAGTAGCAACTTCACTTTTGGTTCTAAGGAAGATTACCCAACAATATCTTGAATATTCATCTACAACTACAAGGGTGTATTTCTTCCCAGCTCTTGTCTGATGTAACACCCCGCTAAAGCGGAATATACGGGATGTACAGATAAGCACAAGCACGCACAGTACAAGTTCAAACACAGCTTATAACATTAAGGAATAAGAAGTGTCATAAGTTATTACAATATTTGGGATAAACCCTGAATCAGATAATATTCAAAAGACGGAACAATTATCTTAAGTACTCTTTGAACTCAGAACAGGAACAAGCAAAAGGAAGTCTTCACAGCCACTAATCTTGAACGCACGAACAATCTCCATGGAAGTAAGCTGGAAGTAGGAAGACTCCTATGCTAAGAGGACTAAGAACCTAGCCTGAAAAGCATGTAAGTTCAAAAGGGTCAACTACAAAAGTAGTTGGTGAGATTTACATAAAGTACTTGTTAGTTATACGTAATATTAGTATGTATATTAAGAACAAGTCATAAGGTCTGTACGTCTGTCAAAAGTACTTTGTAATATTAAGAATAGTTTCGGAATATGTAATGTACTTAATATGTATGTATATAATTACTGCTAACCCGGTTGGTCAATGATGAACGATAGTGAATCAGTAAGCTCACAATAAACAAGTAAGCTACAAGCATGATCTAGATCAAATAAGTACAGATAATATGCATCCTCCAGAACTGTAGAGAATGAGGGTGGACCTACCCTAACAGCGCTGTCCATAATTACCTACGGTTCATTCCCTGAACTGTGGGATATGAATTGATAGCAGTAAAAATAGAACTCATACATAGACAATAAGTACATACAGAGAACATAAAAGTGATACAAATGTATTCAAGACCCTGCCCATTCAAGATCTAGAATACAGTTTCAGAGAATAAGTATGATGATAGGAATGTATTCAGATCCTGCCCATTCAAGATCTAAATACACTCAAGAGAGTATATAAGAAGATATGGATGTATTCGAGGTCCTGCCCATTCAAGATCCCAACACACCACAGAAGATAAGAATAATAATAAGGATGCATTTCGGAATCATTTTATAAATAGTCAGTATGTTCATAAAATAGTACATAGGACAGTTTTAGAACATATGTATATATATTTATATATATACATTTAAGTACGAAATACTTTTCATACGATCATATAATAGTACGTAGAACAGTTGAAGAACATATATATATATTTATATATATATAATTTAAGTACAAAAATAGTTTTCATGCTTTTCAGTCCCTGATAAAGAACTTTTGAACAAAATGTACAAAAAGGGGATAAGTGAACTCACAGTGATCTGGTACAGTACAGTTATCGAGTACAGAGAATAATCACAAAGATAGATATATTATATCTATCGAAGTCCAAGCACGTCTTGATAGAAGCCTATGTACATATAGTTGTTCGTATAATACGTACACATGTTAGTCTTAGTGATTAATAAATCACAACATTGTTCTTGACGATCCGATGATTTGGTCTTTAATGAACTGAAAATGTTTTGACACAAAATGGACTTTAAATGTACTCAAGTACTCGAACTGCACCCATCTTGTACACCTTCGAATACACACAACCTACTTAAATCATTAATTAGTTGTTCATACATTATCAGTGATCCTAATTAGGGTTCTGGACAATGAATAATGTCTTTAGTATCGACCTTTAGTTTTGAGCACTATGCCTGGTTGTTTGTAAAATTCGCACTTTAAGTATGAAATGAATTATGTTGTAATGTACTTGATTGATGATCGGATTATGTTCATAGTTAAAGTTTGAACTTGTTTTACCAAAATCGTTGAGTCTTTTGTACTTGTGATTACTTGTAATGAAACTAGGAACTGATCTAGAAATAATGCACCAGATCGTTTTGTAGGTTAATAGCTCAAGGTCGTTTCGATGTTATAGAGTTAAGGTTACGTCATAAGGCTAGGTTCAAGATCGTCTAGGCTAAGCATTTAGGTCATCCCACCTTATGTACTTAGATCGTTCTTGGCTTCTTGAAAATAGATCGTTTCATTAGTAGTAATTTAGATCGTTTTGAAGTCAGGGAGGGAAGAGGTCGTTTTGGACATGATGCAATTTAGATCGTTTTAGACTCCTTTAAGAGAGGTCGTTTTTCATGCCCTGGTCATTTAGATCGTTTTAGTGTCGAGACCATAATCAGATCGTTTTGGATATTCAGGTCTTCAGAACTCAGAACATGCCTAAAATGATTTCGTGGACCTGTAGTAGAGTTGTTCTTGGGTTTAAGTCGTGATAGCTATATAACAGAAGAGATCGTTTCATGAACTAGCCAAAGAGATCGTTTCGGGTTGAGGTTGTTTAGATCGTTCTAGATCAACGCTTTAGATCGTTTCATCATTCTTGCTTCAAGGGATCGTTTCAGGAACTTGAGGGAAGTAAAACGATCTGTTTAAGATCGTTTCAAAACATATAGACAGTAACAAGGTTCTGGTTTATTAACACATCAGACTCATGCCATGATTCGAATCAGGATTCCATTTGAGCTAAACCGACCACTTGATCAGTTACCCATGAGCGAATCCATATCAAGTCAATACAAATCACCACGATTAGCTAAAACAGAGTATGTATAATTCAAAACAAGTCACGTTAGCCCAAGAACACCAACGAGCCAAACACGAGTCAGGTAGTTCTTTCTTCCTAATTTCTATGTCGATTTGTATGACTTCTAGGTTTAGTGGACATAGTATCAGTGTATATATAAGCTTAATAACATCATTTTATTATGTAAAAACAGATTTTAGAATCATCAAAGCATAAGACCAGTTTGTTTCTTCCAAGTCAAGCTACCTTCACTTTCCAAAATAGATTTTGTAGTTTAATCGTGTTATGACTCAATTTTGTTCACCAAACTCAATTTTGTTCACCAAACTGATGTTAAACACATTTAGACACAAACACATTGCTTATAAACATGATTTCTTAACAAAATCGGACCAAATCATCAAGAACAAGAGCATAAAAAGTACACTTTTATTTTGATCAAATTCTCAAAGAGATGTTGTTATTACCTGTGATTTGATTCTAGAAACGTGTTTTGATCGTCACAAGGAACCCAAAAGTACAAGTGATTCCACTCAAACAACCCAAAATCAAGATGGTGATTTTGTGTGTGTTTATATGTCTGACTATGTGTTTTTTTAGTGAGAGAGTGAGGAATGGAGGTGATGAATGAATAGTAATTTTTCTCACACTACCACATTCTATTTATACATTTTCCAAATGGATGCACTAGGTATTTCCAAGGGACTATTTGTGAACATTTTGCACTAGAACACTTATGGACACGAACATTTATGAACCGAACCTTCATATTTTATCGAATTAATTCATAATCCGTCACATAAATCAAGATTTAAGATTTAATTGACCTCCAAATAAGCACATATTTTGAGTCTAAAGTACGTCAAGAACTTAAGTAGATTGGACTGTCTAGCCGTTCAGATGGTGAAAGTATGATCTAAGAATTTAATTAGAATATTCGCAAGGCGATTGTTACATCTGAACATTCACAGGACCAAAGAGATCCATGTGAAGCATCTGAAGAGGTTCAGTGATACTGAAATTTTGCTTGGTCTTGAATGTTGCTCTTTTCTTCTTTCGCATTTCACAACCTGTACATGGCTTGTCGTTATTGAAAGACATTGGAGGTATCCCTTCAGCAAGTTGTTTTCTTGACAACTTGTTTATATTTTTGAAGTTCAGATGGGATAATCTCTTATGCCATAACCAGTTTGTGTCCTCATCTGCCTTTGTATAGAAACATTGTTCACTAGGTGAACTTTCCATATCAATGACATAAATGTTGCCTTTTCTTGGTGCAACCAATACTACCTTCCAATCTCTGTTGAATATGGTGCCTTGAGATAGATCAAATAAAACCTTGAAGCCATCATCACACAGTTGGCTGACACTGATCAGGTTATATTTCAAACCATTCACATCTGCAACTTTTGTGAATTTGACTTGTCCATTATTCAACACACCATATCCCTCAGTTTGTCCATTACCATCATTCCCAAAAGTTATTGAGGGCCCCTCTTGCACCTTATATTCCTCCAGCAGGGTTTTATTACCAGTCATGGTTTCGCTAGCAGCACTGTCCAGATACCATATATACTTCTTTCGGTCTCTTTGCACACACAGAAAGATTAGTTCTTTTTATAAACCCATCTCATGATGGGTCCACCGGGCTCTCCCTTACCAGCCTCAGATTTCAGATGAAATAAAAACAGTTGGTTTGATAGATTATTCAACCTTTTTCTTCTCAGATTTTTGTTTGTCCTTTTTGATTCGTTTTGAAAAGGGCTTTGGGTTTTGTTTAGGATTAAGGGGAGTGCTTTCAACATTTTTTAAACGTGCATTACAGCTTTGCATTTGTCTTGCCAACATTTGGAATTGACTTTCAATTCTTAACAAAATAGATTGTTCATTAGACACCTGAGCCTTACCAGAATCTGAGGTAAAGAACTCACCAGGGAGACATTTTTCTTCTTCTTTTGGTTTTATAAACCTGAGATGAAAACTAAGGGGTTGGCTTCTTGGATTTAGCCTTCTTATCTGAAGCAATGGTTTAACGTGCTTCAAATTTACCCTCAGGTTGTTCTTGAACCTTCTCAGTTAAACTCTTTGGTTTACCAATTTCTTTGAAAGTTATTTCAGGTCTCATTTCTTTAGGAAGAGCATCTAAATCAGTAATAATGGGTGCCACATGGTTATCACCAGATTCATAAGCTACCCTTTGATTTACAAAAGTGTTTTTGATGGCAGCTTCATGAAAAGGTGATTTCATCCAAGATTTAAATATTTTTTGATCTTTTTCAAGAATGATTCTTTATTCTTCGTTTTCTAATTCCAGTTTGGAAACCAAAGATTGATAACTTTTCAAATCCAACTGAACATCTTTTAGTTCCTTCAGCCTTGCTTGACTGGCGTTCAGTTCAGAAGTATTAATTTCATACATTTTTAAACTTTATGAACGCACAGTTTCAACAAAAGTAGTGTCGGCCTCTAAAAGAACTAAAAGGTTCAATCTTTGTTCCTCATCGTTTTCAAATCCAAAACTACTAACCTTTTTCATGATGATATCCACCCAACGACCAAATTCTATATCAGATTTGACATCATGACCTTGATCTTCATGAGCCATGAAACATAAGTCCCTCACTTCTTCTTCATCATCAGAAGACACATCAGAATCCTCTCATTTTTCTGAATCTGCCACCACGCAGCTATTCTTGTTGGATTCTTCTTGTGTCATGAGTGTAATATGGGCCTTCAATTTTTTGTACTTGGCCTTATACATACCATCAGATTTCTGAAAGATAGAATGGTTAGGGGCTGACTGTGATGAGGAGAGTTGATTTGATCTACATTCCTTCATAAAATGTCCTTTCTTTCCACATTTTAAACATTCAAGATTGGACTTATCAATGGACCTGTTTGAGGAAAATAGTTTGCCATTTCTGTTTGATTTTGCTTTAAAACGATTAAAAGTTTTGGCCAACATTGCAACAAGATCATCATTATCATCCTCATCACACTCATGTGTTGCATAATCAGTAATACCAACTTTCATTAATTCACATACCATCTTCTTCACTGAGTCAGAATTGTCACTCTCAAAAGATAGTATTGCAGTATCATGGGGCTCAGAATACTGAACCATTGTAGAACTGGTAGAAGCATGACTCTTTGCATCTTGCTCAACCACAACTCTCTTAGCCTTATTTTTCTCAGTATATCTGAAAGCTCCATATAAAGAGGCAAGAGTGTGGTTGTGCAAGGTTTTTCCTTGTCTCAAAACCAAGATCAAATTTTCCCATTTAGAAGATAAAATATCACAAAATTTTTCCAACAAAATCTCTTTGTCTTTTTCAACACCCAATGCTTTCAATTGATTTACCAGATTTGTGAATCTGGTATAAGTTTGAGTTAGAGTTTCATTTGGGTAAGCAAAGAAAGATTCATATTTTTTGATCAAAGCAACTTTTCTTGTGACAACTGTTTCCTTTATACCTTCAAACTGTGTCATTAATTCTTCCCACATTAATTTAGAGTTTTCGAGAAGAACAAGAGTGGGTTTTAAGTTCTCATGAACAACAAAGAGAATCATATTCTGAAGCTTAGAGTCAAGATCTACAAGCCTATGATCCTCTTCAGACCAATGATCCTTCTCCTTAGGTGACTGCCTAGGAGTCCCATCAGCATTAAAGACAACAGTCGAAGCATTCATGGGTACATAAGGTCCTTCTAAGAGAATGGTGGTCAAGTGTCTTTCAACTCCAGCAATATACTTCATCATACAAGCCTTCGACGTAATAAAGGAGTCAGTGTCCCCATTGAATTTAGGAACAGGATTGTTTGGAAAATGTACATGGACACTATGTTGAGGTATATTGTTGAGAGGTGGTGGTGGTGGTGGATTAGCATTAACATTCACATTAGGGTTAGGTTCTTCGGTGCCAGACATCTTGTAGGATCAACAGGTTGTAAATATTGAAGAATTTTAACCTTAAGGCTCTAATACCAAATGTGAGTCCCTACACAAGATGTTGGTCGAATATAACAAGATAAGACAAGTATATCAAGTAACCCGACTGGCGAGTAATTCTGATCTAGAGAAAGACTAGTTCAGAATTACGATTCAGATATGAATATGAACACTAAGTAAATACGAGAAACAAGTATTTGAAACTATATAAGTAATATGTATAATCAAGTATTTGGCAAAGAGTCAAAATGTATTTTACAATGTATTTTATTCATTAATATAAACAAAATACACAGGTTGTTGCGGAACAAAGATAATCACACTTGTGAAGATATCTAAACAACTAGGAAATACTTATAAAAATTACTTAGAGTATATCTCACAAGTTGCAGTGCCAAAGTTCCAAGCCCTTTGCAAGTTGTGAGAATCCTTGTATTTATAGACAAAATCCATGATGACGTGGACTTGGCTGTACAATACATGGTTGGGACACAATTAAGGAAATAAGCAATATTCCTTATATCGTGTGTTTTAAGGTTAAGTGTGAAAGTCATTTGATGTGACATTTCACACTTTATTCCCAACCATTTAACTTAACCAAAAAGCTTTCCAGAAACAATGTTATTAACTGGATAAAGCATGACAAAGTAAAAAGGCTTCCTAGTAATCAGTGCAAAGTGGTGTAAGTACTTTACACTGAGCAGCTTCAGATCTTCATTCAAATAGAATCTCCACAGAGCTCTGCTTTTCAGAGGATTCTCTTCTTCAGTTTTCAGTCTTCGACTTCAGAATGAATGTCTTCAGTTTGGGCTGATCTCGATCTAAAGTGAAGCTTCAGAGAGCTAAATCTGAGAGGGTCCTTAGAATTTATGTACAAGTATTTTCTCTGAGCTTCAGATATTTCTAAACAAATTACACTTGGTCGATTTACGACCTAACAACTCCTTTCTCATCTTCTAGAAATCCATGATAACTTGTTCTAAAAGGAAAAAATATAACACCCCTTAATTTAAAAGACCATTTTCTAACACATAATAATACATTAAAACTGTGTTTAGTCGAGAGAAGTTCATATAAATGAATTGAAGATAGATGAAACTGATGAAGAAATCTAATAGATTTTCATTGTTTGGTAACGATGAAAATTGACTTGAGAAATGCTAAGGAACATAAGCTTTTGTAATCAAAACCTGAAAAATTCAACCAACTTTGCATAAACTCATGTGATAGAAGAATGACATAAACAAAAATCCTTTAAGTAAATGGTAGGAACCTAATAGTACCATCACTATGTGATCACTTGAGCTCACAGATGAAGGGATGGGTCATAAGTTGTAAACTTGCCAAAAGCAAGTGAAGAAACTATATTTTGTAATCCATAAACGTAAGTATATACGATATGCACTTTAAATACCAAGATGGTACATGGTACCAAATGTTTCCGCTCACATACCTTTATTATAAATCCTCTAATTATCATTTTCTTTCATTTTTATCGTTTTATTTTGGATGAAAATCAAGATAGAGCAAAATCCTTCCTTGAAATATGATCATTTCTCTACTCCGATGTTAAGTTAGCTTCTTCATACTTTAATTAAGTATTATTAATATTTTTTTCTTTATTAACTAAGTATTAATTAATGTTTTAACTAGATATTTTTAAATTATATAACTTTTGAACATGTTATTATATATTATTTTATGTATTATTATCATTTTATTTAATTAGTCAAAACTTAATAACTTGTTATAGTACGTAATTACTAACTAAAAAATATTGAAATGAAATCTTTATATTCTTTGGAACTAACCGAAGGAGACGTAGCTTAAAGATATAATATAACTAGAGTGCAGTCCCGTGCGATGCACGACCAGGTAAAAAAGATATATGTTTTTGAGATTCCATCTAAATAGTGAGTGTCAAACATGAGAATTATCTAATATTTCAGATACAGATATAGATTCTACTCATCCCTGTATATATAAAAGCAATAATTTTATGGATCACTTTATGTAGCAAGGTCAAGACACTTGCATAAACATTTAGTAAGGTGTGACTATATATAAGCTTCTGATCTTTCCAATTGGCCGATCGTTAGGATGTAGATGCTTCAAATTAGAGGTTTGTATTTGAGCTGGTTATGCATTCCTAGTCAGTGACGATGCACCTAAACAACCAAATAATCAAATAATTATGTGAACCAAACCAGAACCACAAATAACAGGTCGAAGTTCTTATGTTACAGTATCCAGTATCGTCAGCAACAGTTGCATAAACAACTAACCAGCCGTGACTATAATCTTTTAAACTTCTTCTCCGATAAGTCGGTTGTTGGGATCTGGATGGTTCACATGATGGTTCTCGTATTTGGGCTGGTAATATAATCCTTGTTGGGGATGCCGCACCTGGACAACCAAATAAAAATGTTTGAGTATTTATTAAAATTGTTTCAAGAATTACCTTGAGATAGGTGATACATAAATCCATAGTGCATTTCATGATAAATATAACATCCATCAGCCGATATAATGCGAAACCCGTAAAGATATGTTAGTTTTAAACAGGTGGGAAACATGTCGTGTCTAAATTGTAATGTGTATGGTTCTTTCAGAATAAAGGCCGCCAGAATTAGCACAAAACCATGAGGGATAAGTGTTTGTACACTTAATGCAGGACAGGCTAATATACTTGGTTAGGCTATGTTTAACACGTGACCTCTTGTAGCAACACGATTTTATCATTTGAATTCACATCAACAATGATGTTTGGTTAGTTTGTGTGTTCTTGGTGTTTGTGTGTGTTGAGAGAGAATTTGGATCAATTGTGTGTTTTTCAGGTGTTAAGTGTTGAGTGTTGTTCCAAAAGTTATGATTTCTAAGGAATTGAGGGCTATTTATAGTCTAAACAAACTAACTATGCTAATAATCACAATTAGCCCCTCAACCTTAGAAATCATCAACTCATGACTTAATCAACAAGTAAGTCCATAACTTAAATTACAATGTATCACTACTTTTGGATTTCTAACATTCTCCCCCTTAGTGATATATTGTAAGGTCTGAAGTACGTGTTGTTTTGTCTTGTAGGAATGAATTTGATGAGCCCGGTGATGAAGACAATTGGTGAATTGAAACAAGTCTTAAAAGCTTTCTCATTGTCTTTGGAGAACTTGATTCAGTATTGGTCTTGGACTTCTTGAAGTTAAATCATTTGTCGATTCTCAATGTTTTTTGTGAACAGAGAATGATGAGTGTGTGTGTATTAAATCTTCGAGGATTGTTGAATCATAGATCAGAGTTGTCTTTTGAAATGCGGAAGATATGAATTTGTCTTGAATTCTTCAATCTTCGAATCTTGAAGTCTTTTCTTTGAAGTCTTGGAATGAATTTTCAGAAATATGTACTCTCCCCCTTGATATGTGCAATGTAGCTTTTGGTAAGGTGTTGTTGTATGACTTGAAGATCTTTAATTTGATGAAGACTCTTTTTGAAGATTTTCTTCTTTGTCTTTGAATCATCAATCTTTTGTCCTTTGAAGCTTTGATATTTGTCACATCATCTTAAGCACTTTGAGAGTAAACATTTGAATGAGGATTTGAAAAGTCTCTTATGAAGTAATCATGCTCCCCTTCAATTCATGAGTAATCATAGTCTCTTTGATTTTTGAAAAAAAATCTCTTGTTAAATCTTGAATGTATATCCTTTTCTTTCGAGATAAATAATCTTCAAGTTGAATTAGGAAACAAACTTGACACAAATGAAATTGACAAACAAACTTTGAAGAAGAATGATGAGTTGATGTCACAAATGAAATTTGAGATAAAAGAACTCCAAATAGACTTGAAAACTTCCAACAAGAAGCTGAATGATAGTATCTCGAAAAGCAATTGAAACAACCAAACACAAACTTTCTCCTTGTCCTTATCAATCATTCTAATTTCTTCTCCTAATCAATAATCAATCATACTATTTTCTCCCCCTCATAATGACAAAGTTGGGAACCAATGTCATTATGCAAACATTGATTGATTCGATTGTTAAAAAAAATAATCATGACTAAAATCTAGACATTATGCACATGGAGAATTATCAACCATCAAAACATCAATCTAACCAAATAAACCAACCCAATTGTTCCTATGGGTGACTAAAATGTAAGATTGAAGTTGTTGGGATAAACATTTTAGCATGGTGTTGGTGTTTTCTGTGTTGGGGTGATGAGAAAAGAAACCGGATAAGAATGATCCGTTTGCATTCAAAAATCGAAAGGATTAATGAAATGACTGAAAGAAATGTATATCATTTATCGGATTTCCTATGTATCATTGAGAAATGCACAAAGCAAACCTCTAACATAGTTTGGTCTTTTGGCTTTTCAACCTCAAGATTGCTTCAAAGAATGTAAACCATGGTCAGTGTCACCTAAGCGTTCGATAACCATGTTCTACTATCCTTAAAGACTTTTTTAGGAAAAATCCAAGGTCACAATAGACTTCTTGTTAACTCAATAATTACAAAAATGCAATTATGAGACCTACGTTCAAAGCTGAAAATGATATTAGCAATGGTAGGATTTCCATTTGATCATCGTGAAATATCAATTAAGATATCACTACAAATTAACCGGCTATATCACAAAGATAAGCATGTATATCACAAAGATATGACGCAAATGTGTCCTAAAGAATGAATAACGATCAAATTAATGATCAATTACGAGAGCTCTAGACACAAAGTGATCAAATGAAGTCGGGGACTGGAGCAGAGTGTCACCCTTTTTCAATATTAACGTCTTCCAAATGAAGAGTCAATAGAAATGAGAAAATCTCCGTGAGAAGTAAAACAAGCATTTGTTAAGAAACACTTGAGTGGTTAGGTAAAGATGTGCATCGCTTCATTGGGTCCATGAAGGCTTCTTCAATATCGAGATATCAACAAATGACATCCGATAGAAATGTGTTTTACCCGGCGATTTGAGAATTTTAGGGAAGGGTATCAATTCTTTTAACCCTTTTCTCACAACATTAGTTGCACCATAACCTTTCACTTTTCGACTTTACTCCCTCCAACTTAGTTGCACAAATTCATCATCACTCAAAAATACCCTCACTTCTAATGAAAGAAGTGAATACTCTGTGGTTAGAACTCATCGACGATGATGAAATTCATGGAGTATATTTTTGAGAAAAACCTAGTCGCTCATGTGCAAACTAAACACCAAACTTCCTTTGAAAAAAAATTTATCAAATGTGAAAAAAAATGTTTAAACAACACATTTAAAGTTTGAAAGAGATTTGAAATCACAAACTCCCCCTTAATCTATGCAAATATAGATCAAAAAGATTTTCATAGAAAAAGTGGAGCAAAAATGATTTGTGTGAAATCAAAACAAGTTTTATGAAAAGTGAACTCAATCAATTGTTCAAGATGAGACAACTCAGGAGTACACAAAGGCGTTCAATCCTTTGCTTCTCATATCAACAATTGAGAGTTTTTTGAAACAGGTGTAACAAAATTGCAATCAACATCTTGTATTACACATATACATTCATATAAGACCACTTGGAAGTACACAAAGGCGTTCAATTCCGCGTTATCTTATATCAATTTATATGTATAATAACATGAATTAATTCCAATTTTGAAACATAAATAATTTTCTTTTTAAAACCAGGTTGCATACAGAGTATATGCAAACTATATTGAAATACATAACACAAATAAGCACGGGTTATACACTGAGTGTGCATAAGCCACGAAGTAATAAATACATCTATTAAGCACGAGTTACATACATAGCATATGTAAGCTACTTTAAAATAAATAGTTTAATGAAGAACGGGTTGCATACAAAATATACGCAAGCCACTTTGAAATAAATGAAAAGAAAAAAAATCTTTTTGTTATTTTTCAAAATTTTTATTTATGTATTTGATTTTTGTTTTTCAACTTTTTATGATTTTTGAAAAATGAATCAAGAATTCCTTCCATGGTAAAGTGAATCAAGGATCAAGATTTAGCATACCAATTTTAGAGATTAAGAAATTAAACCTCTTTTCGTCCAGTGGTTTTGTGAACAAATCAGCGAGTTGGTAGTCAGTTCCCACGAAGTAGAGTTCGATGTCATCTTTCTCAACATGATCTTTGAGAAAATGATATCTCACATCAATGTGCTTTGAGCGTGAGTGATTGACTGAGTTGACAGCAATTGCAATGGCACTTTGAGAATCACAATAGATAGGGATACGATCATATTTCAGACCATAATCGGTAAGTTGTGTTTTCATCCATAACACTTGAACACAGCAACTAGCAACAGCCACATATTCAGCTTCCGCTGTTGACAGTGATACACAATTTTGCTTCTTGGATGACCAACTTACAATCTTATCCCCTAAGAATTGTAAAGTACCAGATGTGCTCTTGCGATCAAGCTTACAACCTGCATGATCTGCATCTGAATAGGCAGTTAAATTGAATCCAGTATCCCTTGGATACCAGAGACCAAGATTGGGTGTACCCTTCAGATAACGAAAAATTCGTTTCATAGCTTGGTAATGTAAATCAGTCGGAGCGGCTTGATACCTAGCACACATACATGTTGCAAACATTATATCTGGGCGAGATGCTGTAAGATACAACAACGAACCAATCATGCTTCTATACCTCTTTTGGTCAAATGGTTTCCCATTTTTATCAGCATTAATGTTTGTACGAGCAGCCATTGGGGTTGAAATTAAAGAACATGTAGTCATATCAAACTTTTTCAACACATCCTTTATGTACTTACCTTGTGATATAAAGATACCAGTTGGTAATTGTTTGATTTGTAATCCCAAAAAGTAATTCATTTCCCCAATCATGCTCATTTCAAAATGATTGACCATTAGAGATGAAAAATTTCGGCAAAAAGTTTGACTGGTTGACCCAAAAATAATGTCATCAACATATATTTGGACAAGTAAAACATGTTTACCTTGCTTACGAATAAACAGGGTAGGGTCAATAGTACCTTTGGTAAAGCCTCCTTTGAGTAAGAAAGTAGTTAAGGAATCATACCATGCTCGAGGTGCCTGCTTTAAACCATAGAGAGCTTTGTCTAACCTGTAGACATGGTTTGGATTCTTAGGATCAACAAAACCTTCAGGTTGCTCCACGTAAACTTCTTCTTTGAGTTCTCCATTCAAGAATGTTGTCTTCACATCCATTTGAAACATAGTGAACAACTCCATTGACGATTTTTAGAAAAACTAAAACGATCTAAATGAGATCATTTAGCTTCACACAGTCGTCTTCAACCTCTGAGTATGAACAACTCCATTGACGATTTTTAGAACTTCAATATCTTTTGATTTTCTGAGAATTGGAACATGAAACCACTTGTAAACAGTTTGTTTTCACCTCATCAACGATCCGATTAACACAATTTAGCTTATAACACAACAGAATCAAATCCCAAATTTTAGCGCCAAAAACTCAAAATCTGAACTTTTGATCCAGATCGAATTAGAACACAAAACTTGAGAGGATTATGTTATTAACTATGAGAAATCGATCGGTGAACAAACATTTGTGATTTTATGTGATTTGAGAGGTTATTATTGAATTTTCAGTGAGAAAAAAAACGACCAGAAACAGGATGAAAACAGAATTAAAGGTGAATGTGTGATGATTTGTGATTGAATTCAGTTATGGATCGACATCAAAATGATGTTTTGCTCTGATACCACATGTAGCAACACGATTTTATCATTTGAATTGACATCAACAATGACGTTTGGTTAGTGTGTGTGTTCTTGGTGTTTGTGTGTGTGTTGAGAGAGAATTTGGATCAATTGTGTGTTTTTCAGGTGTTAAGTGTTGAGTGTTGTTCCAAAAGTTATGATTTCTAAGAAATTGAGGGCTATTTATAGTCTAAACAAACTAACTATGCTAATAATCACAATTAGCCCTCAACCTTAGAAATCATCAACTCATGACTTAATCAACAAGTAAGTCCATAACTTAAATTACAATGTATCACTACTTTTGGATTTCTAACACCTCTATATAAAGATACATTGAAGAACGAAAGTTAAAAATGGCAGTGTTTACCTCCCTGGGGTGACAAGAGTTCTTGGAGGCCGATTTGAAGATCAACCTGAAATGACACTGGTTTCAAAGAAGCAACGAAAACACATCTTAGGCCCTAAACCCAACTGTTTATTTAAAGGGAAGGGGATAGTACTATATTTTAGGACAAAACCTAACCTTTGGATGCTCCCTCATGACAATTTTCTTTATCAAAAACATTGTCACCAACTTGTTTCATTCATCACCCAACCTCTATCAATAATCTCCAATTGTTCTGCAATAACTTAACCAGCAACTCCCTTTGACATCTGCTACATCCTCCACCAAATTACCAATTAAGACATCTCTTCCCATATCAACTTCCTGTGTTCATCCTACACACAAATGCATAGCAAGTACATAAATAGATTAACACCAATCAAATCAAATCAAACACAAAATATTATATATATATATAAACCTTTTCGACTATACATATTCCGCTATGAAATCTACTGAACCCCGAACAATAATATAAGTAAATTAAAGAAAGAATAGATTATATTATATTTTCTGTAAAATAAAAGCGAATGCATCAGAAGAAATTGACATGATTTTGAAATAAAAAATAAATCAGGATTTTGAGATCAAAAATCAGAATTTTGAGATCATATGAAATAAAAAATAAATGAAAATGAAATTATTTGGTGCAGAGAGAGTAATGGCGAGTGAAACCTTAATTCATCTATTAAATCTAATATTTGATATCCCTATATTGTTTTCAATATAAGGTGGGTTGTGGCCTATGGGGGATCCAAAATATAAATTGATTTTAGGCTTCATTATAACATCAGGTATGAAATGCGAAAAAGAATTATAATATTTAGATAAGTTTGTGCTTGACTAATTGACTTCTATAGATTTACCAAGGTATTGACACAAGTGACTCATCAACACCATCCGCTACCTTTTAACCATCACACCTAGCTACAGAAACTTTTACTGCCTCCTCTTGTAAACGGCTTGTGTCATCTGCAGAACAGAAACTAATTTATACTCGCTCAATGAAAAAGTATTTTACTTTGAGAAGTCAAAATACTTTCGATCTTCAAAATGACCAATCACCATAATACATTGATATTAAGTATTACAAGTAGAAAGAATTGTGTGCTAGAAAAGGTTCTGCATTTTGAGACTCAATAGTCGAAGAAGAGGAATATACCAACTATAAGAGTAAACATGGCTTACCCTAACCCGATGTTATTTCAGATTAAGCCACACAAAAATCCGCTCCATTCTCGTCAAAAATGCTAGAGGCCAACTTATCACTCGCATTCATTCGACTCTTTTCCAAAATATCTATTAGAATCAAATAACTCTATAAAGAGGGACGCCTCATTTATAAATTCTTTTAGTCCCTTTTTTAGAAATCAATGCCTACTCATGGCTATATCCAAATGTAGTGGAAATAGGCTACAGTGGAGTCAGAGGTATCCAAGTACCAACTATTTCCATGGAATCACCTGATTCTTTAACAACAATCGTTAACATATGTCAAAAATATAACAAAAGATATATAAGTAAAGTAAAGCTCAGATTTTTATACACCCAAACATTATCACTAAAAATTCCCCAACCAGACCCATATGGTCAATTAGGGGGAAAATATTATGGGTTTTACGAACTCACCTTTCTTACTGTAAGACTCATCTTGGAATCGAGACAGAATAAAAGTAGCAGTAGAGCACATTTTGATTTTTTTTTCCAGTGTGTATGGTAAAATATCTTTGACAACCCTTTTCTGTAAACTGCTATGGTACCTATTTCGATGGATTCAAGATTCTGAAACTGTGCCCTTTATAATTGATATTTAGAGCACTTGTAAAGTGACCATACCTTGATGTACCAATTTGATGAAAGCATACCTCATATCATCCACTTGAACCTCGACCGAGACAGGGGAACTTTGAGCCAAACCGAGCGAGTTGTCACCTAAGGCCACATGTGGACAAACGATAGTAAAAGCTTGGCCACTGATGTCCGAACTTATTGGTCAATATGGCTTTAGCTTCCTCTTAAAAAGGGAGAAGAATCTTTTAATTACAACCAATTATTTGTGACTAAGTGTCACTATCACGTAATCACTTACAATACCCCCAAACACCTCTAAAAAAACAAAAGTTAACTTCATTGACGTTATTAATCAGCTTAACAGAGGAAACCCTTTCTTAGCAATTGAATGAAAGTAGTCAAACATAGATTTAGACAGCCTTGATTCTCTACACTCCTTGATATGAGTGCATACCTTGCCCCTCACTTAGCATATACCGTGTGACATCAACACTGATACAACTGAGTTTATGCTCGCTTTGAGATATCTGTTCTTCAAATTAGACAATGAGATTCACATAACCCCATAAAAGAAAAGCAAGAAGCAACTACAATACCTAAATTCCATACGCGTATCAACTACAATACATAAAAGCAATACCCTTCACAGTTCTCACCCATACGGTGTATCAACTCCTAACCTAACTTTCCCCATATAAAGGCCCTCACCTGCTTGCCGCTATGCATGTAGTGGAGAAATGTTACCAATACAACCCACTATTAGCAATTATCACCCATGCTTACCATTCTAAACTCAACCTTACTAATGATAAATATTATTAGATACAAAAAGACGTCAGACCCTTTATTACATAAAAGGAAAAATTCTGTTAATTTGGATTCAATAATCTCATGGATGTGGTGATTAAATTGATATAGCTTGTCATTCAATAATAGTTTAAGAAACAAACAATACTTTTATTAGTACGTAATATTTAGCTTTGCAATGAGTAAAACACTAATTTTTCGGGCAATAAAATTATACATCAACCGAAACAACAAAATCTACGTAATGCCTAAACTGATATCTGGATTTTGGATTAGTCGCTTTTGTTAATCAAGATGGCAAACTCAATGGAAAGCAAACACATTTTCAAGGTAACTGGCAGAGGTGGCTCAACTACAAATCCCATAATAGTCAAAAGAATAATATGAGTCAATAAGCATATGGTTGAAGAATCTAAAAAAATAGCACCAAACTTTGAATTTCATAATAGTCTAAAGAAAGTAGAATAAGTGATCACCATTTTATAAGCTTCACACCCTTGGCTGCAACTTCTGCATTCTTTTCTCTGGTATTGGAGGTCCACAATATCATTTTCTATCAAATCAAAAGATGAGAAAGTATACTCGCTCTTTTAACAGGCCAATTACTCTTGAAAATTTGCTAAGTCATATGGGATACAATTATATATGAAAAGACAAATGCATTTCTTGTTTGTGTAAATTTAAAACCATGCTAGAACATTGGAAGCTATTTTACCAAGAAAAAATTAATTCGGGGACATGCGCTTGTATTCATTATATGAGTAATTAACCAAGTTTAATTTTGAGAATTCTAAACAACAAAATTCATAGATTTCAACCCACTCATTATACGATGAAGCACCTTCATGCTCATGTGGATTAACCATTTGATTATACCCTACCCATCATTTAATGAAGCACCTCTATGCTAATGTGGTTTATACTCTATATTTTGGTTGTCTGGAAGTCTAAAGATAAAAACATTTAGTTAGAGCTAAAACCTCATATGTAAACCACACTTATATTTTAAATTCATAGTTTACTATGTTTGGATTGCTTGTAGGTCAACCCAATCAAAACCATTTTGGCTAACTAAACGCAACCTATTCTGCTCATTTTTCGGTATCGGGCTCATGTCTAACAATATACTATCCCCTAAAAAAAGGAAGTAACCGAAACTATAATTAATGCTTAAAGCCTCCATAACTATGTTATTTAGAAAATCAGAAGATTAACTTAATAACAAAGTTTTTGAAATCATATTTCGTGTTAGAAATCCAATAATAGTGATAAATTGTAATTTAAGTTAGTGGATGTTATTGTTGTTAAGACATGGTGAAATGATTTCTAAGGTTGAGGGACTAGGAGTGTCAATTAGCTTAATTGTAGATTAAGACTATAAATACCTTTAACTCCTTATAAATCATACGCCTTTTTAATCCATTTTTACATACAACTTATTCAGATCGTCTCTCTCTCTCTCTCTCTAGAAAATCACACACATTAAACACACCAAGAACACACACACTTGAACCGCCATTGTTGAGATCGAATCAAGAGCAGAAATCGTGTTGTTACATAACTGATTTTGATCTCACTTTGATATCGATCCATAACTGATTTTGATCTCAAGTTTCATCCAATTTCATTTCAAAAACCGTTTTTCATACCGTCACTGTTTCATCATTTTTCACCAGAAAAATCACATAAAATCATCATTTTTTGTTCACCATTAGATTCCTGATAGTTTTAAACATAATCCTGTCAAGTTTCAAGTTCCAATTCGATCTAGAACTCGAAATTGAATTTTGAGTTTTTGGCGCTCAAATTTCGGGATTTGATTCTGTTGTGTTTTTAACTGAATTTTGTTCAAGGATTTGTTGCGAACGTAATTACAAACGTTTTGCAAGTGGTTTCAGGTTCTAACTCCAAGTAAATCGAAAGATATTGAAGCTTTAAAAGTCATCAATGGAGTTTGTTCACACTGGTTTGATGAAGAAGACGATATCAGAACGATTCTCACTAGGACGATCTCCTGCAGATCGTCTCAGTGCTTGAATTTTCATTCATTCATACTTTCTGTGTTGTGGCTTGTAGGACAATCCTCACAAGATCGTTCTAGCAAGTGGTTGTGGTGTGAAGTATTGATTGTGGCTAACTAATCCGAAAGGATCGGTTTTGCTCAAATCAAAGTTAATACTTTGAAAACTATTGGCAGAAAACTAAGACGATCTTGCCAAGATCGTCTCAGTTACCTGACTCTAGGACGATCTTGACCAACATCGTCTCAGTGTCTGTTGATTGTTGAGTTGTTGTGGTTGATTGTTTGAAGTTGCTGTGATTGGGAATCACACACTTCCTGGGTAATCGATCATTATTGATTGGTTTTGCTCAAATTAATTCCTTCCAATTCAAAACAAAATTCTGTCAAAATTTTTCAAGAATACTTAGAAAATTTTCCAGTCACCTAAGACGATCTTAATCAAGACCGTTTCATTTTCTTCTTCAAATTTCTAAGACGATCTTCCACAAGATCGTTTCATTTTCATTCCTTTCAGTTTCAAATTTCAATTTTCAATCACATTCATTGAGTTTCAGTTTCCAATTCCAAAAGAGAAAATCATCATTCTATTTCACTTTTAATTCCATAATTAATCAAATTTCATCCAAGGTTCTTCAAGACGATCTTCCTTGAATCGTCTCCTTTTTTAAGAAACTAAGACGATCTGTTTCAATTCGTCTAACTTCATTCTACTAGGACGATCTTCTTCCAAAACGATCTTATCCTAGGACGATCTTCTCCAAGATCGTTTCAAATTCTGATATTTTCAACTTTCATTCTAATTCAAGCTCCAAATCAAATCTCTTTCAAATGGCTTCTCGTGAAGCTTTGGCATTAGGTTCTGACACAAGACCTCCAGTTCTCTACCGTGGTTCTTATGGACCATGGAAGAAAAGATTCATGGATTATGTGGAATGTCAACCAAATGGTCACCTTCTTAAAGATTCCATTCTTAATGGACTTGCAGTTCATCGCCATCCCACCACTGGAGCAATACTCACTCTTGATCTTTTGAATACTGAACAAAAAGATCGAACAGCTGCAGATAACAGAGCTAGATCATGTTTATACAAAGCACTGCCAGATGAAATCTATGGTTCTGTTGATTCTTATGATACAGCCAAGGAGATATGGGATGAGGTAGCAAGACAAATGGAAGGATCTGACCTAACTTCAACAATTAGATTGACAAATGTATTGACTGAGTTTGACAACTTCAGCAAATTGCCAAATGAATCTCTAGAGGCTGTCTACTGTAGATTCTGCAATGTCATAAATGAACTTAGGAAGAACAATGTCAAGAAATCAGAGATTGAGTTAAACATCAAATTCATCAAAGCTCTTGGTCCTGAATGGGAAGATTATGGAACTCAGATTAAGCAACATCAAAATCTGGCCAAGTTCTCCATCCATAATCTTCATGAATCCTTCAAACTCAATGAACATCAAGTACTAAACAAAGCTTCATCGAACAAAATGCCAGAAGTTGTATCTTCTGATCCTTTGGCATTAATTGTTGAAAAGAAGGTTTCTGAAGCTCTTAAAAAGCAAATGGTAGTTGTTTCTTCGTCTGATGAGGAGGGAGATGATATGTTGGCTCCAAGAGATGGTGTTTCTGACGAATTATATCAAGCTCTTGCCACAGTTACCAAGCACTTCAAGAAAAAGTACTACAAAGCGAGGCCAACTAACAACAATCTCCGCACTTCTTCCACAAGTGCATTTCCCAAGAAGGAACACTATCATTCAAAGAATAATGGTCAAGGTGAATCAAGTGGATCCAAGTATGTGGAAAAGAAAGTTGAAGGTTATGACAAACAAGTTGTTGAGAAGGGTAAAGTTTCTGACAAAAAGTGCTACAATTGTGGTAATCCTGGTCATTTTGCAATTGATTGCATGCAACCTCGTCAGAGAAACTATAAGTACTACAAGCAGAAGATGTTGTTGGCAAAGCAAGTGGAAGCCGGTCATGCATTGCTTGCTGAAGATGACAAATGGCTGTTGCTATCAGATGATGAAGATGAAGATCTCTCTGCAAATGTGTGCTTCATGGCGAGGTTGGCCAAGGACAAAGCTTTTGAGGCTGAAAGCACTGATGATGAATACCCAGATGATGAGGTAAATCTACATTCTGTTTTTTCAATAGTTAAAGATAAAGAGTCGTTTGATTTAGCTTTATCAAATTTGACAACTCATATCACGTCTTTAACCAACAAAAATAAAAAGTTGAAAAATAGTATTTCATTCTCTAAAAGTGAATTTTTAAAACTCTTTGAAGAATATTCAAAATTACTTTTTGATTATGATACTATTAAACAAGATTTTCAAAAATACAAAGATCAAATGTTGGTTAAAGAATGTGAGTTGAATGCCTCTCCTGATTCTAAGTTATTACATAAATGTCACAATCTTGAAAAAACCATTCATGATCTTGAAAAAGCCAATCAAGATCTTGAAATTCAAAAGACCAATGAGTGGCTTCGAGCAAATGCTAGACAGATGGATGTTGATATTCTTAATAAAAAGCTTCAAGAATCCAAACCAAACAATGTTGAGATTGAAAATCATACTTTTGGAATCATACTTGTTTTTTAAATCATACTTTATAAATTGTTTTTAAAAGGTGTTGAGATTGAAAATCTTAAAAACCAAATTGAGGAATTCAAAAGGAATATACTTTTCTATCAAGAGAAGTTATATAAAGTTGAACAAAACCCTTTTTTGGATTTTACCGCCTATTTCAACAAGTCAAAAATTGACAAATCAGAACTTCTTCATGGGTTGGGATTTGAGAATATCACTCCATTACAAAAGGCAAAAGACCAAATTGAACCTCTGTATGATGAAAAATTTCTTCGCCTTGGTATGATACAACAATTTATTCGTCCACTGGATGACGAATTTGAGACTGATGATGTTGAGAAAATACCTCAAACTGAATTTTTGGTCAACTATGATGTTATAAATGCTTCATGTAATTTTAAAGAATCTTCAATTTTCAAATTAGAAGAAATAGCATCAAATTTTCAAAACCAAGAGTCAATTGGTATTTCACCTAAACCTACTAAAATGTATGTTCCATCCACATTTTTGGAAAAACATATAGAAGGTTTACAACAAAAGGTGAATTCTCAACAACAAATCATTGATCATCTCAAGTCTCAAAATCAAAGTTCAGAGAATGAATTAATTGATGTAGACACCAAGAAAGTTTGTGTGAGTGTTTCTACTCAAACTTATCTAACTGCTGAAGTAGACCATTCCACTCAGACTACTTGTGTTTCATCTACTGATTCCTCCACCCAGATCTTGACTGATTCTCTTGAGTGTTCATGTCAAACTACTGCTACTATAGCTGATGATTATGTGCAATCTGATTTATCTAATGACGAACTTGCACATAGTTTAGTTTTGATATGGTACTACTTTAGGTTTTTCACTTGTGATTCTTTTGAAGAGTTAGATGTTCACCCTAAACTTAGTGCTAGTATAGGTGTTGATACTTCTACTCTAATTTCTTGTGAAGCCAAAGATGTGTCAGTTCAAGTTGATCTAATTCCTGAGACTACCCATAGTGTAAAGTTGGATACCAAGATTCCTGATTTTTCAAAAATATCTCCGGTTGAACCTTTCATAAAAGATTATTTTGATAAATTCATGGAGGGCGAATATGCTTTTGATTCTGAAACTGAGAAAAAGATTGAATCTACCAAAATCAAAGTTGAATCAAAAGAGGAATCTCCAAAATTGTTTTCCAAATATCCAACTTCACATTATTCTAAGAAACAAGTCATTCCAAAACTTGTCAAGACTGTCAAAAAACCAAGAATCAATAAGTTAAAAACAAAGTGTCCTACTTCTGAAAAGCATGTCAAAACCAAACAAGTTGAGACCATTCCCAAAATCAAATAGAACAAAGAGAAACTCTTGGAAATCAACTTAAATGTTTCTTCATCTAACTCTCAATCTAGTTCATTACCTAAAGTATCTAAATCTAGCTCAGTTTTGCTAACAAGGGATGCTTCAAATGGTGCAACTAGGTATAGGGATAGATATGGCTGGTTTTCTCATGATAAACCTAAGAAACAAGAAGTTTCTGCACCTTCAAAAGAGTCTAAAAAGATAAAAGTGCTTCAAAACTCTCGTTCTAATCTTCTTAGTGTCAATCCAACAGGTGGAAAGAGCTTGATTAGTGAGTCTAAATGGGTAGCTAAGTCTTTAGTACCTAAGATCACTAAAGTTGATAAAAGGAATAAAAGGCAAAGGAGAAAAGCGGGTAGAAAGAAGAAGCTTGTTTCTGATGTGTCAATTAATTTATCTTTTAAATCCTTTTTGAAAAACAATGTTAATGGTGCCAAGGCTAAGCCTTGTGATGTTGTAAACAATGTTAATTCTCGAGTGTATGGTTTGAATGGTGGTAGACATGTTACTTTTGATTCATGTGTTAATGTTCGTTGGTTTTATTCAAATGTGCTTGTTGATAATGTGCTTGTTAATGCCTATATTGATACTAAAGCATGTTTGTATGCATATCCTAAGTTATATACCCTGCCTGTTTTAACTAACCACAAAGGACCCGTCTTCAAGTGGGTACCTAAAGTCGGTTAAATTTCTTTGATTGCAGAAAATAACCATCTGTGTTTGGATACTTGATTCCGAATGTTCAAAACACATGACTGGCAATAAAGCATTGCTCAAGAACTTTATCGAACGATTCATGGGAACTGTTCGATTTGGTAACAACAATTTCGCTCCTATCCTAGGCTATGGTGATATTGAACGCAATGGAATTGTCATTAAGAAAGTTCACTATGTTGAAGGATTAAGTCATAACTTGTTCAGTGTTGGACAATTCTGTGACAACAATCTTCAAGTTCTTTTTCGACAATCTCTTTGCAAAGTTCAAACTCTAGATGGAGTTGACATTTCGTGTGGCGACCGCGATGATAACCTTTTTACCGTTAATCTCGATGATAACCAACCAACCGATAATATTTGTCTCATTTCGAAGGTTACATCAAAGAATTCTTGGTTGTGGCATAGAAGGCTTTCTCACCTAAACTTTCCTACCATCAATACTTTGGTCAACAAGCATCTTGTTGAAGGCTTGCCAGACTATAAGTATGAAAGTGAGCATGTGTGTCCTGCTTATGCTGTTGGGAAGATTAAACGAGCTTTTCATAAACCCAAGAAATCTCCAAATTCATTAGCACCTCTTCAATTGCTTCACATGGATCTTTGTGGACCGATGAAAGTACAAAGCCGAAATGGAAAGAAATACATCTTGGTTATTGTTGATGATTATTCAAGATATACTTGGGTCAAGTTTCTTGCCTCCAAAGATGAAACAACTCAAACTTTGATCGATTTCATCACTTCTACTAAAGTAAATCTTCAATTCTCTGCGGTTCGTACCCCAAAACAAAATGGTGTCGTTGAAAGGAGAAATCGAACGCTTGTGGAAGCTGCAAGAACCATGTTTGCTTATTCTAAGTTACCTTCCAATATGTGGGCTGAAGCTGTTGACACTGGTTGTTACACTCATAATCGGTCCATTATTAATCAGCATTTTGAGAAGACTCCTTATGAGGTTGTTAACAAACGGAAACCCAACATCAACTATTTTCATATCTTTGGGTGTGTTTGTTATACTCTGAATGATCGGGAAAATCTTGGAAAGTTCGAGAAGAAAGGTGATGAAGGTTACTTGGTTGGTTATTCTAAGACATCGATTGCCTACCGAATCTACAATCGCCGAACAAATACGATTCAAGAAACAATGAATGTTTGGTTTGATGAGATGTCGAGCATGATCTTTGAGCAAGAAAGTTTGCTACCAACAAGTAATGATCCAAATGCTTCAAGTACTTCATCAAGAACTTCTACTTTGGCATCTAAATTCAAGAAGTTTCCAGCTCCAACAAGTGATGGGTTAGATATTCTTTTTGAAGAATTCTACAATGCTAAACCGATTCATGATGAAGAACCTCAAGTCATCATTGAACCAGTTTCAAACAATGATCCAGTTCCTGACAACCATCATGAATCATCATCAAGTTCATCTGAGCAAAATGCTACTTCTTCAAGTAGTAGTTCTTCATCCTCTTCTAATGATTTTTCTTCTCAATCCTCTCCTGATAATTCTTCTCCAGTGAATGTTCAAGAACAACCTACCCAATTTACCCAGACTACCAATCCGATAAACACTCCAAATGTATATGTGCCTCTTGATTTCAATCATCCATCTTACGAGGAAGTTGTTCTACCAAGCTATGATTCCATCTCTCAGCAAAACTCTGGTTTTAATGATGATGATGTTGATGTCAATCAACAAGATCCTCTTCCTCATGATCGCAAATGGTCACGTATGCGAAAAGATCATCCTACAGATCAAATCATTGGAGATCCACAAGCCGGAGTAACTACTCGTACTTCAGTGAATGAGTGTCTGGTTGCACTTTCTCTTAGCAACATTGAACCCAAAACTGTTTCTGAAGCTCTTCGAGATCCAGAATGGGTTAAAGCTATGCAAGACGAACTCGCTCAGTTTGAAAGACTGAAAGTATGGAGATTAGTTCCAAATCCAAGAAATGATGAACCTATTGGCACAAAGTGGATTTTCAAGAACAAGAAGGATGAGAATGGAGTGGTAGTAAGGAATAAGGCTCGATTAGTTGCAAAGGGTAAAGCCAACAACCTGGTGTTGATTTCAACGAAACTTTTGCTCCAGTTGCAAGAATGGAAGCCATTCGGATTTTCTTAGCTTATGCTGCATTCAGAAACTTCACTGTGTTTCAAATGGATGTGAAGACAGCTTTCTTGAATGGTGATCTCAAAGAAGAAGTTTACGTTGAACAACCAGAAGGTTTTGTTGATCCCAAAAGACCAAACCATGTCTACAGGTTAGACAAGGCTCTCTACGGTCTTAAGCAAGCACCCCGAGCATGGTATGATTCCTTATCTACTTTCTTGATTAGAGGTGGCTTTACCAAAGGTACAATTGACCCTACCCTATTCATTCGCAAACAAGGTAAGCATGTTCTTCTTGTCCAAATATATGTTGATGACATTATCTTTGGGTCAACCAGTCAAACATTTTGTCTAAACTTTTCATCTCTAATGGTTAATCATTTTGAAATGAGCATGATTGGGGAAATGAACTACTTTTTAGGTCTTCAAATCAAACAACTACCAAATGGTATTTTCATATCACAAGGTAAGTATATTCATGACATGTTGAAAAAGTTTGATATGACTACTTGTTCTTCAATTTCAACTCCAATGGCTGCTCGTACAAGTATTAATGCTGATAAAAATGGGAAACCATTTGACCAAAAGAGATATAGAAGTATGATTGGTTCATTGTTGTATCTTACAGCATCTCGCCCAAATATAATGTTTGCAACATGTATGTGTGCTAGGTATCAAGCTGCTCCAACTGGTTTACATTTTCAAGCTGTAAAACGAATATTTCGTTATCTGAAGGGTACACCTAATTTAGGTCTCTGGTATCCAAGGGATACTGGATTCAATTTAACTGCCTATTCAGATGCAGATCATGCAGGTTGTAAGCTTGATCGCATGAGCACTTCGGGTACTTTACAATTTTCGGGTGATAAAATTGTGAGTTGGTCTTCCAAGAAATAAAATTGTGTGTCACTATCAACAGCTGAAGCTGAATATGTGGCTGCGGCTAGTTGTTGTGCTCAAGTGTTATGGATGAAGACTCAACTTACTGATTATGGTCTGAAATATGATCACATTCCCATCTATTGTGACTCTCAAAGTGCCATTGCTATTGCAGTCAACTCAGTAAATCACTCTCGATCAAAGCATATAGATGTGAGATATCATTTTCTCAAAGATCATATTGAAAAAGGTGACATCGAGCTCTACTTTGTGGGAACTGACTATCAGCTTGCAGATTTGTTCACTAAACCACTGGATGAGAAAAGGTTTAACTTTCTTATCTCTGAACTTGGCATGTTAAATCTTGAACCTTAACTTATTTTGTTCTTGATACATTCTTCAAAAACAAAATACAAAAATATAAAATTTTGAAAAATAACAAAAAGATTTTCTTTATTTTTTTTCTTTCTCAGTGGCTTACATATATTCTGTATGTAACCCGTGCTTAAACGATTTATTTATTTCAAAGTGGCTTACATATATTCTGTATGTAACCCGTGCTTAAACGATTTATTTATTTCAAAGTGGCTTACATATATTCTATATGTAACCCGTGCTTAAACGATTTATTTATTTCAAAATGGCTTGCATATATTCTGTATGCAACCCGTTCTTTATTGAGCTATTTATTTCAAAATGGCTTATGCATACTTTGTGCATAATCCGTTCTTATTTGAAATTATTTATATTTCAAAGTTGGTATAAAATGTGTTGTTATACATATAGATTGATATAAGATAAAGCGGAATTGAACGCCTTTGTGTACTTCCAAGTAGTCTTATATGAATATGTATGTGTAATGGCAATTTTTCATTTGTTTAAATTTGCAAACAATTCTCTTCAAGAGTCTTGATTTTGTTGCAAACAACTTCAAATTTTTCAAATGAATTTCATGTTTCAAAAACTCTCAATTGTTGATATGAGAAGCAAAGGATTGAACGCCTTTGTGTACTCCCGAGTTGTCTCATCTTGAACAATTGATTGAGTCAAATCATTATTTTTTTTGTGAAACACATTTTTGCTCCATCTTTCTATGAAAACATTTTGATATATCTCTGCATAGATTAAGGGGGAGTTTGTGATTTCAAACCTCTGTCAAACTTCAAATGTGTTTTTAAATCATTTTTTTCACATTTGATAATTTTCAAGAGATTTTCTCCAAAGGAAGTTCGGTGTTTAGTTTGCACATGAGCAACTAGGTTTTCTCAAAATTTACTCCATGGACTTCATCATCGCCGATAAGTTCTAACCCCGGAGTATTCACTTCTTTCATTAGATAGTGAGGGTATTTTGAGTGATGATGATTTCGTGCAACTAGGACGGAGGGAGTAAAGTCGAAAAGTGAGAGGTTATGGTGATATGTTGTGAGAAAAGGGTTAAAAGAATTAATACCCTTCTCTAAAATTCTCAAATCGCCGGGTAAAACACATTTCTATCGGATGTTATTTGTTGTTATCTCGATATTGAAGAAGCCTTCATGAACCTAGTGAAGCGATGCACATCTTTACCTAACCACTCAAGTGTTTCTTAACAAATGCTTGTTTTAATTCTCACGGAGATTTTCACATTTCTATTGACTCTTCATTTGGAAGATGTTGATATTGAAAAAGTGCGACACTCTGCTCCGGTCCCCGACTTCATTTGATCAATTCGTGTCTAGAGCTATCTTAATTGATCATTGATTTGATCATTTTTCATTCTTTAGGACACATTTGCGTCATATCTTTGTGATATAAATGCTTATCTTTGTGATATAGCCGGAACATTTGTAGTGATATCTTAATTGATATTTCACGATGATCAAATGGAAATCCTACCATTGCTAACATCACTTCCAGCTTTGAAAGTAGGTTTCGTAATTACCTTTGTGTGATTATTGAATTACCAAGAAGTCTATTGTGACCTTGGAATTTTCAGAAAAAGTCTTTAAGGATAGTAGAACATGGTTATCGAACGCTTAGGTGACACTGACCATGGTTTACATTCTTTGAAGCATTCTTGAGGTTGAAAAGCCAAAAGACCAAACTATGTTAGAGTTGTGCTTTGTGCATTTCTCAATGATACATAGGAAATCCGATAAATGGTATACATTTCTTTCGGTCATTTCTTTAATCCTTTCGATTTTTGCAAATGTAAACAGATCATGATTATCTGGTTTTCATCTTTCATCACTCCAACACAGAAAACACCAACACCATGCTAAAATGTTTATCCCAACAACTTCAATCTTATATTTTAGTCACCCATAGGAACAATTGGGTTGGTTTATTTGGTTAGATTGATGTTTTGATGGTTGATAATTCTCCATGTGCATAATGTTTAGATTTTAGTCATGATTATTTCTTTTAACATTCGAATCAATCAATGTTTGCATAATGACATTGGTTCTCAACTTTGTCATTATGAGGGGGAGAAAATAGTATGATTGATTATTGATTAGGAGAAGAAAGTGTTTGGTTGTTTCAAGTTTTCTTAATTTGCTTTCCGAGATACTATCATTCAGCTTCTTGTCGGAAGTTTTCAAGTTTATTTGGAGTTCTTTTATCTCAAATTTCATTTGTGACATCAACTCATCATTCTTCAAAAATCGAAGAGACTGTGATTACTCATGAATTGAGGGGGAGCATGATTACTTCATAAGAGACTTTTCAAAACCTCATTCAAATGTTTACTCTCAAAAGTGCTTAAGATGATATGACAAAGATCAAAGCTTCAAAGGACAAAAGATTGAAGATTCAAGACAAAGAAGAAAAGCTTCAAAAGAGTCTTCATCAATTCAATTTATACAAGATCTTCAAAGTCATACAACAACACTTTACCAAAAGCAACAATGCATAAATCAAGGGGGAAAGTACATATTTCTGAAGATTCATTCCAAGACATCAAAAAGTCAAGAATCAAAGATTGAAGAATCCAAAACCAATTCATACCTTCCGCATTTCAAAAGACAACTCTGATTCCTGATTCAACAATTCTCGAAGATTTAATACACACACACTCATCATTCTCTGTTCAAAAAGAACATTGAGAATTTCATCATATATTAACTACAAGAAGTCCAAAGACCAAGATTGATTCAAGCTCTCCAGAGACAATGAGAAAGCTTTGAAGACTTGTTTCATCACACCAATTGTCTTCACCATCAGGCTCATCAACTTAATTCCTACAAGACAAAATAACACATACTTCATTCATTACAATATATCACTAAGGGGGAGAATGTTAGAAATCCAATAATAGTGATAAATTGTAATTTAAGTTAGTGGATGTTATTGTTGTTAAGACATGGTGAAATGATTTCTAAGGTTGAGGGACTAGGAGTGTCAATTAGCTTAATTGTAGATTAAGATTATAAATACCCTTAACTCCTTAGAAATCATAAGCCTTTTTAATCCATTTTTACATACAACTTATTCAAATCGTCTCTCTCTCTCTCTCTCTCTCTCTAGAAAATCACACACACTAAACACACCAAGAACACACACACTTGAACCGCCATTGTTGAGATCGAATCAAGAGCAGAAATCGTGTTGTTACATTTCGGCATTTACTTCATTGGCTATTTACAAAAGTTGAAACAACCTATGCAAGTCAACAAAATTGGACCAAACCCTTTCCAACCCATACGAAGAGCAATGAACCCATTATACAACCCACCCCACCAACCCATTATGTTGCTGCTGCTGCTGTACTACTACTACTACTCCTACTCCTACCCCTACTACTACTACTACTCCTACCACTCCTACTACTCCTACTACTACTACTCCTACTCTTCCTCCTACTACTACTCCGCCGCTGCCGCCGCCACCGCCGCCACCACCACCACTACCACGACCACCACTACAACCACCACCACCACCACCACCACCACTACTACTACTACTACTACTACTACTACTACTACTACTACTACCACTACCACCACCACCACCACCACCACTACCACCAATACCACTAATACCACTACCACTACTACAACTACCACCACCACCACTACCACCACCACTACCACTACCACCACTACCACCACCACTACCACCACCACTACCACCACCACTACTACTACCACTACTACTACTACCACTACCACTACTACCACGACCACTACCACTACCACTACCACGACCACGACTACCACTACCACTACCACTACTACCACTACCACTACCACTACCACCACTACCACTACCACTACCACCACTACTACTACCACTACTACTACTACTGTGTATTAAGTACCACGTCAACAGGGGACCCGATGCAAACTGCCAAAATCCAGCTTCAGACAATATATGGGTGGGCACATTTTCTGTGAATCCATGGATCTTCAAAATTGACTGCATTGTAGGACGGAGTGTATACTTAAGTTAAAACCTCCACCAACACCAACACCAACATGATAACATGAACGCATGTCAAAGACTTTCCTGCTTCAGTCCATCATATCTGGCTTAGCTTTTATGATTTTTATCATAGCATTACGTGCAACATTGGGCCAATAAGGTATTCAGGACCTCTTTCTTATTCTCATTTTGACTAATAGTCCACTCAAACCTTAACTAAGAATTAAGGTCTTGTTTCTTTTTCACTTAATAAACTTGATGGTTGAGAACTTAATCATTCAGTCAAATTTCATGTTTCTGTCTGACTTAAAAAACAAAAATAACCCTCAGTTATTTATATTTTACTTAATACATACAAACATTCTTAATGCATTCAGCCACTTAATGTCAGCACTTAATGCCTAAAAATAAAAAACGACCCCCAACTTAGATAAATGAACCATTTGATAAAAATGAAACAAGTAAGAAGTCGACCAAACTGTCTCGTTATTACAGAAATATTCTCAAGTAATCGTATTACTAAACATAGGTTACAATTGAAAATATATAGTTTTTATCATTTGATAATCATATATAATGAACAAATAAACAGGTGTGAGGTAAGTTACACATTAAACACTGAATATAAACCTCATTTTATTCATCCACTTAAGCAACTTCTCGACGATCTCGTCGGAAACCATCATAAGAGAGGCCTGTCATCCCAAATGTTAGCCGGCACCTTATAACCTAGTGATCATTAAAGATAGACGACCTTAAGTTCCTGATGGCGTGAACATGGGAAATCATTACTAAAAACTACTAAAACACAATACACGTTGATTGAAGGCATTAGCCTCTTTTTCATAACTAAACATTATCGGCCTTAGTTTTAGGTGTAAAATTTCCCGGGATATATACCAGCCGCCCTAACTATACCGCTGCATTACACACATGAAGGTGCTACTATGTATAACTCCCTTCCCTTTATGTAATGAACTAACAAAAAAAATAAAGGTCTTTTTGCGCTTGATAAAATGAAAGATTGATAGAATATGCAATATACTTGGTGTAGCCATTAAACAAACCAACTACCCATCAATCCTCGGTCAACAAATCATTTGCAAAGATCCATCCAACCTCGTTTGCTTTTTACCATCGACTAATTGTATTATTAATACAATGAGTGTGCCAATTTTTAACATAAAGAACGACTCAAGGAATGCATGTGCTTAAAGAAAAGGGATTTTGTGACCCTGTAAGCGGGTAGTGAACATCAGTCTTACAGCCCCTGCATCCAAACTTGCCATCCATCCATGTAAGATCATTTCCACACCTGCCACCAAGGCAAGTGAAATTGAACCACCCAATTTTGGTCTACACATCCATGAGCTCTGCCTTTCTATGAAAGATTGCTACCTGTATAGTTCAAAACCAGAATTTTATGTGACCAAAAATTGAAATTAAAGGCAGGCCAACGCAGAAATTGTTCAAATTTATCATATCTGCGGTGTTCCTGAAAAACTGGTACACACCATCATGTACGTCCACACCACTGCCAAAAAGACACATGATTAGGTATACAAATTATCTGCATACACTGGAAACCAAATACATGATTTGTTATTACCTCAGCATAGATTTGAAAGCTTTTAATGTGAGTATGTCATAATCATCAGTAATGAGCGTATAAGATGACCTTGAGATACACAACTAATCTGCAAGAAAACTCCAAGCATCAAGTTGGGTTCTAAAACAGGGAAAAGAGCCGGTAAGTAGTAAAATGGAGTAATCATAGTATTTGGCGCTCATGAATGTCAAGATGACAACGTAGAGCCCGAACCTTTTTTTCTTACTTGTTCACTAGTTGGTCATCGAGAGTCCCTCATAACGTGACACTAACCTGTTGGCCGCTGACAAAGAAAAGAAAACAATGTAAGACACCCGGTTGGACCTCATACAATGTATAAGACATATTTCTTTCGAACCTGTCGACATGCTGTCATTTTTTGAGGCTAAATTCAATTGTTTCCTGGTCGCCTCGATTTAATTAAAGGACTACCAATAGCCGTCACATAATCAATCACATCTAAGTGACGCCAACACCAACATAAACAATTTAGTACAATACTTGAAGAGGTTTGTTTCAAATACATATAAACAAAAGATAAAAACTAATATACCAGCTAATACCATCATAGATTTTAGTGACAAAATTGTGATGCCAACTAACATACCATGTACATATTTCAATAAACAAATTTAAATGTTATCATATATAGACCTACAAACATATGTATATAACTATATTCAAATAGATATAAATCTACGTATATATATATATATATATATATAGGGTAGCACTCCGGTGTGAACACTTTTAAAATAAGAATGGTGAGAACACTTAAAAACATCATTTTGATGCATTAAAAGTGCATAAAACTAACATAGTGCATAACTACTTATCATTATTTAAGTGTTTAACAACACATTGATCCGTCAAAATTGAAAAAATCACGTTTTTTTGTCGGATGCATCATTCTGAAGAATATGCATCCAAGATGGATGCACAAAACAAAAAACATGATTTTCTTGATTTTGACAGGCCAATGTGTTGTTAAACACATAAATAATGATAATTAGTTATACACTATGTTAGTTTTATGGACTTTTAATGCATCAAAATGTAGTTTTTAAGTGTTCTCACCGTGTTCTTATTTTAAGTCTGTTCTTATTTGATTGCCCCCTATATATATATACATACATATATCCATGGCTTTCTTACCATTCGACATGCAGGATACACCCTACAGCATATAATCAATAAACCCCTTTCCCACTACCTCTCCAAGAAATCGTCCACATTGATGGCATACATAACATTCCCCGACGAAGTCAACTATGTTATTGCATATCGTTTCATATTTACAGTTTTTAACATAACTATAAATGTGCCCATGAATCTCCTGTTTAGATTGTTGGAGTCCCAAGCAAACCATAAATGATAATTGTTGTATGCTAAACATAGAAGATATCATATTGTATGTGATCTATAATTAAAAACATACCAATAAAATTCACACTTCATTCAAAGAAAGTCCACGCTGTCCCGCCTCTGTTGCATCAAAATCTTGGTGCCTATGACATCGGCTAATCATGAATGAATAAAATTGAAAAACACATAGAATAATATCATAACAAAATTAACCTTTCTGAGTTACCTGAAATGTGTTTGTTTGACCTCAAGATGATTTCATTCGCTTCGCATAGCCTTTGATATGATCAGATAGCACCAATGTCTTCAAAGAATTGATTTATTGAGCGCACCCATTGATTGATGAAGATGGAGTGTCAACTGCGTTGGCTAGAGGTTAGGGCTATTGCTTCCATGAGTTACTATACTTCTTTTTATAAATCGTATTAGGTTTATATAAAAAGAAAAAAATCAATAATAGACGGGAAAAAAAAAGTGATGATGAAGATGAAGTTTAAAGTTGATGATCTCGACACAGACTAAATGCGGATTTTGGAAGCCAAAAAATCCCCTAAGGTTTTAACTTTTATCTGAATTAATCAAAATTGATATTGTTTGTATTCATCATGTGAGATATGAATGGCTGGGCTTATGTAAATGGAGCGAATAAGCCGATTGGTATACTAACCGATAATTGGGTCTGCATTCATTCATATTAATATATTACTATTAACACACATTAACACTAACACACATAATTAACTAACAAACTTTAATAATAATTCATAGATACTTACATAGGTTTGTAGACAACTACGATGATATATATAATGACATAATATACGAAAATTTTCAAGTTTAATTTTAAATGGCTATGATGAGCTCAAAATTAAATAAAGCTCATATTAATAAATAAAAAAATCAGTTATAAATATACCATAACAAACTCAATAAAGCCCAAGTTAACAATCGGTTCATAACAACAAAAATCTGTCCATCACCCAAAATACTTATTCTCTCATATATCTTTAGCACAATACCATTAACACAAACCTTTCAATCACCCAAAGCTATAAAATCGGTTATATCTTTAGCACAATGCATGAATAACATCATTAGCCTCATCATTAACACACAATCATAAATTCTCTCATAAATCATTAGCATAATGCATGAACAACCTCATTAACATCATAAGAATTATCATAAACACATAGCACCATCATTAATACAAAATCATAAATTTACTCATTAATCTCTTAAATCCATCGTTTTTGTGCTAAGTAACTATAACTCAACTTTATATTATATAACTCAACTTTATATTATATATATATATAAGATATAGATGTGCCATAATAAAGATTGGAATCGAGAATACGATATAGACATTTCAAAATAGTTGGGTTGTTCAAACATAAATACAAAGATGGTTTACACGAAATTATCAAATGAAACTACATCACTAATTCACCATTTCCAGAACACATTTGAACCACACTTGAACTTGTCCTTCCCTTTGCACTCCAACTCTATATCATCCGATATGAACGGCACTTTCTGCATTATAATATCAATAATTCAAATTATAAGTCACATATAAATATGTCTAAAAAAACATACAATTCGATATTCAAAATATATATGATAATGGGTTTTGATCATTTCAAAATTAAAATTTTCGTGAAAATTAGAAAACTGTCAAACACACTGTGATCTGAATTTAACACAATGTGTTTTTAATATGTTTTTCAAAAACACATTGTGTTAAGTTCATATCAAAGTGTGTTTCAACATTTTTCTGATTTACAACGCTATCAAAAACACATTGTGATTTAAACTTAACACAATATATTTTAGATTACACAATAAAAACACATTGTGTTTTATAAAAACACAATTAAAACACATTGTTTTAAATTCAGATCACAGTGTGTTTTGACCAGTTTTTTAATTTTTACATAAAATTTAGTTTTCAAGCGAACATTTCGCACATGATAATATAATCGTATTATCTCGGAAAACTAATACGATTTTGTTTTGTTTGTTGTTAAACTCACTGTCTCTACTAGTCTAGACATTATGAATATTGCAATCCGATTAACACGTATAAGACTTCAATTAAAATACAGTTTTTAATAAGATAATGATTCATTGCGGTTTTGCACAATTATTATAATAATATAATATAATTTGATTTAATTTAATTATACTATAAGTTGAAAATTTGAAACCTTTTGCTTAGCAAGATCTTGGCAGCCAGTGAAGTTGTAAGGGAAGGTGCATGTTCCAAACTGAACCGTGTATGCTCTTGCAAAGTTTGCTCCACTTGTAGCCAACCTCTTTTGGTCATTCAATTCCTAAACCAAAAAAGGTTAAATAAATAACACTACTAGCTAGCTAACTAGTCTTCTAATTGCTAAAATATATCATTCAAAGAAACTCACCTTGTTAGCTTTGGACTTTTCAAGATATTCATCAATGACACCAGCATTAGCCGATGAGGTGGCTGTGGCAAAGAGTGCCGCCCCAAGGGAAAGTAGAGCAGCTCTTCTGCCGTGTGACTCGCCTTCGGATCTGACGCTCGGTTTGGCAGCCTTGATGATCGGTAACTTGTAATTACCGACGGTCGCAGATGATGATGATGGTTTTAAGTTGGATTCCATTAAGGAACCAATACCACCCGACACTGCATAGTTGCATGCCAATACACCTGAGTTCATTGTAGCCATTATTAGTTCTTTTTGAATATGTTACACTACAAATGATATGATGATATTTGGATGTGTTTTTTTTTTATATATATTAGAAAATCACGAAGATAAATAAGTTTGAAGAAAGTTGTGGGTGTGATTAATCGATAGGACAAGTGTTTGTGGTGGGAGTGTGGATAAGGTGAGATCGCCTCTTTCCTATTGGCTTTCTTCTTGATATGCAATATATTTCTCAATTTTCCGATTTATTTCTTTGTGACAAGAATGAACCAAGAAATAAATAAAACAATCAACCAATTAAAAATATATAGATGAAAATTTTATTTTATATGCAATATTATTTCTGTTATAAATATTAGGGTTATTTACTGAAATGGTACCTGGATTATTCATCATATTATTGGTTTCATACCTAAAACTTTAAAATTACTCTCATCATAACCCAACTTATCAATTCTCCACTCGGACGATACCTGTACCTGACGGACGTCAGTTTGGCCGTTAAGTTGGAGTATGACTACTTTAAATTTTAAATTATAGGTAGATAATCAGTAATATGATTCATAGTTAGGTACCATTTATGTAATTAACCATTATTATTATTATTATTATTATTATTATTATTATATTATTATTATTATTATTATTATTATTATTATTATTATTATTATTATTATTATTTATTTCTATTTTATAAAAGAATACTTTATTTTTATAAAAAAATATATTGTAAATATTTAATTTCATGCAAAGCAATGATAAATGTACTTGAAGTCTTGAATGGATACCACCACATGGAATTGATTAAATCTGATTTGAGTTAATTCAAACCTTACATGGTAGTTGTACAAGTCCTAATGCAATATAAGAAATTAAGATATTCTTTCCAGTTTACCGTACAAAAAAGAAAATTGAAAATAAAAAAAAAATTTGTAAAAATAAAACTTTGTACTAAAAATGATCTTTTATAAAATAAAATATTATTTTATTAAAAAATAAATTTTATAAATAATAGTATGTTTTTTTTATAAAACTCGAATTTGTTGCTAAAAATAAATAACACAATTAAAAGTATCATGGATCTATAATTTGATATACTAATAGTTTTTAATAAAATAAATTTTATATAAAATTAAAGAGTTCTTTTATTTTTATAAAAGTAGATATTTACAAAATATATCAACAAACTTTATAAAATTATTAATTTCTTAATAATACTTTATGTAATAAAAACAACAACAACAACAACAACAACAACAACAACAACAACAACAACAACAATAATAATAATAATAATAATAATAATAATAATAATGGTTAATTACATAAATGGTACCAGAACTATGCACTATATTACTGATTACCTACCTATAGTGTAAAATTTACGGTAGTCATACCCCAAATTAACGGTTAAACTGGTGCCTATCAGGTTCAGGTATCGTCCGAGTGGACAATTGATAAGTTGGGGTATGATGAAAGTAATTTTAAAGTTTTAGGTATGAAACCAGTAATATGATGGATAATCCAGGTACCATTTCAGTAAATAACCCAAAATATTATATATATAATGGATGTCCATATTTATTGAATGGTAATATTTTTTATAATTAAGAGATTGTTTTCTTAAAAAATACTCCAGCTTGTAACTATATATAGCTTTTTATGATATGAATAAAATAACTCTCTCCATTCTCTCTATATTCTTATTCTTCTTTATTGTTATGTTTCTTTAGTTTTATAACAGGTTATCAGCACGTTCTAAAACTCTAAATTAAAAAAAAAAAGTTAGCCGTCAAATTTTTTTCCAAAGCCGATTGTTTTTTTGAAAAATCACACATCAACTCCTTTTTAACCATAGTTTTCGATTCATTTCTTCTTTATTGTTATGTTTTTTTAGTTTTATAACACATTATCAGCACGCTCTAAAACTCTAAACTAAAAAAAAAAGCCTTCAAAATTTTTTCCAAAGCCAATTGTTTTTTTGAAAGATCACACATCTAACTCCTTTTTAACCATAGTTTTCGATTCATGTTTTCTTTTAATGAATATTTGTAACACCCCACCGTTAACGGAAACGTAAGGTGTCATGAAAAGTACAACACGACATAGAATTACATAGATACTACTAAAAGAAATAGAATATAATAGATATATTCCCAAAGCATGAGTTCAAAGTCATAACAATGCTAGGAGAGCTTATTACAAACATGTCCATAAATGAAATAATCCAAGGCATGTAGCCTTAAAGTCTAACAATAAATAAAGGAGCACTAATCTCCAAAGTCCAAATCTAGCATAGCAGTCCTTATCTCTGATTAGCCTGAGTACCTGAAAAGTATACTAAAACGTGTCAACACAAATGTTGGTGAGTTCGTAGGTTTTAGTCAAAAAGTCTAATCAAAGAAATAAGTCTTTTGTCGATTCTTTTAAGTCTAAACAAGTATTAGTTAAATACATAATGAGCAGAGTTACGCCATAATATGTCCAAAGTCTCAAGTCTCATGTTTCATATCTCAAAGTCTCGATGACTCGAAGACTCAATGTCTCAAAGTCTCAATGCCTCGAAGACTCAATGTTTCAAAGTCTGGCCTTACGGTACCTGCCTTGGTCCAAGTCTCAAGTCACAAGTTCAAGTTTTAAACTCATACAATAAGCACGTCCAAACCATAAAACACAACAATAAACACATAAATCACACACGTATAAACAAGATCAAGCACGTCAAATGGCACAAGTAACTCTATACGCACAGGCTCCGTATTGAACATAAACAGAAATCGACAAAACTGTTTGAAAAATAAGTATATTCTCCACCCAAAACTTGTAAGAAGAGGGGCTACGAAACTCACCTGAAAAATGTTATGAAAGTATAACGAACGAGCACGACAAGCACAATCAAAGTCCACGACAATCAACACATATCAATAATACATGACAAGTCACAATGAAAGTCTTTTGTCTTAAGTCTTAGCCTATTAGAAATGCCTGTAAGTCCATATGTCTTTATTTAACTTTTAAAACGTCGTTTAATGAAAATGACGAGACTCGAATAAACTGAACAGGAGTCGGGATTTGACACCAATGGCCTTTCATAAGTTCAAAATACATTATTTTATCAATACAACCTGATTTGCAATCATTTTATAGTCTAAAATAAGTTTTACTTGAATTTAATCAAAACCAGAAATTTTAACCGAAAAGCTTACGAAACCGAAACGAGTAGAGACTGATCTCAACCCTATGATTGAACTCGACCAACTACAGCCCAAAAATGTCATTTTAAAACCATTTTGTCAAACGTTAGCCAATTAGATGAAATCTACACTCCTCTTAGAAAACTAGTCAAGTTTAAGGACCGATTAAGCGACAAAAGCCAACCAGCGAAGGACCAGGAGGTCGACCACGACCATGGCATGGCTGAACTCGACCAGAAGAGATCGAATTCAACCAGATTGAAATCAATTAGATCGAACTCAACCATGTTGAGGTCGAATTCAATCCAGTTCCGAGCCAAAACGAAAGATTTCGATGCGATTTCTCTAAAACAATTAGATCTATGACTAGCCCATTCATACCCAAGAGTCTTGATTGCACAAAAGTTCCACAATTCAGTACACAAAGGGTGGAATTCGACCTATTGAATACATTATGTGTTTGACAATTGTGCAAAATGTGATCTAGGATAAGATTTCGGCTAGGTTTGTAGTCTTTTGGCCAAGTAAGGGATACCCTAAATATGTAGTTGCACAAAACCTATTACATGAGTGTGTAATATGTTAAATCCAACCTTAAACAAGGTTGAATTAGGTCCTTACACACAGCTTGTAACCAAAATTTGCTCAACAATTAATCCAAGATATGATTTACTTAGCTTTTGATAAAAATTGATAAGTAATATATATTTATATACATGAAAACGAATTAAATAGATGAAGAACAACCTTACACATGTTTTTGATGATGATTATGATGATACACACTTGTTTCTTGATCGATCAACTGAAGCCTTGATTGATTTGTATGTGTTTAGAACCGAATCCGAGAGAAGGATTTAAGAGAGGCTTTAAAAGACAAACCCTTTCCTCTTCTAGTTTATGAAATCTGGATTTTTTTGAAGAAAGTGTATTTTTCAAAGAGAACACAAGAGAGAAATGTTATGTGTGTGAAATCCTTTAGAAGGAATGAAAGATGGCATATATATAGGCAAGAATATGGTTAAATTCAACCATGGTCAAACTCAACCAGGTCGAACTCGACCAATTCGACCTCAACCAGGTCAAACTCAACCCATATCTGGAAACTAGACTCATTTACGAAAATGTGGCCGCTTGAATCGTTAAAAACGGAGTTACGGTTAAAAAGTTATGACCAAAACAAAATCAGTACATTTTTCTGTTGTCGACTTGTTCAGTTAATTACATATACCATTTTTCGTTAAAACGACACAACATAAGGCAAAGTAAATGATATCCAAAGTTCATTTTAACTTTATTTGGCATTTTTATGAGGCAACTAGTCTTCGTCTTGTAACAACCCTCCATTTACGACTCAGACAATTTACTTAGACTTATCTAGGTATCTATCCCTAGAGGTTATTAAGAGAATTGATCTTATAACCATTTAAGGCATAGTGATAATTGCCCTCTAGTTCAATGAAATACCATAGATGACTAGCCATCTTAGATTCGTCATAAACAATAACTATAATCATTCAAGACAATCTTAAGCTATAAATTAATTCTAATTGAACTTGGTGAAATGTCAATGAGCCAAAAACTTCATTTCAAGAAGTCAAGTTATATAAATAATAATGTAAGACTCACAGCTTGTGACAAAGTCAATAAATCTTACAAAATGTCCAAAAGTTTAATTAATCATGCCAATTAAGGTATATATGGTCATGAAAATAAAATGACTATCTCAAAAATATATTGATAAACCAACATGCACATAAAAGTGCTTGAATGATAATAACAATAAGTATATATATGTCTAATATAAATACAAGCTTTTGCCAAGAGTTAAGAAAAAAATAAAATAAATTAATTTTTACAAGTCAATTACATATCTAAACATATATAAACGGCTACATACACACATATACATGTACCTATTCCATCGTTTATAACCACTAAATAATACTTACACACTTTAAACAACTAACTAATTTAAAAGAAATTACATTACACACAATATATTTATACTTACACACGTATTCATGCATGAATCTAGACCAAAACACAACCATATACACAGTTCACATTCACACAACACATACTTGGCCTAGCCAATGGGCTTTGATCCACCACTTCACTTAGTCCAATAGCAAGCCTCAAACTCCCTTTTTTCTGCCCTAGCCACGAGATTAAGCCTCCAAGACTCAACCCAACACCCTCATTCTTGCAAACACCACCCAACACACTTCTCTTAAAACTCTCTCAACTTTCTTCCTTTCCTTCTTCATATTTCGGATTTTTACAAGCAAAATGGAGCATAAATCTATTCTAATCTATTGTCATAATAATATTTCTTGTTAATCCATCATATAGTGTCAAGCATGGAGTCAATTGGAGGTGTTGAAGACAGAAAAAAAAATCAGCCCATATATATATGTATTTTCGGTTGATACACTCTAAAAAGAAGGCTAAAAATCCTAACTAAAACAACATTAATAATAAGGGTTTCACTTGGATTCATTAAGGGTTGTTTTAAGCTTGGAATAAGGGTTTTTAAGAGCATCAAAGCCACGAAATTTCTGCCCAAAATCACTTTCAAATCCGAGTTCATCAAGGGTATAAATCTTCATCCGTTAACTTAATCTATCTTGTTTTTGTATATACTAAAAGATCATTATCAAAAATTTATGTTTTCTCTTGATTCTTTGAAAAACACACTTGATGAAGGCATGTTAATAGAATCTTTCCTTTTATTCCATTGCATACAAGATCTAGGGGAAAGATTCAAGGATTTAACTCAAATAAGACCCAAAAGTGTTGTTTTATGTTAATGTCTAGTGAAAGTGACTCTTTGCTTGAAGAAAATAAAGATATATTTGCATATACTCATAAATATATTTCTGTGTATTTTTATGGATAAACTCATTCCGATGTTAAAAGTAAGATTTAATAAAGGTTTTGTTGTTAACAAGGTTAGATCTTGTCATGCATATACATAAGTTGTGTTAAATTAGTTGTTAAGAGCTTGGACTTGAGATGGATCTTTGAAGGATGATTGATGAACTTGAAATTGATTGAAATCTGTTAATTTGATGTTAAGAGATACAAAAATAAGTGATAATCTTATTAGTGGTAATTTAGAGGCTAAAACAAGCAACCAACACCATTGGTGGGATGCATTAACCAATAAACATTCTGACAGAATTGGTCTTCTGTCTTGTACCGAATAAATTGAGCATGTGAGGTCCGTTTCAAGCAAAACTTTCAAAATAAATGTTGTAGATAAATGAGTTAAGTTTAACCTCCAACTGCAATTATTCAAAAATAATAAACCAAACGCAAGATATGATTTTTCTACTGAAACTGCTCAAAACTGTAATTTGGTTTGAATATGTTATAAAACTTAACAATTTTTATCTCCTAATCCATAAGGTTCCAGGAGGTCATACTTGGTGTAAAGTAATTTCAATGTGTCATGAACTTAAAATAAAATCATGAGATTTTTTCTAACAATCAGAACATCGAGAACTTTTATAAATCTTCTAATGTCGCAAGCAGTGCCCATTCGGGACAGTTTGTGTTTGGATAATTTTTAAGGATACCAAACAATATCTAAAAATTCACCAAAAATGCACAAAAATACTAGATACATATAAGTCGCTATGTAAAAATCATGAAGGTCCAAATAATATGTCTTGACCCCAAAATAGTAGCCAACATTTCATAAAAATGTGAAGTAAAAATAGAAAAGTTTGAAAGAAGCTAATCATTAGTGTATTTGGCTAAAAGATGCACTGAGTTAATGGGCTAGCCCGGCCCAACTAATGAACCCATAAGGATTATAAATCAATAGGCCCACTTGGCCCAATAACCACTATGATCCATTAATCACATAACCCAAATAAGGTTAAGCCCAATAACTAAATTAAGCCTAAGTCACTTAAAAACCCATCACATTTTGGCCCCAATTGATAACGGCCCATAACACTTAAACGAATTTCATAAGATAAGTGTAATCAAAATAAAACAAAGATAATTAAGTGAGATAGACATAAGTAATTATGTTAGCCAAGCTATATATTGATTACACAACAAATGCTAATTCGCGCTAAAATTGGTTACACAACAAATGATGAATAAGGATAACATAACTTAATATGACATTTCTATATGATAACCTAATACATCAAGTGAAACCACAAATGAAGCCAAGTTACCGAAAATCTAACAACTTATAACTACACATGTAATGAAAGTAACCTTTTACACCATCAATTTCTACAACCAAAATGATGCGAATGTTGGAAATATACTTGGATCCCACAATTTATAGCAACATAATGAAAGTGGCATTTCTAAGTGATGGCTTAAGATAGGAACTTAAGATAGGCTTGGCATTTCTAACTGTTGGTTTGATAGGGGGTTCAACCTTTTTCTCTTCCTTCATGATAGATTTATTCTTTTGTTGTTTAGAAAAAGGTTTTGGATTTTGTTTTGGTTTAGAGGGTGTTCCTTTAACTTTTTTTAATCTGGCATTGCAACTTTCCTTGCTAGAAGTTGGAATTGACTTTCTAATCTCAACAAAATTGATTCTTCATTAGACACCTGAACCTTATCAGAATCAGAGGTAGATGGTTCAGCAGGGGATTCATATTTCTTCTTCTTTTGGTTTTTAGGAACCTTGGATGAAGATTGAGGGGATTGCTTCTTTTGTTTCTTGGTCTTAGCAATCTTGTTTGACGCATTGGTCTGCGATGCTTCAGGCTTGCCCTCAGAGGGTTCCTGGGTCTGATCAGTCTTAGTCATTTCTTTGCTACTATCTTTGAAAGTTATTTCTGGTTTCAATTGTTTTGGAAGTGCATCTAAGTCAGTGATTATAGATGTGTTAGAGCACATAAAGTGCACAATCTGTTGTCCGATGCAATAATTCTAAAAGGCTAAGAACTATTAAGTTAATAAGGCCCAGTCTGTTTGTACAGCCTATAAATATAAGTCTTAGGTCACGAATTTAGGTTGATGATTTAGTTGCAACATAGAGTCATTCACTAGGTTCTCGAGGTAGAGATCTATACCTCGAGATACCGCCCAAACTATCACGATTCGTCTCAATGATTGTAATCCGTAATCATTGTAGATGTTGTTCATACGGATTCATCTTGTAATCATATGATTAATGATAGTATTTTTGTGTTGATCTCCTGTTCTTATTATCTTCGTGTGTGTTTATCATGATAATCATTAATTAACCCTAAAGACGATCATAGACGGATTCCGCACATCTATGATTGTTAGATCTCGTGTTAATCGATCCGGGAACGTGCTGAAACACGTTTTCACAAGATGCAAGATGAAGTTCACCGGATTCATATGCAATTTTCTGTTTGTCAAAAGTGTTTTTAATTGCAGCATCTGGTCTGGGTGAATTCATCCAGGATTTAATTATTTTTTGTTCTTTTGCAAGCACATTTAATAATTCCTCTTTTTCTACTTCCAGTTTAGCAACCAACAACTGATAGCTTCTCAGAGACAACTGGACATCTTTCAGTTCCTTTAATCTGGCCTGACTGGCATTCAGTCTAGAAGTATTAATTTCAAACATTTTTAAACTCTCTGAACGCACAGTTTCAACAAAATTTATGTCAGCCTCTATAAGAACTAAAAGATCTAGTTTCAGTTCCTCATTACTTTCATTTCCAAAAACACTAACCTTTTTCATGATGATGTCCACCCAACGACCTGATTCGACATCAGTTTTCACAACATGACCTTGATCTTCTCTTGCCATAAGACACATGTCCCTCACTTATTCTTCATCATCTGAGGACACATCAGAATCTTCTCATTTTTCGGTATTCGTGATAATACAAATGTTGTTGGAAGAATCTTGTGCCATAAGAGCTATATGGGCCTTCAGTTTCTTATATTTAGCCTTATAGCTATCATCAGATTTCTGAAAAATAGAGTGGTTAGGGGCAGATGATGAGGGTTGACTAGATCTGCATTCCTTAACGAAATGTCATTTCTTTCCACACTTAAAGCATTCAAGATTGGACTTATCAATAGAAGCACTGGATGCAAATTGTTTGCCAGGTCATTTAGACTTGGCCTTAAAACGATTGAACGTTTTAGCCAGCATGGCAACGAGATCATCATCGTCATCCTCATCACATTCGTGTGTTGCATAATCATTTATACCAGTTGTCATTAAATCTGCCACTATCTTCTTCACTTAGTCACTTTCGTCACTCTTAGAAGACAGTAGGGCAGTGCCTTGTGGCTCAGAATACTGAACCATTGCAGTACCAGTAGAAGCATGATTTTTGGCATCTTGCTCAGCCACGGCTCTCTTAGCTTTGTTCTCTTCAGTGTATCTGAAGGCGCCATATAAGGATGCTAGAGTATGGCTATGCAAGGTTTTTCCTTGTCACAAGACTAAAATCAAGTTTTCCCATTTTGATGGTAAGATATCACAAAACTTTTCCAAAAGTATTTCTTTATCCTTTTCAACACCTAATGCCTTTAATTGATTTACCAAATTTGAAAATCTGATGTAGGTTTGAGTTAAAGATTCATTTGGATAAGCAAAGAAAGCTTCATATTTCTTGTTTAAAGCAACCTTTCTTGTGAGTACAGTCTCTTTGGTGCCTTCGAATTGTGTCACTAGTTCCTCCCACATTAACTTAGAATTTTCAAGTAAAACTAAGGTGGGTCTGAGAGACTCAGGAACTGAATAGAGAATCATATTCTGAAGCTTAGTATCAAGATCTACCAGCCTATGATCCTCCTCAGACCAATGATCCTTCTCCTTTGGTGTTAACCTAGGAGTCCCATCAAATGAGTAGACAACAGTAGAGGCATTCATGGGTAATTGGGTACAAAGGGACCATCTTTCAAAATATCGGTCAGATGCCTTTCAACACCAACAACATACTTAAGCATGCAAGCTTTTCATTTGATAAATGAGTCACTATCCCCATTGAACTTAGGGACAGGGTTTATTGGAAAGTGAACATGAAAATTATGAAGTGGTATATTATTGTTGATGTTTGGGGGTGGTTGAGCATTATTAGGGTTAGGTTCATTTGGAATTGGTCCACCATCTTGTTGTCCAGATATATTTGCAGATTGTAAGTCCCCTTGACGCAGATCGTTAATAGTTTGATCCTGTTATCCAGAGGTGCGGAATCCTGATGGTCCACGATTGCACAACTTATGTTTAATTTAGAATACAAGACAGAAAATAAGCAAGAAAGTAAACAACAAGAACAATGTTAAGTTCAATTGCAATACATCAATGCAAGGATAATCATATGTATCATTGATTAAACGATGAATACATGGTTGATCTTACACTTGACTTACAAGAATACAAAAGAACACAGATAATTGCTTAGTCTAGGAAGATAAGAAAAACATAAGCAATTACACACTTTTAGAAGGCTAGACGCACTTGAAACAATGAGCCTGTGATGCTTTATATAGGGGAAGACTTGAGTCAACACAGCCTGCTTTGATTGTGACTTTATGGTGGTTGTCGACTTCCAATTGGCTCATGGTACTTGAATCATGTGCCTATTGTCTTCTATACCAAATCGGGTAAGAGAGAGAGAGAGAGAACCCTTGCTTTGGTCCCAACATGTACATTTACCATTCAGGGCAAATTACAGTTAGTTAACCACCATGTGTCCTTTTTGTCTTTGTCTAGTTTGAAAATTTCCCGCCAAGACAAGCTAGCTCAGCATGCATCCCGCTGAAGATGTCTCTTCGTCTGCTGACAAATTGTTAGGAGACTTGCTGACGACATGTTTCAATTTTCAAGTCTCCTTCAGCAAATTCCAGACTTAACAATCTCCCCCTATTAGCTGAGGAGACTTGCTGGATGACAATTATTTTTAGACATATAAGTGAATATGAGCTGATTAGTTGGATAACAATCCTGCTGATTACTGAGCGAGCACTGATCATCTTAGCAAATCTTCTTCTGATGCTGATCAGGAAACCAGTGGATGCTTGCTCAATTTCTGCCAGCCTGAAAAAGAGTTGATCATTCCTAAAGTTTTGGAAGAAAATGCCAGCAGGTTCTTCAAGAATTTTTCGTTCTTCAAAAGAACACCTGGGAGGAAGCCTTAGATTTAATGCTGCATCACCAGAGATAGGAGGAAGGTCAGCAGGCAAGGGTTGTACAGCAAGCTTTCTTTTTGGGACACGCCTGCCTGCTGAGGAGGATACAGCTGCTGAAGACCCAAAGACTGCCCTTAGCATGGGAAGATCTGCCTTGAACTTTGTTTCAAACTTCAGTGCCTTTTCAAAATAACTTTTCAGCATCCCCTGAAGTTGTTCATAGCTGGCAGCCTTTTTATCCTTAATGATCGTATAGATCTCATACCATTCTGAAGCCCCCAAGTTAGTTACTTTTACATCTTCAATCTTGGTTGGGACACTGTGCCCTTCTCTTAGGAACTTCAGATTGGTTTTCGTTCCCATGGCAGCTTTGTGAACTTCTACAGCAGTTATTTTCTCCTTCCTCTTTCTATCACTCATGATTTTTATCCACTTGGCCTTCTCGCTCTCAAACTTTTCTCTTTTTTCTTTCAATCTTTGTTCTAAGTCAGCTTGTGTCTGTCTATAGAGAGCTTGAGGCCCACCAGTGGTTAGCAGCATTCTTTGCTCCCCATCCATCTCATCCTTCTCCAAGAGGGCCAGCTGCTTGATATAATCAAGGTTTTTCTTCTCATTTTCCTTGTTAGCTTTCAGCCTATCCAGCTCCTCCAGGGCCTCCTCTTGAGTCTTTCCCTCAGCAGTGATTGATAAGACATCAATGACTTGAAATTGATTTCCTGCTGGGGATGTGATGGATGTATTCTGTGCACGAGGACTCATTTCCTCTTCAACTTGGGGAGCTTCAGTAACTATCAGTTGTTGCTCCCCTTCAGCAGATGTTTCTATAGCCGTCTCCCCCTCAACACTAGCAGGGAGAGCATCAGTCCTTGTCTCCCCCTCAGTAACAGCAGGGGGAGAATCCACCTTTTCTTCGCTGGCGGCCACTATTTCCATTTCATCAGTGGCCGCTGCATCATTTTGTTCATTTACAATCTTGTCAGCTGAAGCTTCATAAATGTCATTGACAACTTTATTTACTGCTTCACTGACAAGTGCCATGACAGCAACATCTACTTTCTCCTCCTTGGAGGTAGTATCATTAACTACTACCTCTACCGTTGCTGCCGGAGCAGCCTGCTGCTGAAGAAGTTGGGACAACATCTTCTTGATATCCCCAACTTCTTGCTCCAAGTTTTGTTGGCACTTACGATCTTTCTCAGTAAATGAAACTTGAGGAGGAGGAAGACTGGACACAGTGGTTTCCAAGGCCTTGATAGCCTTGGTGTTTTCTTCAACCTGGGAGGTAAGACGAGAAACCAGGTTGGCCACTGTTTTTACTTCAGCAGCAGCTGAATCACTACTGCGGCATGCTTTTTGAGCTGAGAACCGTACAGCAGATCCCATTTTGCACAGCGATCGAGAAAGCCCATGAATGACCTGCTGATTCTTTTTGACAGAGTTTGTATAGGTGCGAAGTTTTTCTTGATCAGCAGCCATAGATATAGATTTATCTTTTATTGTCTCAATGCTGGCAGTGTTTTCATTCTGCTTGCTGTACCAATTCTCCAAGATCTTCACCAATCTGTCATCTTCATTAGTTTTGAGTTGTACAGCGATTGTGGCAGCCTTGGTGAGATCGTTCAGTTGGTGTTCAACTCTAGTCAGCCTGTCAACGATTTGAGAATCGACAAACATGACTTGAGGTTGCACCTCAATTTCTTCAGTATTAGCTGCTGCATTATCATCAGCAGCAGCTTCTTGAGTACTTTCGTTAGTTGCTGCTGCAATGTTGTCAACAGCAGCAACTTCTACATTTTCGTTTACGGCTGCTGCTTTTTCACCATCAGCAGCAGCAGCCTCTTCATCCACCTCCATATCACTTGCTTCTATTTCATCAGCCTGGATGGAGGAATCCAGCTGGAACTCATCCGCCACAAATTCTCCCAAGTCCAGATCACTCTCATCATTATCATCCCCTTCAACATTTTCACCTTCCTCGACACCACTACCTTCAACAGCCATTCCTTCTCAAGAGACATTTAGAGGGGTAGGGGAACCGGGTGCCTCAGCTTCAGTGTGTTGTATCACCAAAGCATCATCGGCCGTAGATTTTGTTGTCTCTAGCAACACCTGTGATATGGCTGCTGACAACGACTCAGAGGGTAGAGAAGAAGAGGGAATGATTAATTCGGTTGACTCAACTCTAATGGGCTGGGGTGGCCCTTGATCTTCACCAACCTCGCCTACAGAAGTTTGAGGTGGCTGCTTGCGGTTACCCTTTGTCTCGTCAGCAGCCTTTTTTGAGGCTGCTGATGGGCTGGCTGGGTCTCTATTGTCCTTGGGCAATGAGGACTTCTTAACCTTAGTAGTTTTGCCCTTTGATACTCGTTGCTGCTGTTTTGGGACAACAGCAGGAGGTAAAGTGGAAGAAGAAGAAATTGTTTTGGTTTTCTTGGGAGCTTTGGAGGTTGCTGGGGGGATTATCAGCATACCAGCTCCAGCAGGGTTAGGTCTATATACATTAGGGTATACGGAATAAAGTACCTGTTTCATTTCAGGGGAAAGCACAGCATACTTGGCATCAAATTGTTCAGGGTCACAAGCAGGAATCTTGTACACAGAGCTTGCAACCCTGGGAGAGAGAATGAATTGAGCCCCTTCAGGGAGATACTTTTCCTTCAGCTCCCTTTTGAAAATCAGTGAGAGAAAGCGAGTGAAGGGGACAGAGTTTGATCTGTTCTTGATGGTGACCTTCCCTTTTAAATCTTCAAAAATTACGCTGGCAAAGTCAATGTTGCGACCATTTGCCAGCGCATAAATCATCTGCATTTGTGCAGCAGTGGCCTGATCAAAAGAGCCACTGTTGCCACCCAGACACTGAATTACATGGGTGAACAGCAGCCTCCAAACACCAGGCAGATATTTCTTCTGTGGGTTGCTGTGCACAGGTTGTGCAGGTTCAGTGTTGGTCCCATACCCAATGGTTAACAACCATTCCTTCCATACTCCAATGGGGACCAACTCCACATATGGATGCTCTTCCGATTGTTTGGGAAGACGAAGAGCATCCCTCAATGATTCTACCGAGATGGAGATAGTATGTTCTCCTTTCAGTACAGTTCCAGTGATGGTGCTACTGGCAACCTTGTAATCACATGTCCACCAAAACTCTCTAAGGAGGTAGACACACATTTCTTTGGGTCCGAGTAGATGGCCTTTCTGGCTGGGCATCCCATAATGAAATCCAACATGGAGAAGTACCCTTTATTTTTGATGGGATCTCTACAGATCCCAGATAGTTATTGGCCTTAATGACCAGTTTTGATGCTTGGAAAGATACTTGATTAGAAGGATTTATGCCTTCATTATCAAATACCTTGGAGTTGAGATAAGAAATGTTTTGTTGTTCTGATGAAGAAGTCATTTTTGATGTAAGTGATGAAAGATTTGAGTGAATGAATATTGCAAGGAAATGAGAAAGATTTAAGTGAATATGAAGAGTTTGTGAGGATGTGAAAGATTATTAGAAAGAAGTGAACGTAAGAGAGGTGAAAAAGAAGAGATTTACATATATATGGCATGGATATGGGTCCCATAACTGTAAAAGTGAGTTGTGGTGGGTACTCTATTTCATACGTGGCAATAAAAAAAATTATTTTGAATTAAAAGGACACTGTACCTATATACGTATGAGAGATGTATGATGTGACCAGATGAACCACGATTTCAACTGCACTCGAGTTCATACGGCGTATACAGTGTACAAGTAGCCCATTTGGGAGTAAATCGAGGTAACCGTTTGGGATATTTATATAATATTATATTAACAAAAATACGTAGTGGAATACACTCAGATATCTAGAGGTATCCACTGAAGGGTTGTACAAAATTTTAAAAAAATGGTTACCACGTTTTGATCAGCACCTTAACAGAATTAAAAGAGGTAGATGCTGATGAATATTGAACAATTTTTGGCAAATTGTCAGCCATCAACGGATTTTAGACGTCTTTACCAGCAGCCGTTTGCTGCTGGACTAGATAGGGACTTTCAGCACCCTATTACTTTTGTTATGCTTTTTCCCAAAGCATCAGGGATCAACGGATTTTAGACGTCTTTACCAGCAGCCGTTTGCTGCTGGACTAGATAGGGACTTTCAGCACCCTATTACTTTTGTTATGCTTTTTCCCAAAGCATCAGGGATCAACGGATTTTAGATGTCTTTACCAGCAGCCGTTTGCTGTTGGACTAGATGGAAACTTTTGGCTTTCCATTGCCTTTATTTTGCTTTTTCCCAAAGCAACAGGGATCAACAAGTAAAAGGAAGAGCTCGCTGATAACTTTGACTTAAGAAGTCGCTGCTCATCTTCATAAAAGGAATATGGGCAGCAAAACATGAGTGATCATGTTGAACTTGTAAAATCACCATTTAACATACCCAACCTGCTGACGAGATCCTTGAATCGCTTTTCATCTAAAGGTTTAGTGAAGATGTCAGCAAGTTGGTCATCAGTGGGAATGAAGTAGATTTCAACATCCCCTTTCATGACATGGTCACGAATGAAGTGATACCTAATGTCAATATGTTTAGTTTTGGAATGCTGAACAGGATTATGTGTGATAGCAATAGCACTTGTGTTATCACACATGATGGGGATCTTTGAAAAATTTAAGTCATAGTCAGCAAGTTGGTTTTTCATCCAAAGGACTTGTGCACAACAACTTGCTGCAGACACATACTCTGCTTCAGCAGTGGAGATGGAAACTGTATGCTGTTTCTTACTAGACCAACTAGTCAGCCTTCCCCCCAACAGTTGACATCCACCACTGGTACTTTTCCTATCTAACATGCAACCAGCATAGTCAGAGTCAGAGTATGCAACTAAGTCAAAGGAAGAATCCTTGGGATACCAAAGACCTAAAGAGGAGGTCCCTTTGAGATATTTGAAGATACGTTTGACAGCGAGAAGATGAGACTCCCTTGGGGATGCTTGATATCTTGCACACAAGCAAGTAGCAAACATAATGTCGGGACGACTAGCTGTGAGATACATTAGAGAGCCAATCATTCCACGATATAATGTGGAATTCACATGCTTACCATCAGGGTCAGCATGGAGATTGTTAGGAGGAGACATGGGAGTTGACTTAGTAGTGATATTAGTCATATCAAATTTGGCAAGCATGTCTCGAATATATTTTTCTTGGTTTATAAAGATGCCATCAGTGAGCTGGCGAATTTGTAAACCAAGGAAGAAGGTTAGCTCACCCATCATGCTCATTTCAAAATGAGAGGACATTAGTGAGCTAAATTTGTTGCAAAGTTTCTTACTGGAGGATCCAAATATGATGTCATCGACATATATTTGTACATAGAGAACATGAACACCCTTTCTATAGATAAAAAGGGTGGAGTCTATAGATCCTCGCTGAAATTCATGAGAAAGAAGAAATTCAGAGAGAGTGTCATACCAAGCTCTGGGAGCTTGTTTAAGACCATACAATGCTTTGTAAAGACGATAGACGTGGTGTGGCTTGGTTAGATCTTCAAAACCAGGTGGCTGCTTCACAAAAACTTCTTCTTCGAGTTTTCCATTTAAGAAGGCACTCTTGACATCCATTTGATATATAGTGAAGTTTCGATAAGCAGCATGTGCCAGGAATAAGCGTATTGCTTCAAGTCTAGCCACTGGTGCAAAGGTTTCGTCATAGTCGACTCCTTCTTCTTGAAGGTACCCTTGAGCAACTAACCTAGCCTTGTTGCGAGTAACAACACCATCTTCATCCATTTTATTCCTATAAACCCACTTAGTTCCAATGGGTTCTTTGCCAGGAGGAAGAGGAACTAAGAACCAAACATGTTGTCTTTGGAATTGAGTTAGTTCTTCTTGCATGGCAGCAACCCAAGATGGATCAACCATGGCTTCTCCAATATTCTTAGGAGTTATCATTGACAAGAAATTAACATATAGACATGTGTTTCTTGTCGCTGATCTAGTCACAATGCCCTGCTGAGGATCACCAATAATCTGGTGAGCAGGGTGACTGGAAGTCCATTTAAGTGATGGAACACTTGATGAACCTAGAGGGGCAGCGGAAGATATTTGCATTGGATCAGCAGAAGAATAAGAGGAGAAATCAATGGTAATTGAAGGATTAAGAGAAGCTTGATCGGTAGAGCAATTTGGCTGATTTAAGGTTTCAATAATGGGGTCCTCAGCAGACACCATGTCTTCAGTGTGAGCTGAAGCATCATGAAACACTTCATCAGCAGGGTCATTAACTTGCACATCATCAGCCAGTGATCTAGGTTTGGCTGATGCTGCATGGATTGACCTTAAGATAGGTTCAACTGGCTCAATCGTATAGATATGAGCAGCAACTTGCTCTAGCTCAGGATCAGCTTCACTATCCTTAGTGAGTTGCTGATCAGGAGGAGGCGAGCAAGAAGCATCCTCCAACGAGTCAGCATCTTCAATAGGAGGGTTACTAAACCCATTGAAGATTTCTTCAGTGGAAGATGGCTGGATATCTTTAAGAGCTGAAGAGCTCTCATCAAAAGTGACATGAATTGATTCATCCACTTTTTGAAGACGAGTGTTGAATACTCTAAAAGCTTTGCTTATAGAAGAGTATCCAACAAAGTAACCATCATCAGCTTTAGGATCAAATTTTCCTAAATGATCCTTATTATTAAGTATGAAGACAGGACATCCAAATACATGAAAGTATTTGATTTGAGGTTTCTTTCCTCTCAAAACTTCATATGCAGTTTTGTCATGTCTTTTGACAATGAGGCATCTATTTTGGGTGTGACAAGCAGTGTTGACTGCTTCAGCCCAAAACCTATTTTGAAGAGAGGACTCACTAAGCATAGTGCGTACTGCCTCTATAAGAGTTCTATTTCTCCTTTCAGCAACACCATTTTGCTCAGGAGTTCTAGTGGAAGAGAAGTTTTGTGAGATCCCTTGATCAGCACAAAAGGTTTCAAGAGTGTGGTTTCTAAACTCAGTGCCATGATCACTTCTGAGTTCTTTGACCCTTATGCTGTTGAGATTTTCCATTTTCTTAATGAATTTGATGATCTCATCAGCAGCATCACTCTTAGAATTTAGGAAGATTGTCCAAGTATATCGTGAATATTCATCCACAATTACCAAAGTGTATTTGCTACCCTTTAGACTTTGGACATTCACTGGACCAAAAAGGTCCATGTGAAGAAGGTGAAAGCAACCCTAAACAGAGTTGGCTTGTTTAGTTTTAAAAGTTGCTCTATGGCATTTGCCTTTTTCACAAGCACCACATAGTCTATCTTTTTCAAAAGAGAGAGGAGGAAGGCCACGAACAAGGTTCTTTTTGGCCAGTGAGTTTATGGTTTTGAAGTTCACATGCGACATTCGCTTGTGCCATAACCAGTTTAACTCAGATGCTGACTTAGCAAAGAAACAAGTCTCACTATCAGTTTTGATAGGAGTGAAGTCTACAAGATATACATCTCTTTTTCTTGGAGCAACCAAGACGACTTCCTTGTTGATGTTTACTACAGTGCCTTGATGCTTATCAAGGATTACTTTGTAGTCAGCATCACATAGTTGACTTATGCTGATGAGATTATGCTTTAGTCCATTTACATAAGCAACTTTTGAGAATTTTATAAGGCCATTAGAAAGAAGACCATATCCTTCAGTCTGGCCAGTGGAGTTATCACCAAACACCACTGTAGGACCAGGTGCCTCAGTATAGTCATCCAGCAGGGATTTCGAGCCTGTCATGTGTTTTGAACAGCCACTGTCCAAATACCACACTCCTTTTCCTAGCGAGCCCTGCATGGATGAAGAGAGGGTAAGGATCACTTTATTCATCCAAACCTATGTCAGCAGGATTCTCTGGAGGAATTTCAGTGGAGGAAGTTGGCTCTACAGAGAGAGCCTCTACCAGAGTATGATGATTTCCTACTGAGAAAGGGATAGGATTTTCTTCATTGGGGGGCAGGATGCTGGTTTCATTGCTATGAAGGTAAGCAAAGCTGCTCACAACTTCAGGAGCACTGAATTCAACCAGCATTGTGGGTTGCCCCCAAGCATTAGAAACAACCCTTTGAGAATGGGGAATTTCAATGCGCTGAGCAGCAATGTAGTCAGCAATACTTGAATTAGTGACAGAGGAAGAGTCACTGATAACAGGTTCAGTGGAGAAGTTCTCACTGATCCTGTTAAAAGAGGAAGATGTTTCAGCAGCTGTAGGGAATTTAGGTTCACATACAACTATTGGAGCATCTTTAGGACAGAATAGAACACATTCAGAAGCAACATGTCCTCTACTGCTACAGAGATAGCATTTATTGTCAGAGGAATTGCCTTGACTTTGAATGAGAAAATCCCTCAGTTGAGATGAAAGATCATTCACTCGCTGAGTGAGTTCATTTATTTGAGGAGAAGAGGAAGCCATGCTCTTTTGCTTGGATTTGGACTTATTCCTTTGTCTAAGCTTAGGACGGGGCATTTGAGGAACTGGTCCAAGTATGGAGTCACTATTATGATTTTGAGGAGGCAAATGTCCTCTGATCATGGTCCAAGCTTGCTTCCCAGCAGGCTGAGAAGAAGAGGAACCCTGCTGAGGCAGATTCTCACGAATAGTAGTAGTGGATCTGACTTGACGCTTTGGAGTGATCGACCTCATTTGCCTATGAGGTAGATACTCCTTGTTGGAAATAGATGATTGATAGTGTTGAGAGGGCACATGTCCTCTTTGAGGAGTAATAGACCTTGTTTGCTGATGAGGCAAACATCCTCGCTGAGGAGTTATAAGCCTTACCTGCTGATGAGGGAAGTGTCCTCGCGGAGGAGTGTCCGATTTATTCAGAGAAGGCTGTTTTCCCTTTTTTTGGTGTGACATGCCTTAGATTTGATTTTGATGGTAAGGAATGAGATACAACATCAGCATGTACACTCTTTGTGGGAGGTATCTGTTGGTGTCTTTCATCAGCGAACCTCACCCTCCTATTTATTTGTTCTATCATAGAATTTGTATGAGAAGGTTCAAGTTGAGAAGATTTAGCACCAGAAATTTGCTGGCTGACATGATGGTCCTGCTGAGGGATACCATAGTCATATGGAGCAGCAATGGTGCTTCTTTTGAAAGGTTCAGCACCTTTTGGAGATAGAGGCTGAGGAGCAATAGGTACATACCCATCGCTTGAGATATCTCCTTTGAAGATTCTTGGAGGAGAATATTGAACTCTCCCTTCATGTGGCAACATGCCAACAATAGGGAGATGAGAGAACATGTTAAAAGTACTGGTAGAAGTACTAGTACTTTTAGCATTTTGAGAAGAGGGATCACTAGAAGGTGCTGAAGCTTGTCATTTTGTCCTTTGACACTTTGTCCTTTGACAAAATACCACTTCTTCATTTCATCAAGTGAGATGGAAGACGAACAAGGTGGAGGAATGGATACTTCAGGCTTTACATCATCTTTAAAGGAGTCAGCAATGGAGGCAGCAACATCAAAGTTGCCACCAATTACTGCTTGTACTTGAGCAGGAACTTGTTCGCTCAAGCATTGATGATGGAATTTAGAAGCCTTTGACCAGGAGGTCACAATCTTCTTTAGATTAGAAACTTCAGCCTTGAGAGATTCATTCTCAAGTTGAAGTTTTTGAGTTATCAACTCATGAGATTGAAGTTCAACATGAACATTCTTCAATTTCATAAGTTTTTCAGATTTTTCACTCAACTCTACTCTAGCAGAGTTAAGTTTGGATTGAAGTTCAGCATGTAGACTTTCTACGAACTGAAGATCACAAGACAAAGACTCAATGATTTTGGTCTTGTCTTGACTTGAAGGAGAAAGAAGAGAGTGTACCTTTTTAACAGTGACGTTCACCCACTGACTTGAGGAGACTTGATCCTTGGTCAGAGCATCACTGTCAGCAAGTGCCATAAGGCACATAGCATCAACATAATCGTCATCATCAGAATCATCTGAGTCAGCCCAATCATGTTCCTCAGCAATCAATCCTTTTGCTGGGACTTTATCCTCTGTTTCAGCAACCTTGGCCTTCAGCTGATAATATTTGAACCTATAATCATCAGCAGATTTGGGAGGATTAGTTTTGGAGGCAGCAGGATTGGGCAAGGAGACTCTACACTCCTTCTGATAGTGACTTTTCCTGCCACACCTCCAGCATTCTTCCTGTGATTTATCAACAGGAGGTTTGAGGGGAGTAATCGTTTTTCGATTATTCCACCTTTTAGAGTATTTTCTTCCAGCGACCAGGGAAAAGCCCATGAAGTCATTAAACATTTCTTGTTTTTCTTCATCATCCAGCTCATTAATGAGAGTCTGAATTGATGCTGGAAGATTTGAGGTACTGGCACCATCATAGAGATCGATGGGCTTAGTAGAGACAAGAGCAACTGGATCAGAAATAGGATGAGAAGAGATGCTGACAGAAGAAGAGGAAGAGCCAGCATGCCTTTTGGCATCAACAGAAGCTCGAATATTTTGAGCCAATGCTCTTTCTTCAAATTGAAGAGTACCAAAAAGTTCTTCAAGATCAAAGTCTTGGATTTTCTTCGTCGTACGAAGAGTTTGTCTTAAGTTTTGCCACTTAAGTGGAAGAGAATCAATGAATTTGTGACATACCTCAAAGTTATCATGGGTAATGCCAACATTTGTCATATCATTGAGCAATCCTTTAAAGTGAGTGTAGGTGCTCTCAAGACTTTCATCGGGAAGAGAGAAGAAATTTTCATAGGCTCTTTTTAAATCAATTTTCTTGATTTTAATGAGGTCAGCAGAGCCTTCATATGTGCTGACAAGTCTATCCCATACTTCCTTTGAGGAGGGATACTTGATGACCAGTTTCATGATTTCAGTAGGAAGAGTCACTATAATCATGTTTTTAAGTCTGGCATCAAGATTTACCAGCTTTCTTTCTTCATCAGTCCATTGGACCTCTAGTTTAACCAGGTCAGTGACTATTTCAGAAGCTTCAGGTGTAGCTCCTGGAGTCCTTTGGACGTACATCGGCACATATGGACCCTCATTTAATATTGTCATTAAATAGGGTTCCACACCAGCGATGTGAAGAAGCATTCTCTCCTTCCAAGACCCAAAATCTTTGGGCTCGAACTTAGGAGGTGTTGACACGTAACCAAAGTCACGTGTGTTCACAAGGCTGGGACCAGAAGACATGGTTCTTGTTAAAAAGAAATTTAAGAGGAATTAAAGAATAGAAATTTTAAGTGTAAACAAAATAAGGCAAACAAATCTTGTTCCAATGATTTAGGAACGGTGCTCTGATACCACTTGATGGTCCACGATTGCACAACTTATGTTTAATTTAGAATACAAGACAGAAAATAAGCAAGAAAGTAAACAACAAGAACAATGTTAAGTTCAATTGCAATACATCAATGCAAGGATAATCATATGTATCATTGATTAAACGATGAATACATGGTTGATCTTACACTTGACTTACAAGAATACAAAAGAACACAGATAATTGCTTAGTCTAGGAAGATAAGAAAAACATAAGCAATTACACACTTTTAGAAGGCTAGATGCACTTGAAACAATGAGGCTGTGATGCTTTATATAGGGGAAGACTTGAGTCAACACAGCCTGTTTTGATTGTGACTTTATGGTGGTTGTCGACTTTATGGTGGCTCATGTGTCCTTTTTGTCTTTGTCTAGTTTGAAAATTTCCCGCCAAGACAAGCTAGCTCAGCATGCATCCCGCTGAAGATGTCTCTTCGTCTGCTGACAAATTGTTAGGAGACTTGCTGACGACATGTTTCAATTTTCAAGTCTCCTTCAGCGAATTCCAGACTTAACAAATCCCTCTCTATAACGTGGTGATTCACAACGAAAGCCCCTAGATCACCTGCTGCCTTGCAGGTCTTCTTCAGGCTAGCGGAACGACCTTTGACTTATTAACCTGCACAAATATGCTTGATAAGTCGACAAATGTTCGACCCTAATCCCTGTTAGGGTTCTGGTATATATAGGAAACTCGACATGGGCTTCAGCGAGTCGACCTCGCATTTCCTGCCCAACTCGACATAATTACGAGGTCGTAATTAATGTCCTGCCTCATATTTGACCCTACAAATACGAGGTCGTATTTCCTATATGTCACCTCGTAATTGTCCTTGCAATTACGAGGTCGTAATCCCTCTCAAGCAGATTAATTATACTCTCAATACTTAAACTTAATCTAGTATTCTATGCATAATACAAAGTTCATTAATGACAATTACAACAAAGACATATTACATTTAAGCTCAAACAATCTAGACTGCTATTGACATAGACGTGCACTTACAGACTCCCCTTTGGCAATAGCTTCTAGACGTTAAAATAAATATCTTCGTCTCGTCTTTGTCATCAATCTACTTCTTCTACTTTCGTTTACCAGCCTTTTTCTTCTTCTGAACCTCTTCCGAATCATCTGCAGCCTTATAGAAATCACAGCCCGAGTGTAGCCCAATCTTCAAGCACAAACTCACTGCATTCCTATATCGCAACGCTAGACCCTGGAAATCTTTTGGAATCCAAATATTAAAACTGTACAGCTTCAGCAGATCTTTCCGACAGAAGTTCACAAGATGAAAAGGCTCATAAATCCTCAAAATCTCATGGTAACTACGGTCGTACATCACAGCTTCATATGTCTTACTATCGAAATACCAACCCTCCATATTATCCAACAAATCCTTCCCAAATTTCTTCAAGGGAACTTCTTTGGAAACTTGGCCGGCTCGTACTTCAAAGTAATCATGGGCTCTTTTGTCTTCGGATCTATCCTTGACTTATCCTTGACCCTTTTTCCCTCCTGTGGATGATATTTTCTTTTTGCAGGATCCTTGATTTTAATATCATTTGCAATAGACCTGGCAATATAATTTGCTCGTTTATAGCCACCAGGATTAATTAGTAGCCTACCCAAACACATGAAATCAACATCAGCGAGAGAGTTGATGGCTTCTTTGGTCATATCCAAATACTGTACACCGTCGGTTCTCCTGATAATCAGATATTTTATCTCGTTATCCCAATGATAACTCACGATTCTCGATATAGCATTGGTAGCGTAGGCTTCAACTTTTTCACCCTGAATCTTGTCTTTATACTTAACAGGTTTATGCATTGCCTCAAGCTCAGCCTTACTATGCAACCACCATCCTGATTTAGTGTTAGCATTTGGCTCTGCATGTAGCTCATCAAGGTTCACGCCAACTGATTCTTGAGCAACTTGAGCTTCTTTATCTTGGACTTGATTAGAAGTGTTCATTCTATCTAGGTTGGCTCGAAAGTCGTCAATACTGAACCCTTTGCACTCCACATCATCATCCACAAGCCTTGAAGCTGCAATTGGCACATCGATCTCTGCGATGTCCATCCAACTTTCATCACCATAGATTATCTCTCCTGCTTCCCTCTCTGTTTCGGTTGTCTTAGAAGACCATACCATATCAGCTGCAATAACAGTCAATGACTCTATTGCCTTGTTCAGATCTTCTCGGTTAGTATTACCACTATCCTTTGCTGCATCCGGGTCTTGATTCGAATCATCATCTTTCTTCTTCGATAGCTCATCACCCTTACAGCCTAGATCTGGTAATAACTGCTTCTCAACCAGAAACTTCTCAACCAGCTTATTCAAATCTGATTGGATCACACTATCTAACATGACATCAGCAATCTTTGTCATCTGTTCAGCTACTCTAACTACACCTTTGTTCGCTCTAGTAGCTGAACTTTCAGCCTTTGTAGCTTCACGACGAACCATGTCAAAGTTGGACATGAGAGTGTTAATAAAATCTTGATAACTCTTCTTCTCATCATCAAGAGCTTTCTTTAACATCTCAACTTCCTTTTGCTTTTTCTGCATCTCTTTCTCATGGCTCCTTTTCTGTTTCTCCAACTCATCAAACAAACCATTAACTCTAGCCTCTAACACCGTCATCTTCCCTTTCATATTAGCCATATCAAACACTGGTGGTAAGATAGGAACTTGACGTGTAGTCGCTTCAGCTCTTGGTTCGGGATTAAGTACTGAATCCCTCATTCTATGAGTTGTAGACGGCCTTTCAAGATAATAGTCGTCTTTTGAGATCTTCTTGGCATCATTGACTCTGTAGGTGCTTCAACTGATCTCCTAGATCTCTGTTTAGGATCCCTACTTATCACTTCTGGAGTTTCTTTGGTTCCAACTACTCCACTAGCCGTAGTTTTCTCCTTAACCTTCAACCTTATAACAGTCTTCTTCTTTGGAGCAAGTACCTCTTCAAGATCTGGCACCTCAACATCCCTAGAAGCCTCTGTTCTCTTTCTCTTCAGACCTGAATCAGATGGATTCTTCCTAGAAGCAACATCAGTAGCACTCGCAACATAATCAACAGGATCTTCATGTGCTTCTGCTTCTTTTTCAAGAACTACATCATTCTTATCAACCCTCACCCTTTCTGTACCTTGAACATGTTGTTGCTCAATATCGCGCATTGGCTCATTTGGCATCACCATCTGTAGAGGAACTGGATTAGCAACTGGCTGATGTGGAACAATCTCAGTGTTGAATCTGGCAAACTCTTCAGCAGCAGGTGGATTGTAGTTAATATCCACAAGAGCTCTAAATAAGGGTACATCTTGAGCACCAGGATCACCAGAAAAATGATTCCTGAACTCATCATATGCCCTTCCCACCATGGATGTCACTTTCAGAATTGTCTCAGTAACCGGCAGATTAGGAACATGATGATTGATAATCATCATAACGAATCTAGGATAGATCATATACCTTTGCCCCTGCCTGGCAGTTGTTTGCTTCCTTAATTCGTTGAAGAAATACTTAGAAAAGCTATACGCTTTGTTGTATACTAGACCAACCATCTGAGCTTGAGATTCTTGATTAAGCGTATCCCATCCGGTTCTTCTGTTACACAGGCTAACCAACAATACGTGCACTAAGTATCTCCATCTTCCATAGAATCCGCGCTTCTTCAAAGTTCCAACATGCAAGTCATCATCATAACCAATTCTTGTAAATCCTCCTACAATGACCTCTCTACTGAAAGTAGTAGGTCCGTTCTCTCCTCCTTCTTGATCGAATGTACCTAGCTTCAAGATATCGATAAGATCACAAGCTGAGAACATGATAGTCTTGCCAGCAACCACGGTCTCAATCATCTCCTGAGTAGCAGTTTTCTTATGTGTTGCATTATCCCAAAACTCTACTAGGTATGATTCATACAGAACCGGCAGAATGTGATTAATTCTTAATCGCTTCAGAAATTTCTGAAAATCTCATGATAATATTCAGATCCATCTTGATTCTCTTCTAGATTGATCACAAAGTTATGACTTGCAATAAATTCTCTTGCCATTTTTGTAATCAATAACAAACAATTCATTACCTAAATAGACATAAAAATTCACATGCATAACTTAAACAAATAGAATCATCTCGGTAATCTAGTCAAACATATAAATTATCCCTGTAATTTATACTTATAAATACAATTAACATAAATTATCCCTGTAATTTAATTAACATCATTAACTTTAATTATCTTTGTAATTAAGTTAACAAATTATAAATTATTTTGGTAATTTACAATCAAAACATATAAATAAATTATCTCGGTAACTTAGTTATACAATTCATTAACTCATTTTCAAATTTTTATTACGATAAACTTTTGAAAATCTGTTAACTTAACTTAAATTAACCCTGTAATTTAGTTAAATTTAAAAATTAACTCATTTTCAAATATTTTATAAAAATAAAACTTTTGAAAATCTGTTAAGTCCAAAATACGGTCAACCAAACTCTAAAATACGAGGCGTATTTTCCAATTTGGCATCGTATTAGTCTAGGTCGTAAATCGGCATCGTATTCTGGAAGTCAACAAAGTCAAAATAAATTGACAATTGCGAGGTCGTAAATCTGGGCTAGCAAACCCCTAAATACGAGGTCGTCGCACTGTTCATCTTCACCAACTCGAATTCACGATTTACCCAACCAAAACATGTAAAAATTATATCTATACGTTCGTATTCTAGTGATAAACATACCCCAACCCTTAGTTTTACCCAGAAAACATCAAAATCGAAGAACTTAGGAAAAACTTGTTCTAAAATTTCGAACCCTTTTTTCTTGATTTTCTTGTTGCATGGTTAACTATTGGACGATTAGATTATATACCTAGATTCAGTATTTCACGAGGATGACAAATATATCAACGAAAAACACTCGATCTAATTGTATGTATCAAATCACCAACGGGGTAGCAAAGTTCTTTTTCGGGGTCGTAAAGCTGTAAAATTGATATTTAATTTGTGAGGTCGTGATTAGGGTTATATACCCACTTGACCCGAATGGGTCTGGGTCAACCCGGCCCATCAATTACGAGGTCGTAATCAAACTTAGCCCAATAGACCAATTACGAGGTCGTATTCTGCTATCTTCAATTAAGAGGTCGTAATCTCACCTCCTGCACACTTTAAACTTCAATTTTCGTCAATGTTTCTGAATAATTGATCAACGTTTACTACGAACTTCCTGGAAATATGAAAAAATTAAAATTTCAAAACCTGTAGCCATCTTCATCTTTTCCCTAATCTCCATTTTAAACCTGAAAAGTTAATAAACTTACAAAAAAATTCTTTAACTTTTTCACGATCAATCTTTCTTAAACAATCTCGAAATGAGCTTTCCCTTACTGTACCTCTTGCAATTAATCTATCACTTGTAAAATTGACAAACGTATTCATACAATTTCACAACATATTCATAGTTATAAAATTGATTCTTCATTCTTACACTCCCCCTCAATTTTATGACTAGGAGTATAACTATGATCAATCAACATAACTACCATCATTCTTATGTGCTCCACCTCAATTTATGACTGGGATACATAACTATGATGTTGTTTTGAATAATTAATCATTCTTATGTACTCCCCCTCAATACATAACTATGATTAATTATCATAGCAATAGAAATTCTTATGATATAAAATCCCATTATATCATACAAATTTCGTATTATCAAAGCACAATATACATTTTGAAATGTAAAAATTCTTATAACATATCTTTACATTATATAAATTTCATACACATTAACATATTGATTATAATTTCATATTCTTATGAAAATAATTTCATAACTATATGACCTAAATAATCAATAGTTATACATGAATACATGTTTCTATATCTAAACTTTCAAAGTATCTTTGAACACTTTTCATACTCAAACATAATACTCATGTCTAAAGTATAAAATACCTTTCACATTCATATATTTGTTTCTATTTCTAAGGTTTATACTTATAAAAACCTTTCAAATTTAAACGAAAGATCTATGTCTAAGGTATATATAACATCAACCTTTCACATTTAAACATTAAACATTATGTTTCTATGTCTAAGGCATATAATAATGTAAATCCCTTCATATTCACTTAATGTGTTTATAACATGTACATTAAGTCTATATCTAAGGATTTAGCATAACCTCTACATTCACATTATGTATATGTCAAAGGTTTATCTAACCTTCTACACTTACATTATGTCGATGTCTAAGGTATTTATTATAACCCTTTATATTCACAGTATGTCTATGTCTAAGATTTTAATTAATCTTCTACATTCACAAACTGTCTATATCTAAGGATAGTACTTAACCACTTGTGAAATTCCATTATGTCTATGTCTAAGACCTAATAGTCTTCTACATTCACACGATGTCAAAATTCACATAACCTTTCACATTTACTTAATATCGATGTTAAGGTCTTTCTTAACCTTCTACTTTCATACGAAGTCTATGTCTAAGGATTTCCATAAGAGTTATGTTTGAATAATACATAGTTGATAATCTTTCATATTTAAATCAAGATTTCTATATCTAAGATCTTCAACTAACAATATTATAAACATTACTATAATCATCTTGTTAATAACTGTATCAGAGCAAGTCTAGCATTCACCTTGTCAGAGCAATGATCCCTTTAATAACCTGATGATCTTAGCTTTGCTTATCGATCTTCAGTCTTTTGCTAAAAATTCTTTCCTTTGGATTGAATTATCTGCAAATACACTGAATAATAAAAAAAATTTCGAGACAACAAATTAATTGCCATACCCGAAACTTGATATCCTGAAACTTCAGATTTAAACAGCAAACTTCAAACTTTCTGTATCGTCATAACAATCAACTAATCCACCAAAGCTTCTTGTAGTCCTCCCCTCAATGATAAATCCCTCCGTATTAAGCATATTTCGAGTCTCTGCTCGCCTTGCATAACCGGCATGTGATAAAGGAGTTGAATTTCCAACAATCAATCATGTACTAGTTGACTATCATGAAAACCAGAAACTTTGAGATTTGAAGCTCAAACTTCAGGAACATGGAACATCCTGCGTTGAGTCCCAATGAATATTGTAAATTTAATGATGACAAATATGTATGTAATTACTTGTAAGTCTTTTTGGTTCTTATGTAGTAATCTGGGTCAGATTACGCTGACACAGCTTGCGATCTGAGAATGACCTAGATTACGCTTCATACTTTTTAATTGTAATATCTTATGGAAGCAAGTGTTGTTCAAGCTGCATCAAATGGTAACAACATTCAATCCAGGTTGGAAACACTTAGACAGATTTGTTCTTGACAAACGAGCAATTTGTGTCTGACAATCAAGTGAAGATTACAACCTGGATTTGTTGATAAAGACGTATGACGTGACAAGGAAGATTCCTAAAATCTAGGTTGGTGGTTTATTTACATATGCGTGTCCATACTCTCATTGGACGATTAAAATATTGTGCTGCAGGTTTGGGGACCACAAGTACGATGAAGGCACGTTCTAATATTCCTTTGATCGTCCAACGAAATTCTTATACGTGGCTTATTTGGACACGAATAGAGACTAAAGCTTTTGCCTATAAAAGCTACAATCCTTGAAGGCATATGTGTGAAATTCCTTTGGATCATTCTGTTAGAATATGATCACGTAAAATGAACGTGTTTCCGGAAAGTATTTAAGCCTACGGGGTCACAGCTCAACGTGAATGTAACTATAAATTAATTAATATATTAAATGTAATTTATTAATTAATTTGATCACGAAGAACTAACGGAGGTCCGTTAAAAGAGTTAAAAGTTAACGGTACTTAACTAACGGACTTAATGGAGAAGAGTTGGAATTAGGAAACAATTAGGAAACCCTCTAGATTGTTCTAGAGGGGGGGCCGGTCATCCAAGGGATTCACAATCCCTAAACTTGGTCATCAAGTTTCCTAAGTTTATAAATAGAGGCCTAATCTAATTGTTTTTAACACACAATTCATTAGGTTTTCTAAAACCCTAAAAATCTCTTCTTCTCCTCCTCTCTTTGGTTCGATCGACTTCATCAAGAAAAAAGGGTTTTGGGTTTTTGATTGGGTCGAAATTTAGAGCTAGAAACAAAGGGTTGTTCGGTTCGTGATCAAGTACTAGCATACATGCATTCCAACGTTGTGTGTACACATTCTATACTTTGGTTAATTAATTAAACTACATAGATCTTGTCTTCCATTGCATGCTTTGTGATTTGTTTGATAATAGTTATATAACCCAACAGTGGTATCACGAGCCTACTATGTATGTTTTTTGATTACCAATAAATCAAAACTTGAAGGGGGGTTAGGGTTCTTGATTTTAAAAATTTCGATTATATATATATAGTTAAATTGATTTTGTAATTTAATTACATTATTTAAATTAGAAAACGGTTTTATTTAATATATATATGTATATATGGATCGAAAATTTTTCCAGGAAATAAAAAAAAAAAAATTTTTTTTTTTAGGGTTCCTAATCCAAGTTTTGATTAATTGCATGTTTATGTGATAAATTGCATTTGATTATATGTGTACCTTTAATTTTTAATGGTTAAAAAGAAGTAAAAATCATGAATTTTTCATGCAAATCATTCATGATTCTTACTTGAATATATTGATATGAAATCTTGATCATTAGGGTTAATTATGCTAGATAATTGGATAATTAATTGTGCGACAATGTGAATTTTTCGTATAAATTTTCTGTTTTGCGACATGTTACTACAAAATTCATGTCTTTTAATCCATAATGGGTTAGAGGTCGTGCTTAGAAATGTAGATGCTCAACACATAGGGCTAAAACTTTGTAGTTCTGGTAGAAATCTGAATGGGACCAGAAACAGGTCTAAACAGGTCGTGAAGCTACTGGAATTTCCAGTGAACAACTATGTGATTATGTGATAATTGTTTGTGTTGTATGTGTTTAAGGCTTACGCAATCAAGGCAACTTGGTGTATGTGGTCCTCTTCATTGAAGGGGGAGCCGAATTAGACATAAATAAACCATAGTGACATGTTTAGGTGGCCTACCATAACTCGTTGCATGCTTAATAGTTATAGTTTATAATTTTGCATATTTATTGTGATATAAATTGTGATGTAAAATTGTTTTTGAGAAAATATAAACTTGACTAAGCAATATCAAAATAGAGATTTTTTAATAAAATTGGAGTCTTACAACCTTGAGATACACCGGCTCACCCATTTGAACAAACTCTAAGAGAGGTATAAGTCGGAGTGCGCTAGCCTTCTAAAAGGGCGGGTTTTTAATTGCGTTCATTGCAAACTTTTGCCCTTGCGCTTCTTTGTGCGTTCAAATGGAGTTACCGAGCTCTCTTGTGTTGTTAAGACTATACAAATGATTTTATTAAATATTATGTTTAGAAGATATGCATGAATCTTCGAAACATAACTTTTTGATCACATATCAAATTGAATGACCCAATAAACTTAAGTCATTTGCTATCCAATTTGTCAAGGACACATGAGGTCGTTGTTTTACTCACCGGTACACAGTGGTGAAATGGCGATTACATGGCGAAACCCATTCACTGGTACACAGTGGTGGTCAATGTTGCACGTTCTTAGTTGGACGACTTAAAGCGAGTTAAGCGGTGAGACCTTGACCCGTGGCAAAAGATGGGACAAAACATGACTACAAAAGATAAGTGTCTTACGTAGGTCCCATACTTTCTAGGAATTGAACTTGTAATGCAATTATTGATCGTCACTTACCTTTTGAGTGTAATCATTTCTAGTAGATCAACTGATGAAATGGTTGCATGTCAATTGGATCCTAGCCTTAATGAAATTAATTGTTTATTTTGTAAACATTGGGTAATTAATTTCTTAAGGATTTATTATCGAAAATACCGATAATTGAACTTGAATCTGTTTTGTAAAAGGCAACAAATCCTTCACAAAGCATACACCAATCGGCTTTCAAGTCGATGTTAGAAAGAGAAAATTTTCTGAAACCAATTTCATTGACTGTTTTGTCAATAGAGAATTGTTCTAAGAGTTGAAAAGAAAATCGATGTCATTTGAAACTCAGATACTGCTATCCTGATGCGAATGCCACTGCTTTGCAGTTGGAAGCATAAACTACTCGGTACAATAAACATATTGAGGTTGCTTATTTGATGCTAGAAGCATGTCTCATAAGCTTCAAAAGGCAATTCGGATTGCAAAATCTGTGTGATATGATCAAATAACTCAAGTCTATGTACGGAAAACAAGTTGGAGTTGAATTACTTTAGCTAATTGAGTCACTCTATAACTTGAACAAAAGTATGGGAAACCGGTGAGTGCTCATGTACTCAAGATGAAGAGTCAGTTTGAGCATTATGGAAAGGTTTAAACTATGCGTATCTTCTGCCGATTCTTATTGGCATAACAGATAATTGCATATTTGCATAGCATAGTTGGACTTCATATCAAGTTGATTGAGTATGAAAAAAACCTTCCAAGAAATCTGAGATACCCCAAGTTCTTATGATCAAGGGGGGAATGGTTTAGAAAGCAAAACAACCGTAAAGCTAAAGGCAAGAACTTAGGTAAGAGAAAACAAAGTGTTTAGTCTCAAAACCTTAAAAGACCCTTTGGAAAAAGGAGCATACGGCTAAAGACTAGGCTTGTCATCACTATGCTATAGTGAGACACTGGAAGAGGAATTGTCCTAAGTATCTAGCTGAGTTGAACAAGAAGAAGAAGCAAGTTGGTTTAACCAGTTCTTCAAGTATCTTCTTAACTGAATTATAAGTGTTGATGAAATTCAAATGATAATTCAATAGCAAAAGAGTCAAGTTAACTTGGACTCTATCTTTGACATGGTCATCTTGTTTAATTTTTGGCAAGAAACACATTTAAAGACTTCCATGTGAAGATATCTTACAAATCAAATGATGAATCATTTGATAAATGCGTGTCTTCGGCATTATCATTAGCAAGAAACGCATTAAAAGGTCTTCAATGTGAAGAGATCTTACAAATAAAATGATGTATCATTTTATAACTGCGTGTCTTTCGAATTACCGTTAGCAAGAAAAGCGTTGAAAACTTCAACGTGAAGGGATCTTACAATCAAATGATGAATCATTTGACAAATGCATGTCTTGTGTTTTTGGCAAGATGACAAGAATACTCTTTCTGCATAAAACCGGAGAGGGCTAAGGAACTACTTGGATTAATACATATCGATGTATGTAGCCCTTTTAGGCATGTGTCAAGGGAAAATGCTAATTACTTCATTATTCTATGAATGATTTTAGTCGTTATGGTTATGTTTACTTGCTTAAACATAAACATGAAGTCATTGAAACATTCAAAGAGTTTAAAAATGAAGTGGAAAATCAACTTGGTAAAACCATCAAGATTCTTCGTTCGGATCGAGGTGGTGAATACTTAAGCCAAGAGTTTAAGGATTATCTTAAAGCATGTGGAATTGTCTAATAGCTTACTCCTCCATATACTCCTCAGCATAATGGAGTGTCTGAAAGGAGAAATAGAACCTTGTTAGATATGGTAAGATCAATGATGACCCGTACAACTCTCTCATCTTCGTTTTGGGATTATGCTTACGCATTCTCAATATGGTTCCAACCAAGAAGGTTGACAAGACACCGTATGAATTATGGCATGGTGATGTCCCTAATTTGTCTTACTTAAGAGTCTGGGGATGTGAGGCACTTGTGAAGCGCGATACGCCTGACAAACTTGAACCCAGAACTACTAAGTGCATCTTTGTCGAATACCCTAAGGAAACGATGGGTTACGACTTCTATGATCCTGCCAAAAACACTGTTCGTGTTGCTCGATATGCTGAATTCTTTGAAAAGAAGTTAGTTCAAGAGAGCAGTGGGAGGGTTGTAGAACTTGATGAGACTCAAGAGGAAGATGTGTCACCTTCTAAAGATACTAGCAATCATCAACTTGGGGGGGAAAATGTTCAAAGTGATGAACCTCAAGTCGATGATAATGAAGCGATTCCACTTCGTAGGTCCACAAGGACAAGACGTCCTACCGAAAGACTATGTCTGATGGTAGAAGAAGACGTTGTTGGAGATCTCGATGAGCCTCCGAATTTCAAAGTTGCATTATCAGATCCGGAATCTGACAAATGGCTTGAAGCTACGAAGGTGGAAATGAAATCCATGAAAGACAATCAAGTCTGGAGCTTGGTTGATCTTCCACAAAATGCTCAAACTGTTGGGTGTAAGTGGATCTTCAAGAAGAAGACTGACATGGATGGAAATGTACACACCTATAAAGCTCGTCTCATGGCGAAAGGTTATATACTCAACGTTTCGGTGTTGATGAAACCTTTTCTTCAGTTGTGGACATTAGAGCTATTAGGATTCTCTTAGCCATAGCAGCGTACTATGACTTTGAGATATGGCAAATAGATGTTAAGACTGCCTTCTTAAATGGTTACTTAGATGAAGAAGTCTATATAGATCAACCGGAAGGTTTTATTGATCCAAAACATCCCAACAAAATATGCAAGCTTCAAAGGTCCATTTATGGACTAAAGTAAGGATCAAGAAGTTGGAATAAACGGTTTGATGGAGAAATCAAAAAGTTTGGTTTTATTCAAAATCCCAATGAGCCATGTGTATATTGCAAAGCTAGTGGGAGTAATGTTACTTTCCTTGTCTTATATGTCGATGACATATTGATCATAGGAAAACATGTTCCAATGTTGCAAGATGTTAAATCCCATCTTGGAAAGTGTTTTGCCATGAAAGATTTAGGTGAAGCAGCATTTATTCTTGGAATCAAGATCTACCGAGATAGATTAAAGCGGTTGTTTAGACTAAGTCAAAGTACTTATATTGATAAGATCTTGAAGCATTTCAAGATTGAGAATTCTGAGCGTGGTTTCGTTCTCATGCAAGAAGGACTTAACTCATCTAGCAAGAACAGTGCTTCTACACCTAATGAGGTGGAGCGTATGCGAAAATCCCTTATGCTTCGGCTGTGGGATCTATTATGGATACAGAAAGATGCACTAGACCTGATATTGCGTTTGCGCAAAATATAGTTAGCCACTATCAGCAAAATCCTATAAAGGATCATTGAATTGCTATAAAGAATACTCTTAAGTACATGTGTGCTACTAAAGAATTATTCTTGGTTCAGACTGATAAATATGATTCAAAATATCAGTCGGGATATGTCTTCATTATTTAAATGAAGGCACGGTGGAATGCTATGAGCTATAAACCACAGTTGCCATATCTGCAACAGAGTCTGAGTACATTGCCGCCTCAGAAGCCGCAATGGAAGCAATCTGGACAAGGAAGTTCATTAGCGGGCTAAACGTGATCCCCTCAAATGACTTACCCAATGATATGTACTGTGATAATACCGGTGCATTAATCATTGCCAACGAACCCGGAGTTCAGAAAGGTGCCAGACATTATGCTAGACGATATCACTATGTTCGTGAGCAGATCGAACTAGGGGAGATCAATTTACTCAAAGTTCACACAGATTTTAACTTAGCTGATCCTTTCACAAAAGCTTTGTCTAGGCCCAAGCTTGAAAGGCATGCCGAGGGCATAGGACTTAAATTAGCTAGTTATTTCATGTAAATCTGTTGTTTCGGTATTTGGATAAGGGATGTTGTACAATTTATATTTTGCATAATGAAATAAAGTACTTGATATGTTTGATTTCATTTAATATTAAATGGTATCCTATATTTGCATGTTTAATCCTTGAATATTTTATTAAATATTTATTGAATATTCTAAATTGTCCATTATCGATTGATTATATGGGAATATAATTAAACTAAGACAAATGTGAGTGACTGGTTATATTCTTGGAATATGTAATCGATGGTTCCCACCAAACTCACATGATATCCATAGCGGATGCATATCAGACTACCCCACTAACGAATTATCGCTTTATGGATAGTCGTCATTAAGTGAAATTCGTAAATGGTTACTTTTACTGATCCTTTGACTTGAGATGCAAGTAGGTCAGCATGCATGAATCGCACTTACTAGATGTAGTTCTAACTCACCTGAATAAAGGGGTACATAAAGGGCTATTTTCAGAAAGTGTTGTGAAGTATGATGACTGACACGTGTAGTCAATATAGGATTTATTCCTTCAATTTAAAAGTTGAAGCATGATACCATTGGCGCCCTCATTTGACTAATTAAGATGTTTACATGGCCGTGCCCAAATAAATTCAGATGGTTCTCGATTATATTTGGTAATCATTAATTAGTTATTGAATGAGAAACATAATCGTTAAATTATGAAATGACCTTGATCCATATTCATATTTAACAAAGGTATCTGAACAAAGAGATAATAAATGCCTTAACCGTTTAAAACTATACTTAAATGTTTTCGGGAGCATTGGCGTGTTGCTAGACGCTAACCAATGTTATTACCTTCATTCATTACGAACTCAAGTGGGAGCTGTTAGTATATGATCACGTAAAATTAACGTATGTCCGGAAAGTATTTTAAGCCTATGGGGTCACACCTCAACGTGAATGTAACTATAAATTAATTAATATATTAAATGTAATTTATTAATTAATTTGATCACGAAGAACTAACGGAGGTCCGTTGAAAGAGTTAAAAGTTAACGGTACTTAACTTACGGACTTAACGGAAAAGAGTTGGAATTAGGAAACAGTTAGGAAACCCTCTAGATTGTTCTAGAGGGGGGGCTGTTGTCCAAAGGATTCACAATCCCTAAACTTGGTCATCAAGTTTCCTAAGTTTATAAATAGAGGCCTAATCTAATTTTAACACACAATTCATTAGGTTTTCTAAAACCCTAAAAATCTCTTCTTCTTCTCCTCTCCTTGGTTCGATCGACTTCATCAAGAAAAAAGGGTTTTGGGTTTTTGATTGGGTCAAAATTTAGAGCTAGAAACAAAGGGTTGTTTGGTTCGTGATCAAGTACTAGCATACATACATTCCAACGTTGTGTGTGCAATCGTAGAGAGGTTTAATTCAAACCTTCTTAATTATGCTACAATTTAAGGTACACATTTTATACTTTGGTTAATTAATTAAACTACATAGATCTTGTCTTCCGTTGCATGCTTTGTGATTTGTTTGATAATAGTTATATAACCCAACACATTCTTCACTAAAGTTCTCTCTGCTCTTACACATAGCTTAGCCTGTGAGAAGACAGCTTGGGCTGCTTCTCTTGAGCAAGAACTTATTGATTGTTGTTTGTCATTTCAAAGGGTTGTTTAGATATTATAGGTTATCTTGTTTCCGCAACAACCATGTAATTATTTGTATAGATTATTTCTTAATAAAGGATTACATTTGAAAAACGCAATCTGTATTTAAGAATGTTTATTTCTGCTTTACTGTTTTATTGATTCCTGCTTTCTATATTATGTTATATATATATATATCTGAATCTCTAAAACTATTTTCTTAAAGTTTAGTTAAGGAAAACGAAAAGTTGTATTCACCCCCTCTACAACTATTTGTGTACATTATACTTTGGTATTTTGTTACACCTTTGGGACTGTACATCATGTTTCACAACAATTCTTTGTCTCTATATTTTCAAAATATTAAGCTTCTTTGTGCTATAACCTGCACAACCAAGCTTAAAAATACACATAAAGATAAAAATGATAATGTTATTCTTTATTATTTCATCACTATTTTAGCGGTGAGTTAATCTAGAACTACATGTTTCATTTTCTTCTCCAGATTTTGTTCTTCTGTTACTATTATAAGTCATAAGTCTCATATGATCTTATCTTAGTCTAAGAACTACAAAATATATTTAAATATCGAACCTTAAAAATCTCTGTTTTTACCGTTGTAAGGATATTTATCAATGATCTTGAATCCTAAGAACTCTGTCTTACTATTCTATTGATACTTATCAGTGAGTTAGAATCTTAAGAACTCAGTCTCACTATTCAATGATAGCAATGAATAACCTACCCCGAGGTCTTTCATTTATATCTATGGATAAACTACTCTGAGGTCTTCCAATTATAACTATGAATAACCTACCCTAAGGTCTTTCACTTATATCTAAGGATACCTTGAGGTCTTTCAATTATAACGATGAATAACCTACCCTGAGGTCTTCTTTTAAATCTATGGATAACCTACCCTTAGGTCTTCCATTTACATGCAGATTTATATTGATTTAATTTCAAGGTGTTAACTAATCTTAACTCAGTAAAATCACTTAACAGAAATCTAATCACTTATACTTCTGCATAAGAAAATGATACCAAATGTAAAATATAAATGACCTACACAACCCTATGTGTTAGTCGTTCCTTGCTTCCATGCTGAGATCTTGCTTGACAACCTACAAAATTAAAAACATCTGTTCGTTGTCTTGCACATCTCAACAAACAATCATCATATCATCTCAAAGTAATAACATACAATCTGAAGAAATGAATAATTCAGCAAGATAAAATACATGAATCTGCTTAACAATCTATTATTAACCTAGGTCACTTTAAGGTCTATAATTCACCGTTATGCACTTTCAGATTCTAAACACAATCATTTGAAATCTCAGTTTCAAATCCTTTTTATTTAACAAACATCTTTTCAAGAATAATTCTCAAATTATGAATCATCTCCCCATTCATTCTTTGAGAATCTTTCTTCTAAAGATCAAATATGTTCTTTTAAAGATCAAATTCAAAACTATGAGTAACTCTGTGTTCATTTTTAAGAAAATCTTCTTTCTAAGAATAGAAACATTTCTTTCAAAGATAAAATTCAAAACTATAAACAACTCTATGTTCATTTTTAAGAAAATCTTCTTTCTAAGAATAGAAACATTTCTTTCAAAGATGAAATTCAAAATTATGAACAACTCTGTGTTCATTTTTAAGAAAATCTTCTTTCTAAGAAACTTATATTAACCCAATATTTGTTTATTGAAATCAACAACTCTGTGTTCTTTTCCTTAAACCTATATTAACGAGTTAACAAAGTATCGGTTTAAAAAACAAACTTTCTTTTAGCTTATGATCCTTTCACTAGCGCTTAACTACCTTACTCGTTTATTCGCTGTTCCATAAGAACGTAGTTGAGTCCTCTTGGAAACTAGATTCTATTCTGACTCTGTCTCTCTTGCAATAGGAACTTTTTATTTAAAACAATACAAATATAAATAAACATACACATAGTTTATGAGACACATAACACACACATACAAACATAAACGAATAACATAGTTATAAGAGCTAAAGTGTTGTATTGATTAGATCAGCTTAGCATGTTACATAAGCCCACATGAGAAATAATTCTCTTATTATTAATTATGAACAGTGATCCAAAATGATTACCAATATATTTGTCCTCTTAAACACTCGGTACTTTCAGTTTCCTTTTGTTTTGTAAAACTTTCGACATACCTTGGTCAAGGATAGTCACCATGTAACCCGAGTAGCCTAATATGCCACTTAATCAAGTTTGCGAACTTAAGTGACCCACATTCAGATATACTCCCACAATCGACACAAGCACTAAGATTAAGATATTTGGTAACTAAAGGGAGACGATCTTTAAGAATCAAGTCAGCGGTGACAGGTCGGTGATTTCTTACACGCAGAGTGACATAACTTGACTCACATACGGAAATATACCCAACATTACATAATGCCAAGTACTTGTATATTTGTGACATAACTTTAAGGCACTTATGGAAACCCGTGACTTTCTATGAGACTCGTGTAGCGAACTTTCTGACAACCTATCCCAAGTTGGAAGCTTTTAGGTAGGCTAGGTATACAAAGACACCCCAAGGACTTACTCGTCCGAATCTCAAAGGCCACATTAGCTCCATAATTTTCAAAAGATTAATTAGATATTTGCATGTCTTGTCACAAGTACACATCCGAAAAAGCAATACACACTTATGTATGTACCCGAGACCTTCTATATAATGACCAAATATACAAAATTACAATGCTAGATCTTTCGTAAGATTTAAGGACCATACTCTAAATAAAGAGCAGGCATTCTCAGCCATAAATCTGAATATGTTTCTCATAAGAACATTGTATATATTTAAGTTCAGATTATAAGGAAGCCTTGGTACTTTGTGCCTATTGATACATCATATAATGGAGTCACTGAACAAAGCAATATTAAAGCACAATTAAGTAGGCTTAAAAGCTAAAATATCGTCACGTCTAATCGTCTTTCATACGGTGACCTTACTCTTTTTTTTTTAATTATTTTCTTTTTCTCTTCTGATTTTTCTCATTTTTTTATTTTGTTTTTATGACTCGATTTGACACACAATACAACACGACTCATTTTACAAAGTTCCTGTTGAGAGACACTGTCACTATAGATTTCTAATTCCAATCAATTGGACTAGCAACTTGAAACGAGTTCGGTCGAAAGCCTTAGTGAACAGATCAGCTAAGTTAAAGTCACTCGGCACCTTTTCTAGGACTACTAACTTCTTTTCAGCACAATCACGAATAAAATGAAACCTTATGTCTATGTGGTTATTCCTACTGTGCTTAACAGGATTATTAGTAATGGATATGGTGGATTCATTATCAATTTTAATAGGAGTACAAAGAAAATTCTGACCGTAATCACACAGTTGTTGGTGAATCCATAGAACCTGTGAACAACATTCACCAGCTGCCATGTATTCTGCCTCGCAAGATGAGATAGCAACAGAGGTCTGCTTCTTGCACTGCAATGAAACCAGTCTTCCTCCTAAAAATTGACATCCACCTGAAGTCGATTTCCTGTCGAAATTGCAGCCACCATAATCAGCATCTGTATAGCTCACGAACTCAAAATCTCCCCCAATTGAATACCAGAGTCCCAGCACTGGTTGACCTTTGAGGTAGCGTAGAATCTGCTTAACAACCTTCATATGGCGATCTCTGGGACAAGACTGATAACGCGCACACAAACAAACCGCAAACATGATATCTGGTCTTGATGCTGTAAGATACATCAAGGAACCTATCATGACCCTATATCAAGTAGGATCAACTTCTGGATCATTAAGAGAAAACATCCCAAGTTGATGGTTGTTTTGTATAGGAGTATCCATTAGTGAAGTATCTTCCATTCCAAAGCGTTTCAATATATCTTGTGCATACTTTGTCTGATGAATAAAGAATCCGTCCTTTTTCTGTTCGACTTGTAAACCCAAAAAGAAGTTCATCTCTCCCATAGCACTCATTTCAAAAGTCCCTTTCATGATCTGCTCAAATTCCTTGCACATCTTTTCGTCTGATGACCCAAAAATGATGTCATCTACGTAAACTTGTACAAGTAGAAAATCCTCTTCTTCCATTTTGTAAACAAGGTACTATCGATCAATCCTCTTTCAAAACCATTCTCAACAAGATGCTTCGACAGCTTGTCATACCATGCTCTGGGTGCTTGATGTAATCCATACAGTGCCTTTTTCAGTCGATAGACTCTATTAGGATGATCTGGATCTTCAAACCCTGGCGCTTGGGTAACATATACTAATTCCTGGACAATACCGTATAAGAATGCACTTTTGACATCCAACTGATATACCTTAATGTCCTTGAAAGCAGCAAAAGCCACAAACAACCTAATAGCTTCCAACCTTGCAACTGGTGCGAACACCTCAGTGTAATCCAACCCTTCCTGTTGAGCAAAACCTTGAACAACTAGCCGAGCTTTATTACGTGTAACAATACCTTTCTCATCCTTTTTGCATCTAAAAACCCATCTGGTGCCAAAAGGATACTCTCCAGCTGGCAAATCAACCAGTTCCCAAACTTGTAATTTATCAAACTGAAAAAGTTCCTGCTGCATAGCCTCTACCCACGATGGATCTTTTAATGCCATTTGGATATTGCTGGGTTCTTCTTGAGATACAAAGCAGCTGAACTTGCATTCATCAATTATACCAGTTTCTTTAATCTGAGCTCTTGTCTTTACCCTGGCACTTGGTTCACCAATAATATCCTCAACTAGATGATACTTGTTGACTCTATGCTGAGTAGCTTTATCAACTTGAAGTTTAACACCTAAGTTTGAACCTATGTCTCCTTCATTTGATAATTCTTGTGGCAATGGAGTAATAGATTCAACCTCTTGCGCGTTTAAAACATCAGTATCCTTTGATGAACCATCTGCTGAAAGATCTGACATAAGCTCGTCAGACTTGTTTACTTCTTGTTCCTTTCGTTGCTCCATATCATCCTTCTTGGTTGTGTCAGTCGAAGTTTCTGATGCAACTGAACTAGTATTCTTGCTTTGATTTCGTAGCAATATCACATCTTCTTCCTCTAAACTACCTGCACCAAAAGAGATAAGGCCATTAAAGGAAGTAAACACATCATCATAATTGAACAAGATAGTAGACCCTTGATGTACAGGTGAATTATAGCTAGAAATCACGACATTATAGCCAACATCGACTATTTCAGCCTTAATATTGTACACCCTCCTATTTGGAGATCCTAGAATGTAACCAAGAAAAATTCCCTCCTCTGCTTTCTCAGCAAATTTAGGTTGTTCACGAACTTTTAAAAACGTACAAGGGACTCCAAAAGGTTCCAACCCGGTTAAATTCGGTTTTTGATTGTTTAAAAGTTCATAAGGTGTCTTATTAAATCTTTTAACAACTAAAACCCTATTTAAGACATGACGTGCAGTGTTCACTGCTTCCCCCAGAACATGGTGGGAAGCCTTGAATCTGCCAACATGGTACGGGCAGTCTCTATCAATGTTCTGTTTTTTCTCTCTACAACTCCATTCTGCTGGCGCTCATAGGGTGCACTGAACTGATGTTCAATTCCTTTTCTCAGACAGTAAACTTCCATAATCTGATTCTTGAACTCTGTCCCGTTATGACTTCTAATTCTCTTCACTCTTGTGCTATATTGATTTTCGACCCTTTCAAGGAGCTCCATGAGGACTTGAGCAGTTTCATCCTTGGTTTTCAAGAAGAATACCCACGAGAATCTACAGTAATCATCAGTAACTACGAGACAGTAGTACATGTACCCTATGCTTCGAACGCTTACTGGCCCAAATAGATCCATATGTAGTAGCTGAAATGGAGCGGCAATAGAATTCCGGGTCTTAGGCTTGTGTGACTTCTTAGTCTGATTGCCTTTGAAACACGGCACACACTTGTCTTCCACAATAAACCTTTTACTAGGAACACCGAGGACCAATCCATTGCTAGTAATATGATTCATTTTTTTAAAGTGGATATAACCCATTCTTCTATGCCATAGCAGAGATTCAAATTCTGAAGCTTTTGTCAACAAACACACTGGCTCCACCGAATCAACTACACCTAATTCCAATCCATAGATGTCTTTCTTCCTTGGAGCCTTCAGCAAAATCCATTCTTCTGGAATAACATAACCTGGTTTCAGAATTGAAGCCTCCCTTTCTGTAAAATGAACTGGATTCCCTTTATCACATATCCGAGATACACTCATCAGGTTATGCTCCAGCTGCTAAACAAAGTTCAAGTTGTCCATTTTTATCTTCCCATTGATGACCTTCCCAATTCCAGAAATATTGCCACCCTTGGGACCAGCAAAGATGACATAGGAACCTCTAACAGGAGCGAATTCAGTCAGCAATCTCTTATCTCCTGTCATGTATCTTGAACATCCACTATCAACAAACCACATTCCTGTAGCTTTCCTTAGTGGTTCCGGTTGTTCCATGACTTCCAAGTGTGCCATGAGCCCTGTCTCAACAACATAGTCACTAGCTCTTACTGGTTCTGATGTTTTCGGTTCCTCTTCTACCTTCTGATGAAAACTATCAAAATCATCCGTGCTGGTATACAATGTATAGTCGAATAAAAATCAACAAGATCGTTCATCCCTCCATCAAAGTCTTGAATTTCTGCCATGATTGCATGATTCTGATCATCGGCACTAGTCGAACCCCAATTATATGTACCATCAGATTGAACCACCAATGCTCTTGAGTTATCAACTTCTCTGGAGCTTCGGTTCCCAGTATTAGCATATGGACGTCCAGAATTCTGACTAGCAATAGAACCTCCCTAATTGAAGTTCTGACGACCTGTAGCGGAATTGTTGTCCCGTCATGGCCTCTAACACTCACGAGCAAAATGTCCAAAGCTATCACAGTTGAAACATTTCACCTTGGTTTTATCAACCATCTTTGCCGTCAACCATCTTCCTTCCGGTTCTATCAGTGAAACGCTAAACTCTCAATGTTAACATAGCCAATTGCCAGTTCAGGTCCATTTCTTCCAGATCATCTGGATTAACTTGCTTGTAGTCCTCCCTAACCAGTTCAGGATCAGTCAGTTTTCCTCCAATTAGCTTTTCATGAGCCGAAACAAAAGAAGCGAGCATGCCCAGATGTCCCTCAGCAGATCTTATGCTCATCGGCATACCTGTTAAACCCAAGCTTGGAGAACTACTATTCTGATTACCATTATGCACAACAATCGTTGATTCCAGAGAGCTTACATACAACAAGTTGTTGTCAGAATCCATTGTCCTCTTCATCTTCTCATCATCTCGACTGTAGAAGGCAGTAATCCCTCCACTTGAAGATCTTGAGGAAGGAATGCTCATCTCGACTGTAGAAGGCAGTATTCCCTCCACAATGTTCTTTAAGTGCATCCCATAAGCCTTTTGCTGTATCATACTTTTCAAACAGATGTAGAACTTCCCCTTGGAGAGCCATTCGGAGCGAACCCAATGCCTTGCTTTCGGCTTCATAATCTTTCTTCTTATCGACATCCATTTGCTCATATGAAGCAAGCCTAGCACCGCTCGAACTTGATGTATCACCTGTTACTTTTGGAGGAGTATAACCGTTTGTAATGCATATCCACATCCTCACATTCATCAGTCTACAGTATCACTCAACTCTGCCCTTCCAATTGAAGTATCTGTCAAGGCTTATCAACTTTGGTGGTGAGTTGGCCTTTCCGGTTTCATGATCCATCAGAATCATTTGATTTAGCAACGCCTGATAATTTGCGGGTAACTGTGACGTCATTTTCTTAAAGCTAGTAAAGTTCACGAACTGCTTAAAAATAAACGAGGTCGTAAAGTTCACGAGGTCTAAGAATACGAGGTCGCACTTTGAACTCGAGGTCGTAATTGAACTGGTGAGGTCGTAATTGAGCTCACGAGGTCGCAAACGATATACGAGGTCGTAATTGAACTGGCGAGGTCGTAATTAGCTACCCAAGTTATAATACGAGTTGGATGAGGTAATACGAGCCCGCGAGGTCATAAATAATGATGGTCCGATGCTTCTCTTGAATTCGAAACCCTAAAAGCCAAAAACACACTTTCGACGGCTGCAAACACCAAGATATATCTCGAACAAGATTTCCGGTCGTAAACTCGTGAAAGAATCACGTATAAACGACCCTAAATCAATGTTGTCTATCACCAACAAGCTATAACCTTCCGGTATGAAACCAAGAAGCTTTGATACCACTTGTAAGTCCCATTGACGCGGATCGTTAATAGTTTGATCCCGTTATCCAGAAGTGTGGAATCCCTCTCTATAACGTGGTGATTCATAACGAAAGCCCCTAGATCACCTGCTGCCTCGCAGGTCTTCTTCGGGCTAGCGGAATGGCCTTTGACCTATTAACCTGCACAAATATGCTTGATAATTCGACAAATGTTCGACCCTAATACCTGTTAGGGTTCTCGTATATATAGGAAACTCGACATGGGCTTCAGCGAGTCGACCTCGCATTTCCTACCCAGCTTGACATAATTACGAGGTCGTAATTGATGTCCTGCCTCGTATTTGACCCTGCAAATACGAGGTCGTATTTCCTATATGTCACCTCGTAATTGTCCCTGCAATTACGAGGTCGTAATCCCTCTCAAGCAGATTAATTATATATTAAATACTTAAACTTAATTTAGTATTCTATGCATAATACAAAGTTCATTAATGACAATTATAATGACAAAGACATATTACATTTAAGCTCAAACAATCTAGACTGCTATTGACATAGACGTGTACTTACACAAATCAAAAATTAGAATCAACAGGTTGTGTTACAAGTAACTTAACACTGCTCTGATACCAAATGTAAGTCCCAATATATAAGCAGATATATATAATTAACCCGACTGGCAAGTACACACAAACTGGAAGCAGACCAGTTTGTGGTATGTTCCAGATTATGGATATGAACAAGTAATGAATGCAAGTAACTTAAATAACAAGTTCAGAAACTATATAAATACTAGATATAATCAAGTATGGAGCATTGAGACACTTAGTATTTTTCAATGTATTTATTTATTGATATAAACAAAATACAAGGATTGTTGCGGAACAAAGATAAACACAAAGTGTGTAAATATCTAAACAATCCCGAAATACAAGTGATCTAATAACTTGGAAATACTCGTAAAAACTACTTAGAGTATATCTCACAAGTTGCAATGCAAGAGTTTTTAACATTTTGCAAGTTGTCAGAAGTCTTGTATTTATAGGCCAAGATGTCTTTGATGACATGGCAGTGTACAAATACGTTTGGGAGCTGTTAGGTCCAGTTTTGTTGAAAACTGGATCTCTCCAGTTACATCTGGAGAGCATGAAGAATTGTCCAAAATATTTGAAGTTCAGTTGCAATGTACAGTTTATGCAACTGATGACTTCCTCCAGTTGAGATCTGAAGACGTATACCTGAAGACATTCCAATTGAAGTCGAAGACAACAAGTGGAAGAAAGAGAACGGAAATGGCAGCGAAGCCCAGTTGACATTCTACCAGATCAATTAACTGTAGAATCCTCCAGTGTAAATGCCTTTACAAATCTTTACACTAATTACGAGGAGGACCTTTTACACTACATCCTTTTACCCGGACAATAATCTTGTCTGTGGATAAAAGTGCAAAGATGTAGAGGGGTTGAATAAAGTAACCTTTTGTCTTACTTTATTTAGTACACACAAAGGATTATTTACTAATACTTTTGTGTGCTGTCAACCATATTTGCACGTCCAAGTTGAGATCCCAATGCTCATACTCTGACTATAAATAGAGGTCCTTGCCCAAACATTTCAACAACTTTGCAAATACATATATTCTGCAATATTCTCTCAATCGTAAAAAGGAACATTTCACAACTTTAAGTGTTTCGATTGTTAGGAGAATTTCCAAGTATAGATCAATTGTATTTCATAGGTTGTTAGGATATTTACATCTTTGTATTATCTTGGTTTCGCAACAACCTTGTATTTTATTTAACAATCAATAAATAATACACTTGAAAAATACATATTGTCTCACCATATTTACTTACTTGTCATTTACATTATTGCATTGTATTTACTTATTCAAACTTGTCACCTTAATAAGTAACAATCCAATTAACCTGGTACACTACTAACTCTAAACTGGTGTAACACCCCACCGTTGGCGGAAACATGAGGTGTCATGAAAAGTACAGCATGACATGGAATTACATATATACTGTTAAATGAAATAGAATATAATGAATATATTCTCAAAACATGAGCTCAAAGTCATCATAATACTAGGAAAGCTTATTACAAGTACGCCCATAAATAGGAATTGCCCAAGGCATGTAGCCTTAAAGTCTGCTAAAAGAGAATGAGCACTAATCTCCAAAGTCCAGCCTAGCATGCAAGTCTTTATCCTTGAATAATCTAAGTACCTGAAAAATATACTAAAACATGTCAACACAAAGGTTGGTGAGTTCGTAGGTTTTATGTCAAAAAATCTAGTCAAAGAAATAAGTCTTTTGTCGATTATTTTAAGTCAAAACAAGTATTTGTTCAATATATATAATGAGCAGAGTTACGCCATAGCCAGTCAATAGTCTCAAGTCTCAACGTCACAAGTCTCAATGTCACACGTCTCAAAGTCACGAGACCCAAAGTCTCAAAGTCCGGTCTTACGGTACCTGCCTTAGTCCAAAGTCTCAAAGTCTCAATTATCCAACACACACAAAAAGCACGTCAAATAAGCACGTCATAAAGCACGACAAATAAGCACACAATCACATACATATAACAAGAGTCAAGCACGTCAAAAGGCATAAGTAACTCTATACGCACAGGCTCAAAATTGAACATAAAGAGAAATCGACAAAAACTGTTTGCAAAATAAGTATACTTTCCACCCCAAAACTTGTAAAAAGAGGGGCTACGAAACTCACCTGAAAGCAGCACAAGTATAAATACCCTAGATCAACGAACAAGAACACGAACAGTCAGATACAACTGAAATAAGCTCACTATCTGTCCAAAAGTCCTACATTGTCCACAAGTTACCCAGTAAGTACTTACTTAATAGCGCACGTCCATGTCCTATACTAGTGTCTTAGGAAATGCCATTATGTCTCGTCAAATGTCATAATATATATAATAGCCCTTTTGTCCTTATTTTAATAATGTCATAATGTTTATATCTTGTTTATGGAATGTCATCATAAAATATATTAAGTCCAATAAGTCATTGATTATTATTATACTAATGTACAATTTATATAGTCTTTATAAATCCATAAATCTTTATATTTATATGTATGCAGTATGTACATATATTATTATTAATTTAGTCTTTTGTTAATTTCAAAATGCCTTAATTTTGACTTTGACCAAAACCCTAATTTTGACTTTGCTAATCCCTAACCAATTTTGACCCAAAGAATCCAATTTAACCAAATAATAGTGGTTTATGGTTGTTCGTGGTGGTAGTCGGCCGGATTTTAGAAAGGGAATAGGGGAGGGGCGGCTAGAGAGAAAGGAGAAAGAGAGAGGAAGTGAATGTGAGAAATGAGGGTTAGGGTTAGGGAAAGTAGGGTTTTGTTTGTTAGTTCCCCTCCTTTGACCGAATTTGACTAACTTTGACCTTCCCAAATCTCATTTGACTCAACAATTTAAAAAGACTCGTGACTCATAAATTTATTTTGTTGACATAGATGAATGTAACTTTTTAATAGCTTTCCAACGGATATAAACATAACCACATTTGTTTGTTAAATCTTTAATTGATTTAATTTTAAAGTATTTGATTTATTTTGACATTTCCACAAGACAACTAGTATTTCTCCTGTTCTCGAGTCCACACACAATTTTTCTATAATCTAAATGCTCGTAAAGTCCGAATAAGCTATAAGTCCACTTATTCCATCGATAAAGTCTTTTTGTATAATGACGTACATAAACGAAACGAACTAAAACGACCGTAAAAGTACTTTGGAAAATACGCTCAGATGACGGTTGTCACAGCATTACCCCGTTAAAAGAATTTCGTCCCGAAATTCAACCCGCACTAGTCCCATTAAACAGTTGGGGGTATTTTGCCTTGAAATGATCTTCTCGTTTCCAAGTATACTCAGGCCCTCTCTTTGAATTCTAACGAACCTTAATAAGGGTATAATTGGGTTCCTTTAACTTTCACGCCTCGCGATCTACAATCACAAAAGGATCTTAGATGAAGTTCACTTTATCGTCGATACAGATTTCGTTCATAGGCACGTGACGTTCCTCAATGGCTAGACATTTCCGAAGATGCGACACATGAAACACGTCGTGAACTCCCTTAAGCTCCTAAGAGAGACCCAATCGATAAGCTAGTTTACCAACTCTTTCGAGTACTTTAAAAGATCCGATATATCGTCGTCCGAGCTTTCCACTCTTGACAAATTTGACCACACATTTCCACGGGGAAACCTTAAGAAGTACACGGTCCTTGACACTGAATTCCAAAGGTCTACGTCTCACATCAGCATACATCTTTTCTGGTTCACGTACTAATCTAAGTCACTCCTTAATCTGAATTAGTTTTCTCGAAAGTCGCTTCAATAAGTTTAGGTCCAACCAACTAACTATCACCAAAGTTGGCCCACGCGACAGAGGGTTTACACTTTCGTCCATATAATGCCTTGAAATGGGCCATATTAGCGTATCTCGTGTGATAAATATTGTTACAGGAGAATTCTATCAAATGTATGTGGTCATCCGGGTTACCACCAAAATCTAAGAAGCATGTTCTTAACGTCTCTCCTAAAGTCCATATCATACGCTCACTCTGGCCATCGGTCTGGAGATGGTATGTCGTACTCATGTCTATCATAGTCCCAAAAGCCCTTTGAAACCCTCGCCAAAAAGATGAATTTGAAATGAGTATCTCTGTCTGAAATAATCGAAACCTGTACACCGTGCTTTGACACGATTTCCTTACATACTTCTTTACCAAATTCTTTATGGTGTCTTTCTCGCGAATAGCCAAGAAATGAGCAGGCTTTGTCAGTCTATCGACAATTACCCAAATCATATTATGACTCTCCTTCGTTCTAGGTAGTTTTGTAATGAAATCCATAGTCACACAATCCCGCTTCCATTCAAGAATATGTGGTTGTCTGACTAATCCAGCAGGCTTCGCATGTTCTGCTTTCACTCATAAACACGTCAAGCATTGACTTACGAACTCAACAATATCCTTCTTCATGTGGGGCCACCAATACAACTCCTTTAAGTCATAGTACATCTTATCAGCACCCGGATGTACCGAATACATCGAATTATGAGTTTCATTCATAATTAATGACCGTAAATCACCAGTGAAGGGAACCATAGTTTATCCACAAATTATAATTTATCAACGTCCCTCTTATCAAAATGTTGCTCCCTGCCTCGCAATTCCTTCTTGAGGAGTTCTTCATTGCCAACAACCCGTGTCTGTGCTTCAATGATTTGATCTCTAACACTTCTTTGCATCGTAAAGCTCATCACATGTACTTTTCTAGGCTTAACCATTTCCTTACGGCTTAGAGCGTCAGCCACTACATTAGCTATTTCTCGGGTGATAACGAGTGTCACCATCCGTCACTAAGTAACTCAAATCATCTCCTATGCCTCAAATTCAAATCTTGTTGCGTGAAGATATGTTGCAGACCTTTGTGGTCCGTATAGTTTACACACTTGGTTCCATAAAAATAATGCCTCCAGCACTTTGATGCAAAGACCACTGCCCCTAATTCCAAGTCATGAGTTGTGTAGTCCTTCTCATGGACCTTGAGTTGTCGCGAAGCGTACACGATCACTTTTGCCCCTTTGCATGAGTACACAACCTAATCCTTAACACGATGCATCGTAATCACTACAAAATCATCTGATCCTTAAGGGAGACTCAAATTTGGTGCACTACACAACCTATTCTTCAAAATCTGAAATGCTTTTTCTTGTTTCTCGTCTCAAACATACTGTCTGTATTTCTGCGTCAATTGCGTTAGCCGCAACGTAATCTAAGAAAAAATTTGAATGAACCTTATATAATAACCCGCCAGACCAAGGAACTATCTAACCTCAGTCGGCGTCTCTGGCGCTCTCCAAATCTTAACTGAATCAACCTTGCTAGGATCTACATGTATTCCATCCTTGCTTACAACATGTCTCAAAGTATACCTCATTCAGCCAGAATTCACTTTTGGAGAACTGTTCATACAGTTTTTCTTTCCTCAACAATTCCAGTACCTTTCTCAAGTGTTCAGTATGTTCCTCTTTTGTCTTTCAGTAATTCAAAATGTCGTCGATAACACGATAACATACTTGTCCAAATACAGTCAGCACACTCTATTCGTCAAGTCCATGCACACTGCCGGAGCGTTAGTTAATCCAAAGGGCATCACTGTAAATTCGAATTGTCTGTAGCTTGTCCTAAAAGCAGTTTTTGGTATATCATCCTCATGTACACGTAATTGATGATACTCTGAACGTTAGTCAATCTTTGAGAAACACCTGGCACATTAGAGCTAGTTGAATAGGTCATCAATCCTAGGAAGACGATAACAAGTCTTCACTGTTAACTTATTCAGCTCGCGATAATCGATACACATACGAAAGGAACCATTCTTCTTTTGACGAATTAAACAAATGTTCCCTAGAGTGACTGACTAGGTCTAATAAATCCCTTGTCTTGAAGTTCTTTTCGTTGTACGGCCAATTCTTGTAATTCAGTCATTGCTAGTCTATAAGGGGATTTTTGCTATAGGAGCCGCGTTAGGGACAAGACTACTACGAAATCAAGTTGTTGAAACGGAGGTAAGTCGAGTAAATCATCAGGGAAAAACATCTTGATAGTCACGAACGACGGGCACATTAATCAAGCTAACCTCCTTAACAGACGTACTCATGACACGACCCTTAAAAGACTTAAACTTCTCGCTCTGGATTCAAAGTATCTCACCATTAGGTAAGGATAGGAATATGGGCTATGTAGAAAACTTTAACGTAGATTTCCCATAGAGCATGAAGAAGATAGAGGAATGGTAAAGCTTATGACCTTTTGGAACCTAATCTTCTGAATCAAGAGTTATAAGGGCTATTTAACGGTTTTTGCACTACATAGTATCGTCGCATCGACCAAAGACATCCAGTCCATACCAACAATAACGTCAAAAACAACCCATTATAAAGGTACTAAGTCAATAAGGGAATTATAATTATTAAAGTCTATTGTGCACGAACGAACAACCTGATCTAGTCCGACTAGCCCTTAGTTAGCCATTTCCACATCAAGAATATATATACATGAGACTCGGTCTAGCACTCAATAAGGGAACAAAACTAACCGCGACAAAACCATAATTAGCTCTCGAGTCAAAGAACAGTAGCATAAAGATCATTCAGAAGAAAGTCCCTGTAGCACAATCGAATCATTACGAGTCTCTATTGCATTTAGTACGTAAGTATGACCTCTAGCAGCTTGAACTTGATCGCCTCTATTTTGACGGGTCCAACAATCTGTAATTGATTAGGATGAACTTCCACTTGAACCTGTCGCCCAACACACTAAACCAACTCATCAGTCACAGCCACAGATCTCAATACAGCTTCTTCTAAGGTAAGCGGACGAACAACAGCCATAGTCGACCTAACCTGTGGGATCAACCTACGAAGATACTTTCTCGATTCCTTTGTTCTCGGGATTAACCAAATATGAAACAAGCCTTAACAACACATTGAAACGTGTAGCGTAACCAACATGATCAGCACCAATCATCTTATGCTCCAAAAGTTCTCGATATAACATTATCAGTTCAGTTGTCGTACAGAACTTTCTCGTCAACAACATCTAAAAATTTTTACAAGACATCGCCCCAGTCACTACTCTGCCTCTAACTCGACACTAACCATTCCACCAGGACAGCACATCCAAGGTAAGGAAATTTGTCACATACCTCACCTTCTGACCAGTACACACCTACTAATGCCAATCACAGCTTCCAACTACCTAACCATTGAATAAACTTGACTGCTCCACCTCTGCCGTCAAAATCTTGCATACCATAATACTTGAAATTTTTGTAAGCAAAACACCTGACACCACTTCTAGGTTCTCTTAGTACATTTCCAATACTAATTCTCTCATCAACGTCTTCTTAGTATTCATTAGTCACCTCATGCACTACTTCCTCATACTGCACATCCTCTGGTTCATTACAAGTCGGCCCTTCTTTCGTCACATTTCGTGCATTTCATGCCAGGACAACATTGATAACTTGAATAATCGCGGTAATCGTGTCTGTTCGCAGTAGCTCTCATCTCACCGTTATTCCACACATGTTAGTATATTTCTAGAACGTTAGACGCGATGAAAGGCTCGAAAATGTCAACGTCTATGTCACATGTTACACTCAGCAAGCTCTCTCGTCTTATGGTCTAAGGGATGCTATCTAGAACTTAAACTAGTCATGCAATTCATGTCAATGCAATACATATATATATATATACTAATACTATATAACCCTAAATCGCAGTTAAAATGTGGTCCGAATCTAACACCTACATCCGTTGCACTAATGGTGTATGTATACAGGGTGTACCAGCGGCTAACCCTCCACACCCCTAGTACATCTAATGCATGGTCGGATCACGGTACTGGTATGCTCTCTAGGTATTGGTCGGGTATGTATACAGGGTGTACCAGCGGCTAACCCTCCACCTAACCAACACCCATTAAACAGCCCAGGTAGCTACCACACTCTCACTACAAGTGCAATCACTGATGTCAATAACTGTCGCAAGGCATGGCGGTAATCATAGAACAGTTGATTAGGCTTTTCTATGATTATCGCTACGCGATACTAGTTATCGCCATCATTTCATCTTGCTCTAATACACATAAATAATCACAGTAACACTAAAAGCACACAGTCACCACAAGTACACAGTCACCAAATGACAGCCATAGTCAAAATAAGCACAGAGATATTAAGTCTCGATAGAACTTGAACTCAAAATATAAGTGATGTTAGCACGTCTAGAATGCATCTATAATTCCTATCGTAAATGCTATACGGGGTTCTTAGGTTATAGTCTACGCTTTTCCACCTAATTCTCTACAACCTGGCTCTGATACCATTCTGTAACACCCCACCGTTGGCGGAAACATGAGGTGTCATGAAAAGTACAGCACGACATGGAATTACATAGATACTGTTAAATGAAATAGAATATAATGAATATATTCTCAAAACATGAGTTCAAAGTCATCATAATACTAGGAAAGCTTATTACAAGTACGCCCATAAATAGGAATTGCCCAAGGCATGTAGCCTTAAAGTCTGCTAAAAGAGAAGGAGCACTAATCTCCAAAGTCATCCTTGAATAATCTGAGTACTTGAAAAGTATACTAAAACTTGTCAACACAAAGGTTGGTGAGTTCGTAGGTTTTATGTCAAAAAGTCTAGTCAAAGAAATAAGTCTTTTGTCGATTATTTTAAGTCAAAACAAGTATTTGTTCAATATATATAATGAGCAGAGTTACGCCATAGCCAGTCAATAGTCTCAAGTCTCAACGTCATAAGTCTCAATGTCACACGTCTCAAAGTCACGAGACCCAAAGTCTCAAAGTCCGGTCTTACGGTACCTGCCTTAGTCCAAAGTCTCAAAGTCTCAATTATCCAACACACACAAAAAGCACGTCAAATAAGCACGTCATAAAGCACGACAAATAAGCACACAATCACATACATATAACAAGAGTCAAGCACGTCAAAAGGCATAAGTAACTCTATACGCACAGGCTCAAAATTGAACATAAAGAGAAATCGACAAAAACTGTTTGCAAAATAAGTATACTTTCCACCCCAAAACTTGTAAAAAGAGGGGCTACGAAACTCACCTGAAAGCAGCACAAGTATAAGTACCCTAGATCAACGAACAAGAACACGAACAGTCAGATACAACTAAAATAAGCTCACTATATGTCCAAAAGTCCTACATTGTCCACAAGTTACCCAGTAAGTACTTACTTAATAGTGCACATCCATGTCCTATACTAGTGTCTTAGGAAATGCCATTATGTCTCGTCAAATGTCATAATATATATAATAGCCCTTTTGTCCTTATTTTAATAATGTCACATTTTTAATGTTTATATCTTGTTTATGGAATGTCATCATAAAATATATTAAGTCCAATAAGTCATTGATTATTATTATACTAATGTATAATTTATATAGTCTTTATAAATCCATTAAGCTTTATATTTATATGTATGCAGTATGTGCATATATTATTATTAATTTAGTCTTTTGTCCATTTCAAATTAATCCATATATATATATATATATCCAAATATCGATATTAAATTAGTCCTTAGATATATATATATATATATATGCATGTCCGTATTAACTTCAATATTACGACAATTTAAATTCATTTATAAACCCAAATCTGACTTTGACCAAGAATGCCTTAATTTTGACTTTGACCAAAACCCTAATTTTACTTTGCCAATCCCTAACCAATTTTGAACCAAAGAACCCAATTTAACCAAATAAGATCCAAACCCTAATTTTGACCATTCAAAAGTCCAAATAAGCCCCAAATACACCAAAAACCTAATTTTTGAACCAAAAGCGTTTTCCGGCCGGTTTGACTGCCGTTGACCTACAATTGACCAACTTTGACCGAGTTACAATTCAAGAACAACAGTTGATCAAAACACAGGGATGAACTTACAACTTGATTTGAAGGTCACAAACACGAGTACCACTCTAATCCATATTAGATCTAACCGAAAATCAATCGAATATCACTTTTAATCACGGATTTAATTAATTTCAGGTCTATATGTACAAGAACAAGAACAATACCAACAATATGAAGCTTTTCGGATCAAAAGATCTTGGATTTTGACAAGATCTTGGGTTTATATATTTGGATCTTGAAGGATTTCGGCTCATACATCATTGATTTGAAAGATTTCGGGTATAACATCTCGGATTTAAAGATTTTCGTATATATAAGTTTACATATACTCATAATAACCGAAATAAATACGTTTTTGGTCAAAGAAATCGGATCTATAAATATATAGCCAAATATATAAATATATATATTTATCAAGAACTCGGATATATAATCGAATATAGATATATAATATACATAAACTTTCGATTATAGAAAGGAGGAAGAAGAAGAAAACCTAGTCATACATATAGTTATGAAAAGATTTCGGATATATAATTACTTATACATAACAAATCCGGACATATACTTTTATATACATATATGCAAGAATTTCGAGAGTTTTGATGTAGAACAAACATAAATACATATGAATCTTACTGAAATCTAAAAGAAAGATGAAGATTAATGGTGGTTTATGGTGGTTCGTGGTGGTAGTCGGCCGGATTTTAGAGAGGGAATAGGGGAGGGGCGGCTAGAGAGAAAGGAGAAAGAGAGAGGAAGTGAATGTGAGAAATGAGGGTCAGGGTTAGGGAAAGTAGGGTTTTGTTTGTTAGTTCCCCTCCTTTGACCGAATTTGACTAACTTTGAACTTCCCAAATCTCATTTGACTCAACAATTTAAAAAGACTCGTGACTCGTAAATTTACTTTGTTGACATAGATGAATGTAACTTTTTAATAGCTTTCCAACGGATATAAACATGACCATATTTGTTTGTTAAATCTTTAATTGATTTAATTTTTAAGTATTTGATTTATTTTGGCATTTCCATAAGACAACTAGTATTTCTCCTGTTCTCGAGTCCACACACAATTTTTCTAAAGTCTAAATGCTCGTAAAGTCTGAATAAGCTATAAGTCCACTTATTCCATCGATAAAGTCTTAAAGTATAATGACGTACATAAACGAAACGAACTAAAACGACTGTAAAAGTACTTTGGAAAATACGCTCAGATGAAAATTGTCACAACTGGTCACGTCCAGATTAAGTGATAGTGTTGCAAAGTACACTCACCATTGACATAGAGGTGTCTTCAGCACCCATCTAGTAATAGTTGGGACTTACAAGTGGTATCAGAGCAGGCGGGTTGAATTGTTTCAATTCTATAACCTAGGTCTGCTTGATGGCTGCTGAAGGTGAGAATGGTTCTGGTCCCCAAAATGAAACTAATCCTAATCCTAATGTTAATGTTACAACTCCTTTGAATACCAATCCTCCTCTTCCTCTTCCTCCTATACCTGGAGCCAGCCATGTCCATGTACATTATTCCAATACTCCAGTTCCCAAATTCGATGGGAATGGTGAGACCTTTGGTACATGGAAAGCTAGAATGCTCTTGCATTTTGGTGGAATACAGAGGTATATGTTGAAAATCCTTAAGGATGGACCATATATACCCATGTCCAGTGGTGTTAGTCCTCTTCTTGAGCCAACTGGGAGAAGAGGTACCAGGGAGAAAGCTGAAGAACATTGGTCTGATGAGGAACGCAGGCTGGTTGACCTTGATACCAGACTGAAAAACATGATCCTTGCAGCTGTCCCTAAGGAACTAATTCCAACACTTGTGTTGTTTCCCAGTTCCAAGTCTATGTGGGAAGAATTAGTTCTCCAGTTTGAAGGAGGAGCTGACACCCTTTCTACCAGAAAGGTTGCTTTAAACAAGAAGTATGAATCCTTCTTTGCACTTCCCAATGAAAGTTTAACTGGTACCTACACCAGATTTACTAGCCTCATTAATCAACTGAGAGGCTTGGGAGTAGAGATGGATAAAGATATTCTTCATAAGAAATTTTGTGATATTTTACCATCCAAATGGGCACACATGGTTCTTGTCGTAAGACAAGGAAAAACCTTGCACAGTCACACTCTTGCTTCTCTCTTTGGAGCCTTCAGATTCACTGAAGATAATAATGCTGTAAGATTAGTGGCTGAGCAGGATGCTTTGAACCATGCTCAGAATTCCAAGGTCGCCAGCTTAACTGGGCAACCTTGTGCTGCTTTAATATCTGCTGAGAATGTCCAGTCACATTCTATGAAGGAGATGTTAAATAGCTTTTTGAATTCTGGCCTGGCTACTGATCTCAGTAACGGTTGTGATGAAACTGACGATGATGATCTGGTCGCCATGATTGCTAAAACCTTTAACAGGTTTAAGCATAAATCTAATAGATTTAATGGGTCCAACAATGCATCCAGCTCCAACTCTCTTGATAAAGCCAATCTTACCTGCTATAAGTGTGGTAAGAAAGGTCACTTTATGAAGGAATGCAGATCTAGTCAGTCAAACAACCAAACTGGTCCCTCTATTCCACATTTTGTAAATCTAATGATTACAAGGCTAAGTATAAGAAGCTAAAGGCTCAGATTGCCCTCATGTTACTTGAACAAGAAAAAGAAAAAGAAAAGAATAAGTGCATGATGGCTCAAATTGAAGGAAAGTGGGAACTCTCTGATGACTCATCTGATGATGATGAAGAGATTAGAGATGCTTGTTTTATGGCTCTGGAAAATAATCAACCAATGGTGAAGGTTGATGTCGTTTCTGGAAGATGGGTGGACATCATATTGAAAATGGTAAGGGATTATGATGATGAAATGGATACAGAGACGAAATTGGACATTGTGGAGGCATTAAATAACGACTTGTTATTTGTTGAAACTATGACAACTGACTGTGAAAGATACTTGGAAACAGTTTTAATCGAGTTTAATAACATGAAAAGTTAAATTAATGATTTGCAAAGTGTCCAGTTGGCTCTCAAAGAATCTGATTTGAAAAATGAGGCACTGGAAAGAGATAACCAAAAATTGAAATTTGATCTTGATAAAGAACACATGGTTATCAAATCTTGGGTATAAGCATCTGGTAAAAATTATGACGCTTTTTCAAAAACCATTGATGCTCAAAAACTGCCTGGAAATCTGGTGATCTCCAGATAGCAGCTGTTTTACCCTCTATCCACCAGATGCCTGATTCGGTTAGAATTGAGACTTCATATGACTCTTCTATCCCTGTTAAATTAGAATCTGTTAAGAGCACCCCTGTTGAGGTCAAAACTGGAGCCAAAAAGGCTAAAGCTCCAGTTAAAAAGGAAGCTAGTGATAATCCTTTACCTCAAAAGTCCAAAGAGCCCAAGACTCCTAAGACTAAGAATTCCGCTGAACCTAAGTCCAAGGTTCAGCAGCCTGATGAAAATAACTTTTTATTAAAACTGGAGAGTCAACTCCAAAATTTATCAAGGCAAGTACAAAGTTGTACTGTCGGGATCAAAAATTTGGAAGGAGCTTCGTCTTCTTCATATGCAAAACAAGTTGTTAAAACTCCTCCCTTAAAACAAAAACAAAAACAATCAGCTCAGAAAGGAGCAAAATCTGAAAAGAAAAAGGAGGTTGTTGTTCCCATCAAACCAATTGAATTTACTCCTGAAGCTGGAAATAATCCTCCAGATTCAGCCTCCAGTTCCAACCCAAGTAAATCTGCTGAGACTTCTCAAGAGAAGTCTGGTGGACCCATCAAGAAAAGATGGGTTCACAAAAATAACTAATCATTTACTTGGGCGTGCAGGGCGATCGAAAGAAGAATATCTGGTATCTGGACAGCGCTGCTGGATGGACAATGACCGGATGTAAGCCCCTGCTGGAAGAGTTCACTGTCCAAGATGGACCGGCAATGACGTTTGGTAATGATGACAGTGGGAAAACTGAAGGATATGGTGTCATTGACAATGGACAGGTCCAGTTCACAAAAGTTGCATTTGTTAATGGTTTGAATATAACCTGATAAGTGTCAGTCAACTTTGTGATGATGGATATAAGGTGTTGTTCGATATTGCTCAAGGTACCATATTTAACAAGGATTGGAAGGTGGTGATGATTGCACCAAGGAAAGGGAATGTGTACATAATGAACATGGAACCTGCTTCAAAAGAGCATTGTTTCTATGCCAAGGCTGATGAGGACACCAACTGGTTGTGGCATAAAAGGTTATCCCATCTTAATTTCAAAAATATCAATAAGTTGTCAAGAAAACAACTGGTGGATGGGATACCTTTAATTTCTTTTAAGAAGGAAAAGCCATGTTCAGGGTGTGAGATGGGTAAGCAGAAAAGAGCCAGTTTCAAGACCAGGCAAAACTTCAGTATCACTGAACCTCTTCACATGCTTCATATGGATCTCTTTGGTCCAGTGAATGTTCAAACTAAAGCTGGTAAACGATACACTTTAGTTGTTGTTGATGAATACACTAGGTTTTGTTGGGTGGTATTCATCAGATCAAAAAGTGATGCACCTGGTGAAATCATCTCACTCATCAAAAGAATTGAACTCATGTATACCAAGAAAGTGTGTCAGTTGCGAAGTGATAATGGTACTGAATTCATCAATAAAGAATTAGAGTCATTTTGTACTAACACTGGCATTTCTTAGAACTTCTCTTCAGCTCGTTCTCCAGAGCAAAATGGTGTGGTTGAAAGAAAGAATCGCACATTAATTGAATCTGCAAGAAGTATGTTATCTGAATTAAGTCTTCCCACCAGTTTTTGGGCAGAAGCAGTGTCTACAGCTTGTCATACCCAAAATCGGTCAGTTTATGTCAAGAGACATAGGAAGACTGCCTACGAAGTCCTCAGGAATCGTAAACCAAATATTGGATATTTTCATGTATTTGGTTGTCCAGTTTATATTTTAAATGATTCTAGTCAGTTGGGAAAATTTGATGCAAAAGCTGACGAAGGTGTTTTCGTGGGGTATTCAGATATAAGAAAGGCCTATAGAGTTTATAATTATAGACTCCAAAAGGTACATGAGACAATTCATGTCACGTTCGATGAATCAAACGAAGCAATCAATAAAAGACCAAGCCTTGATTTATCTCCAGTTGTCCCTGTTGATTTTGGTGTATTTGATCAAGTTCATCAATCAGTTTCTTAACCAGAAGGTGTTTTCAGTTATCAAGACTTGGAACCAGTTGCACAGAAGAAAATCTCCAGTGACACTCCATTTTATCCCTACATCAGTTTCAATTTACCACAGAAACTGGTGATTGGATCAGATATTCGTGCCACGACAACATCAGAACCAGTTCAGACTTCTCCAGTTCTTCAAGAGATGCCTTTATTTGAAGATAATCATGTCAACACGCTAGTTGACACTGATGATGAAGTTGAAGTAGTTTGGGCTGATCCTTCTCCAGTTGCCACAACTGTTGAAGATCGTCAGGTGTCTTGCACTGATGTTGTGGTTTATCAACCTAGTCAATACACTAAATGGACAGCTGCTCATCCCATTGAGCAAATTATTGGAAATCCAGATAGTGGGGTTCAGACTAGAAAAGCCACAAGTGAACAATGCTTGACCGTCACCTTCTTATCACTGATTGAACCGAAGAAGATTGACAAGGTTATGGCAGATCCAAGCTGGGTTAAGGCTATGCAAGAAGAGCTTAACCAGTTCGAAAGGAATAATGTTTGGGAACTTGTTCCTTGTCCTCCAGGGTTAAAGAAAGAACCCATTGGTACGAGGTGGGTCTACCGAAACAAGATGGATGAAGATGGAAATGTTGTCAGGAACAAAGCTAGATTTGTTGCAAAGGGTTATTGTCAAGCAAAAGGTGTTGATTTCGATGAAACTTTTGCTCCAGTTGCAAGACTTGAAGCCATTAGAGTTTTCTTGGCTTATGCTGCTCATTTGCAATTCAAAGTCTTCCAGATGGATGTCAAAAGTGCGTTTCTGAATGGAACATTGGAAGGATAAGTGTATGTTAAGCAGACTCCAGGTTTCTTGAACTAGAAGCATCCTCACTGGGTAGATAGACTGAACAAAGCTTTGTATGGTCTTCGTCAAGCCCAAGAGCCTGGTATGACACTCTAACTAAACATCTTCTTAATAATGGTTTTCAAAGAGGTGCAATAGATAATACCTTGTTTATCTTGAAGGAAAAAGGTAATTCTTGCTGGTACAATTTTATGTTGATGACATTATTTTTGGATCGACTGATGATGCAATGTGTGATAAGTTTTCAAAAATAATGTCAAAAGAATATGAAATGAGTTTAATGGGTGAATTAACATTTTTCTTGGGTTTACAAATTAAACAAACCATGGATGGTATCTTTATCAACCAAGAAAAATATGTTAGAGATTTGTTAAGAAAATACAAATATGATTCAATCCCATCGAAAAACACACCCATTGCCGCACCTTTAAATTTGGATTCTAACCCAAATGGAAAACCAGTGGACTGAAAGGAATATCGTGGAATGGTTGGTTCACTGATGTATTTAACTACCAGTCATCCAGATATAATATTTGCAACATGTTTATGTGCCAGATTTTAGGCTAACCCAAAAGAATCATATTTGCATGTTGTTAAGCGCATTTTCAGGTAGCTGAAAGGGTGCCCTAGCCTTGGTCTTTGGTGTCCCAAAGGCTCAGGGTTAGATCTAATGGGTTATTCAGATTCAGATCATGCAGGTTGTAAGATTTATAGAAAGTCTACAACTGGTGGTTGTCACTTCCTAGGGGGAAAACTGGTGAGTTGGACCAGTAAGAAGTAGACTTCGGTCTCAATGTCAACTGCTGAGGCAAAGTATATTTCTGCGGCCAGTTGTTGTGCCCAGATTTTTTGGATCAAACACCAGTTACTTGATTATGGTATGAAATACACAAGAATCCCAATCTTTTGTGACAACACCAGTGCAATTGCTATATCTCACAAGCCAGTGATGCACTCAAAGACAAAGCATATTGACATCAGGTATCACTTCATTCATGATCATGTTATGAAAGGAGACATTGAAATACATGTCATCCCCACTGATAAATAGTTAACTGATGTTTTTACGAAGCCTCTTGATGAGAAAACTTTTAAACATCTTATCACTGAACTAGGTATGTTAATTCCTTATTAAACTGGAGAGGCCCTCCAGTTGAGGATGGTCCAGGTGATCCTTGATTGGTTGGAGATTGAACTGTAGATGCAGATTCGTTGTGACCATCGCAACATAGATTTGATTATCGTTTATGTTTTAGGAACTATAATGTAATCATTTAAATAAGAACTTGTGTTGATATTTAATGATTACGTTTGAACTTCAATATTATATCTGTTTGTGTTTTGTATTGTGTTTGTGTGTTATATATTGTTTTACAGGTACAAGAACATAAAATCAAGGTTTATAAGTGTCGTAGAACACTTAAACGATGATTGAATGTTATGTACGAGCCAAACGAAGTAAAACAAAGGACCAAAGGCACGTCCCTCGTGCTGGCGTCATCAGCACATGAGATTATCCTCGTGCTGACGTCAACACGAGGTAGATTGGTTATTGTTAATTTCGGGCTTAATACTTAATTAAGGCCGAAGCCCACACGATCCAATACACAGCTAGTATAAATACAAGACCTAATCTACGGAATTAGGTTAATCATTAATTGAATCTTTTTGAAGATACACGAATTAAAGTTAACTGTTCATTCGTGTGACCTCCTACACGAACCACAAGCCTTGTGCATCTCCTTGGGTTGATTAATTACTCATTAATCAGCAAAAGGCAATAGCAATCTAGTTATCTCAAGAGGATTCCGCACTCTTAACATAACGAATCACGTCTTATTACGATTCGCGCAACCGTAGGACCCTACAAGTGGTATCAAAGCCCTAAGGTTGATTACCGGAAGGTGTAAGATCGTTTGATTGGCTATTGATTGCAAATTCGTTTCGAAATTCGTGTTAATTTGCATTTTCGTGCTTTTCTTCGTGTGACACTTCGTGCTTACGTCAGCACGAAGTAGGTTTTGCTTAGTGCTTACGTCATCGTCACTTCGTGGACTTCGTGTCACGTATGACTCATTTTATTTCGTGCCACGTCAACACGAGCTACCCTCCGTGACTTAGGTCGTGACTTGTGTACTTCATGTTTGACTTCGTGCCACGTGTACTTCGTGCCACACGAACTAAGTGTTGTTTCATTTTATTTGTTCACTAAAAGATTCGAAATGACAACCGTACCGGCTGCCGCAAACTCTCCTAATGCCAACCTCATCAGCCAGATGATCATGCATGATCATGAGGTTGGTCGTGGAAACACACCTCCAAAGTTGTTTCGTATGGAAAACTATTGGATGTGGAAGAGACGTTTTGAAGACTACACTCGTTTCACTGATATGGAAATGTGGGTGGTGATAACTCAAGGTTTTGATTGGCCTTCGTATGAGAAAGGAAGAGATACACTGTTGAGGGAAAGGCCTTGTCCACCGGTAGATATGCTTATGCTGATATGCCAGCAGAAGATTCACTCAGAGAACTGGGAGACCTATAGGTAATGGCACCAAAGGCTTTGACAAATCCAAGGTGAAATGTTTCAATTGCGATGGATTCGGTCACTTTGCAAGAGAGTGTCAACGACCTAAGAGGATTAACAATACCACAGTTGGTCTTCAAAATTACAATCAAGGTGGTGTTACTCCAAGTAATCAGAAAACTTAAGCAATGATTACATTTCCTGCTACACCACAATAGCCCGTTTCGTCACCATTTTTGGAGTCAAAGGCCTTTGTTGTTCAAAATCCGGATGGTACTTATCAATGGGATACACAATCTGATGATACCTCGAATCATGCTTACATGGTAGAAGTCTATGATGAGGTAGCTGCTACAATAGATTATGCTGTATACTCAAGTGAAGAAAGTGCATCTAAGGTAGTTAAGCAAAATGTACGAAATGTTGCTGAGACTGTAAGATCTGAGAGTGAACCGATGACATCAGTGAAAGAATCTGAAGAAAAAGAAGAGTCATCGATTCCTGCTGATGACATTTCTAAGAAGAGCATCGAAGAACAAATGAAGAACTTCGTGATACCTGAAGGTATGACAACTGAAGACTTTGTTGCATACATGGCAGATTGCAAGGTTGCAGATCAAAAGGTATCTTGTTCTCTAGATTCTATAGTTGATATTTGTAAAATGGTGTCAGACTTGAAATTTGAGGTGTTTATTTTGAATAAGTCGGTTATTAACTTAACTAGTCAAAACAACATGTTTAAAAAGGAAAACGACTCTTTGTTCACCATAAATTCTGGTTTGGTGAAACAGGAAAGTCTTTATCAAGATAAGATTCGTGCATCTGATAAGGATATTCTTGCCGTGAAAGAAAAATTAAAAGAGTCAGTTTTAATGGAAAAAGTTGGAATGAATAATATGCTCAACTAACTGAGAATTTTTCTAAGAAAGAGAAAGAATTGGTTGATGCAAAGTTGGAGATAGTTAAGCTTAATACAAGACTAGATCAAATTAGGGGATCTGATTTAATAAAATCAATGCAAATGCAAAAACCTGTACCACGGGATTCAAAAGACAAAAGTGGTTTGGGTATGAGTTATAATGAGGTTAGAGGTCCATTCAATGATAATTATACTGAGTCTCTAACACAGCTTACTGAAAAGGTCGATATTGGTGAAATTGGTCCGATCGTTTCAGAAAAACAAAATGTTGATCCTAAGACCCCTAAAAGCTCAATTGATAAAATTAAGGAGATTAACAAGAAACATAAGATTGAAAGTTCATTTGTTAAACCAGTGGATCATAAAAATGGAGTTTATGATGCTAGTGCTCCTATAGGATCTAGTCAAGTGAATTCAACTTGTCCTGTCGATAAGAACATTAAATGTTTTACAATGAAGGGATGTGATACTGTTTTTACATCCACTGAAATTGATTTTGAAAAGATAGATCACGACAAGATTGATAAAGTATGGAATAAGGATGAATCTACGTCTAGTGGAGTCCCCTTAACTCCATACACGACTCATAAGAATTCTCAAAAGAAAGTACATTTTTCAGACAAAAGTGAGTCAACTGGTTTATCAAAAGAAGAGTCAGCCACAATTGAACTTAAGGAATGTTTAGGCATGACTTCAGCTGAGTTTGATGTTAAGGCTAAGAAAGCAAGAGCTAAAAAATCTTGTTTTTATTGTTATGAAGTAGGTCATGTTTATAGTTGCTGTCCTAATAGGAAAAGAAGATGTCCAGAAAAGGGTATGTCGTCTGGAGCTTCTAGTGACTTAGATATTGTAGCTCATGACAATAGATCTAAGACATCAAAACGACAAGGACCTTCACAGAATACTACTTCTAGTAGTGTAAGTCCGAGTCGTTCACATACACCTCAAAGGAGTAATTCACCTAGGAAGATGGCTCAACAAAATCGGTCACCCCCATCTAGAATTAATAGTTCATCTAAATTCTATGATCGATTAGGAAGTCAACCTAGATATGGTGCACATTCACCAAGGAATTCACCTCCTAAGACTCGTTTTACTTCACCTAAGAAACAGTCAATGACACCATCCTCATCCAAGGCTCCTTTACAGAGCGATGGATATTGGACCGAATTAATTATGAAAGATGAATTCAGTAAATCCAAACCTCAGAAGGTTTGGGTTCCCTTCAGAAACTAACCATTTTTGTTGTATGTGCAGGGAGAACCAAGGAAGGCTATCAGTCTTTGGTATGTTGACAGTGGATGCTCTCGGCACATGACAGGGGACAAGCATGTTTTATCCAACTATGAAAATGTAAATGGTTCTTACGTTAGTTTCGCAGGTCCCAAGGGTGGCAACATCTCGGGCCAAGATGATGTTGTCAATGGGAAGATTACGCTGGAGAAAGTCAATTATGTGGAACAGTTAGCACATAATTTATTAAGTGTTTCTCAGATTTGTGACAAGAGAAACAATGTCCATTATACTGAGAAAGAAGCACTTATAATGAAACCGAGATATGTTATTCCTGATGACTGGATCCTGCTAAAAGCACCTAGGAAGAGAGACATCTATGGCCTTGTGTTAGGTGTTGATGATCCTAAGGAGTCTGTTTGCTTATTAACGAAAGCAAACGAATCTAAATCTTTGTTATGGCATAGAAGAATGGGACATATTAATTTCCGAAAGATGAATGACATTGTCAAACATGGTTTGGTTGAAGGCATTCCCATGAAACGGTTTGGAATGGAAGACAAATGTGTACCTTGTCTGAAAGGTAAACAACAAAAGTCTGCACATAAACCGAAGCAAGAAAACTCTATTGCCAATCCTTTCGTGTTACTTCACATGGATTTATTTGGTCCAGTAAATATAAGAAGTATCGATGGGATGTACTACTGTTTGGTGGTTACTGATGATTAATCGAGATTCTCATGGGTATTCTTTCTTAAATCGAAAGATGAAACTCCGTAGATTTTGATAAATTTCTTTGTCGAAACTGAAAACATTTATGGAGTTCGTGTTAAGAGAATCAGGAGTGACAATGGAACTGAATTCAAGAATAATGTGATGGATGTCTTTTGTTTGTCAAAGGGAATCCAACATCAATACAGTTCTCCGTATGAACCACAACAGAATGAAGTTGCTGAAAGAAAGAAGGACTCTAATCGAGATAGCCAGAACTATGCTTGCAGATTCAGGGCTTCCAACTATGTTTTGGGGGGATGCAGTGAATACAGCTTGTCATATTTTAAATAGGGTTTTTGTAGTTAAGCGTCATAATAAGACATGTTATGAACCATTTGGTGTACCGTGTACTTTCTTGAAGTATCTACCTCAGTCAAAGTTTGATCCAAAGGTTGAAGAGGGATTTCTCATGGGTTATAAACCGGGAACATCAATTCGACGGGTTTACAACAAACAGACCGGCAAAGTTGACTTGGGTACAAATGTCAAGATTGTCAGTCATAAGCCTGCTATTCATTCTGGAACTGGCAAAAACTTCGATTACGATAGTGTGTTTAGTTCACTACACGGTCCTGATTCTTATTCAGATCCTGAGACAGTTGATGATGTGATTATTTTAAGAGATCACATGGATAATACTCCTACATCTCCGCCTACTTGAAATGTCGACACCACTCCAACCAAAGTTCAGTCTACTACTGTTGTTGATGAAAGTGGTAAGGACAAGAATAAGACACCAGATTCAGATGATAATGAACCGGAGAACACTATTCCACTTACTCCGTCAAAGGTTTCACTGCCTGATGATGATCTTATTTCTGAAGAATCGGAAGATGATTTTAGCTCTCCTGAGTTTCAGATTAAAACGAACTTAGGAGAAAGTCTGAATGTTGATTCGGTTCCTCAATATCGAGTTAATAAGGATCATCCAGTTGAAAATATTCTTGATAATGCTACAGAACCTGTTCGAACTAGAAATCAGTTGAATTAGGATCTGACTAGTTTGTTTTGTGAAGTGAAAGACACTGAATTGATAACTGAGTGTTTATATTCTGGTTTCATTTCACAAGTAGAACCTAAGAATGTTAAGGCAGCACTTCAAGATCCATGTTGGGTTGAAGCTATGCAAGAAGAATTAGCTCAGTTTGAAAAACTTTGAGTTTGTGAATTAGTAGATGTGCCTAGAGGTAAAGAACTGATTGGAACTCGTTGGGTATATAAATGCAAACGAGATGACAAAGGGATCGTTACTAGAAATAAAGCACGTTTGGTTGTTGTTAGAAATCCAAAAATTGTGACAAATTGTAATTTAAATTAGTGGACTTATTTGTAGTTAAACATGGTGAAATGATTTCTAAGGTTTAGGGACTAGGAGTGTTAATTAGCCTACTTCTATAGTTAAAGTATAAATAGTCCCTTAACACCTTAGAAATCATAACCTTTTAACAACCATTACATTTTTACACATACTTAATACAAGATCTGTTCCTCTCTCTCTCTAGAAATCACACACACTAAACACACCAAGAACACACACACTTGATCCGCCATTGTTGAGATTGAATCCAGAGCAGAAATCGTGTTATATCATGTGGTATCGGAGCAAAACATCACTTTGATATCGATCCATAACTGATTTTGATCTCAATTTTCATCCAAAAACAAACAAAAAACCGTTTTTCAAAAACCGTCCCTGTTTCATCATCAATCATCGTTCAAATCACATGAAATCATCAATTTTTGTTCACCAATAGATTCCTCATAGCTCAAAACATAATTCTGTCAAGTTTTAAGTTCCAATTCAATCGAATTCTCAAGATTGAATTTTTGGTTTTTGGCGCTCAAAATTTGGATTTTGATTCTGTTGTGTTATTTGCTGAATTTTGTTCAAGGATTTGTTGCGGACATAATTACAAACGTTTTGCAAGTGATTTCAAGTTCTAACTCCAACTAAATCGAAAGATATGGAAGTTTTAAAAGTCATCAATGGAGTTTGTTAAAACTGGTATGATGAAGAAGACGACCACAGAACGATCTTCACTAGGACGATCTTCTCTAGGTTGTCTCAGTGCTTGATTCTTCATTTTTCATACATTTAGTGTTGTAGCTTGTTAGACGATCCTCACAAGATCGTTCTAGCAAGTGGTTGTTGAGAAAAGTGGTTGTTTGTGTTTGAAAAGTTTGGCAGAAACTAAGACGATCTTGCCAAGATCGTCTCAGTTACCTGACTCTAGGACGATCTTGACCAAGATCGTCTCAGTGTCTGTTGGTTGTTGGTTTGTTGTGGTTGATTCTTTGAAGTTGTTGTGATTGGGAATCACACACTTCCTGGGTAACTGATCATAATTGATTGGTTTTGCTCAAATTAATTCCTTCCAATTCAAATCAAAACTCTGTCCAAATTTTCACAAAATACTTGGAAAATTTTTCTGTCACCCAAGACGATCTTCAACAAGACCGTCTCATTTTCTTCTTCAAAATTCAAAGACGATCTTAATCAAGACCGTTTCATTTCCAAGTTTTTTTTATTCTTCCTTTTTCATTTCAAATCTCTTTAATTCAATTTCAAGTTTCCATTTCCAAATCACAAAATCATTACTCAATTTCAATTTCATTCCATACTTAGCCAAATTTCAACAAATCTCTTCCAAGACGATCTTTATTGAATCGTTTCTTTATTTCTAAACCTAAGACGATCTTCACTAAGTCGTCTTACTTCTTTCTTCTAGGACGATCTTCCAAAACGATCATCACCTAGGACGATCTTCTCCAAGATCGTTTTAGTTCCTGAATTTTCCAACTCTTAATTCATTTCAAGTTTAAAACCAAATCTCTTTCAAATGGCTTCTCGTGAAGCATTGGCATTGGGTTCCGATACAAGACCTCCTGTTCTCTACCGTGGTTCTTATGGACTATGAAAGAAAAGATTCATGGACTATGTGGAATGTCAACCAAATGGTCACCTACTTAAAGATTCCATCCTTAATGGACTTGCAATTCATCACCATCCCACTACTGATGCAATACTCACTCTTGATCTTTTGAATGCTGAACAAAAAGATCGAACAACTGCAGATAACAGAGCTAGATCATGCTTATACAAAGCACTTCCAGATGAAATCTATGGTTTTGTTGATTCTTATGATACAGCCAAGGAGATATGGGATGAGGTGGCAAGACAAATGGAAGGATCTAACCTAACTTCAACAATAAGATTGACAAATGTGTTGACTGAGTTTGACAACTTCAGCAAATTGTCAAATGAATCTCTAGAGGCTGTCTACTGTAGATTCTGCAATGTCATAAATGAACTTAGGAAGAACAATGTCACGAAATCAGAGATTGAGTTAAACATCAAATTCATCAAAGCTCTTGGTCCTGAATGGGAAGATTATGGAACACAGATTAAGCAACATCAAAATCTGGCTAAATTCTCCATCCATAATCTTCATGAATCATTCAAACTTAATGATCATCAAGTTCTCAACAAAGCTTTATCAAACAAAATGCCAGAAGTTGTATCTTCTGATCCTTTGGCATTGATTGTTGAAAAGAAGGTTTCTGAAGCTCTTAAAAGGCAAATGGTAGTTGTTTCTTCATCTGATGAGGAGGGAGATGATATAATGGCTACAAGAGATGGTGTTTCAGATGAACTATATCAAGGTCTTGCCGCGGTAACCAAGCACTTCAAGAAAAAGTTCTACAAAGCGAGGCCAACAAACAACAATCTCACCACTTCTTCCACTAGTGCATTTCCCAAGAAGGAACACTATCATTCCAAGAATTATGAACAAGGTGAATCAACTGGATCAAAGCATGTTGAAAAGAAAGAAGGCTATGACAAACAAGTTATTGAGAAGGGTAAAGCTTCTGATAAAAAGTGCTACAATTGTAGGATTTCTGGTCATTTTTGCAATTGATTGCAAGCAACCTCATAAGCGGAACTATGACTACTACAAACAGAAGATTTTGTTGGCAAAGCAAGTGGAAGCCGGTCATGCATTGCTTGCTGAAGATGACAAATGGCTGTTGCTCTCGGATGATGAAGATGAAGATCTCTCTGCAAATGTGTGCTTCATGGCGAGCTTGGCCAAGGATAAAGCTTTTGAGGCTGAAAGCACTGATGAAGAGTACCCGGATGATGAGGTAAATCTACACTCTACTTTTTCATTAGTTAAAGATAAAGAATCGTTTAAGTTAGCTCTATCTAACTTGACAACTCATATTAAGACTTTAGCCAACAAAAACAAGAATTTGCAAAATAGTATTTCATTGTCTAAAAGTGAATTTTCAAAACTCCTTGAAAAATATTCAAAATTACTTTTTGATCATGATACTATTAAACAAGACTTTCAATCATATAAAGAAAAGATGTTGGTTAAAGAATGTGAGTTGAATGCCTCTCCTGATTCTAAGTTATTAGAAAAATGTCTTAATCTTGAAAAGACCATTCAAGCTCTTGAAAAAGCCAATCAAGATCTTGAAATTCAAAAGACCAATGAATGGCTTCGAGCAAATGCTAGACAAATGGATGTTGATATTCTCAATAAGAAGCTTCAAGAAGCTAAACCAAACAACGTTGAACTCGAAAGTAAGATTTCTGACTTAAATTATACTTGTTTTCTAAAAGGCGTTGAGATTGGAAATCTTGAAAAACAAGTTGAGGAATTTAAAAAGAATATACTTTTCTATCAAGAGAAGCTATATAAAGTTGAACAAAACCCTCTCTTGGATTTCATTGCCTATTTTAACAAGTCAAAAATTGCAAAAGATGATCTTCTTCTCGGGTTGGGATTTGAGAATATCAAACCATTGCAAAAAGCCAAGGATGAAATAGAACCTTTGTATGATGAAAAATTTCTTCGACTTGGTATGGTACAACAATTTATTCGTCCATTGGATAACGAATTTGAGACCGATGAAGTTGAGAAACCAAAAGATGAATTTTTGGTTAATTATGATGCTTTAAATGCTTCGTACAAAACAAAAGAGTCTTCAATTTTTAAATTGGAAGAAATTGCATCGAATTTTCAAAGCAAAGCATCTGTCAGTCCTTCAACTAAACCTACTAAATTGTATATTCCATCCACATTTTTGGAAAAACAAATAGAAGGTTTACAACAAAGAGTGGATTCTCAACAACAAGTCATTGATCATCACAAGTCTCAAAATCAAAGTTCAGAGGATAAATTGATTGTTGTAGATACTAAGAAAGTTTGTGTGACTGTTTCTACTCAAACTGACCTAAGTGCTCCAGTAGACCATTCCATCCAGACTACTTGTGTTTCATCTACTGATTCCTCCACCCAAACCTTGACTGATTCTCTTGAGTGTTCATGTCAAAATACTGCTACAATTGCTGATGATTATGTGCAATCTGATTTATCTTATGATGAACTTGCGCATAGTTTAGTTTTGATATGGTACTACTATAGGTTTTTCACTTGTGATTCTCTTGAAAAGTTAGTTGTTCACCTTAAGCTTAGTGCTAGTATAGGTGTTGATACTTCTACTCTAATTTCTTGTGAAACCAAAGATGTGTCAGTTCAAGTTGATTTCATTCCTGAGACTACCCATAGTGTGAAGTTGGAAACCAAGATTCCTGATTTTTCAAAAATCTCTCCGGTTAAACCATTCACAAAAGATTATTTTGATAAATTCATGTAGGGAGACTATGTTTTTGATTCTGAAACTGAGAAAAAGATTGAATCTACCAAAATCAAAATTGAATCAAAAGAGGAATCTCCAAAGTTGTTTTCCAAAGCTCCAACTTCATATTATTCAAAGAAAAGAGTTATTCCCAAACTTGTCAAGACTAAACCAAAGACTGTCATAAAACCAAGAATCAATAAGTTAAAAACAAAGTGTCCTACCTCGGAAAAGCATGTCAAAACCAAACCAGTTGAGACCATTCCAAAAATCAAATACAACAAAGTGAAGCCTCTGGAAATCAATTCAAATGTTTCTTCATCTAGCTCTCAATCTAGCTAAAGTGTCTACATCTAGCTCAGTTTTGCTAACTAGGGATGCTTCAAATGGTGCAACTAGGTATAGGGATAGATATGGCTGGTTTTCTCATGATAAACCTAAGAAACAAGAAGTTTCCGCACCCCCAAAAAAGTCTAAAAAGATAAAAGTGCTTTAAAACTCTCGTTCTAATCCTCTTAGTGTCAATCCAACAGGTGGAAAGAGCTTGATTAGTGAGTCTAAATGGGTAGCTAAGTCTTTAGTACCTAAGATCACTAAAGTTGAGAAAAGGAAGAAAAGGCAGAAGAGAAAAGCGGATAGTAAGAAAAAGCAAGTTTCCGTTGTGTTAAACAATTTATCTTTTAAGTCCTCTTTGAAAAACAATGTTAATGGTGCCAAGGCTATGCCTTGTGATGTGGTAAACAATGTTAATTCGTGTGTTAATGTTCGTATGTTTAATCCAAATGTGCTTATTGATAATGTGCTTGTTAATGCCTATGTTGATTCTAAAGCATGTTTGTATGCATTTCCTAAGTTATATACCCTGCCTGTTTTAACTCACCACAAAGGACCCATCTTCAAGTGGGTACCTAAAGTCGGTTAATTCTATTTGATTGCAAGAAATAACTATCTGTGTTTGGATACTCGATTCCGGGTGTTCAAAACACATGACTGGCAATAAAGCATTGCTCAAGAACTTTATCGAACGATTCATGGGAACTGTTCGATTTGGTAACAACAATTTCGCTACTATCTTAGGCTATGGTGATATTGAACGCAATGGAATTGTCATTAAGAAACTTCACTATATTGAAGGATTAAGTCATAACTTGTTCAGTGTTGGACAATTCTATGACAACAATCTTCAAGTTCTTTTTCGACAATCTCATTGCAAAGTTCAAACTCTAGATGGAGTTGACATTTTGTGTGGCGACCGCGATGATAACCTTTTTACCGTCAATCTCGATGATAACCAACCAACCGATAATATTTGTCTCATTTCGAAAGCTACATCAAAGAATTCTTGGTTGTGGCATAGAAGGCTTTCTCACCTAAATTTTCCAACCATCAGTACTTTGGTCAACAAGCATCTTGTTGAAGGCTTGCCAGACTATAAGTATGAAAGTGAGCATGTTTGTCCTTCTTGTGCTGTTGGGAAGATTAAACGAGCTTCTCATAAACCAAAGAAATCTCCTAATTCATTAGCACCTCTTCATTTGCTTCACATGGATCTTTATGGACCGATGAAAGTACAAAGCCGAAATGGGAAGAGATACATCTTGGTTATTGTTGATGATTATTCAAGATATACTTGGGTCAAGTTTCTTGCATCCAAAGATGAAACAACTCAAATTCTGATCGATTTCATCACCTCTACTCAAGTAAATCTTCAACTTCCAGTCCGTTCGGATAATGGAACTGAGTTCAAAAATGTCGTGTTCAAGGAATTTTGTAAATCTAAAGGCATTACTCACCAATTCTCTGCGGTTCGTACCCCACAACAAAATGGTGTCGTTGAAAGGAGAAATCGAATGCTTGTGGAAGCTGCAAGAACCATGCTTGCTTATTCTAAGTTGCCTTCCAACATGTGGGCTGAAGCTGTTGACACTGCTTGTCACACTCAGAATCGGTCCATTGTTAATCAACATTTTGAGAAGACTCCTTATGAGGTTGTTAACAAACGGAAACCCAACATCAACTATTTTCATATCTTTGGGTGTGTTTGTTACACTCTGAATGATCGGGAGAATCTTGGAAAGTTCGAGAAGAAAGGTGATGAAGGTTACTTTGTTGGTTATTCCAAGACATCTATTGGCTACCGAATCTACAATCGCCGAACAAATACAATTCAAGAAACAATGAATGTTTGGTTTGATGAGATGTTGAGCATGATCTTTGAGCAAGAAAGTGTGCTACCAACAAGTAATGATCCAAGTGCTTCAAGTACTTCATCAAGGACTTCTACTTTAGAATCTAAATTCAAGAAGTTTCCAACTCTAACAAGTGATGAATTAGATATTCTTTTTGAAGAATTCTACAATTCTAAACCGATTCATGATGAAGAACCTCAAGTCAACGTTGAACCAGTTTCGAACCATTATCCAGTTCTTGACAACCATCATTAATCATCATCAACTTCTTCTGAGCAAGTTGCTACTTCTTCAAGTAGTAATTCTTCATCCTCTTCTAATGATTCTTCTTCTCAATCCTCTCCTGATAATTCTTCTCCAGTGAATGTTCAAGAACAACCTACCCAATATACCCAGACTACCAATCCGATGAACACTACGAATATATATGTGCCTCTTGATTTCGATCATCCATCTTACGAGGAAGCTGTTCTACCAAGCTATGATTCCATCTCTCAGCAAAACTCTGGTTTTAATGATGATGATGTTGATGTCAATCAACAAGATCCTCTTCCTCATGATCGCAAATGGTCACGTATGCGAAAAGATCATCCTGTTGATAATATTATTGGAGATCCACATGCCGGAGTAACTACTCGTACTTCAGTGAATGAGTGTCTTGTTGCACTTTCTCTTAGCAACATTGAACCCAAAACTGTTTCTGAAGCTCTTCGAGATCCAGAATGGGTTAAAGCTATGCAAGACGAACTCGCTCAGTTTGAAAGACTGAAAGTATGGAGATTAGTTCCAAATCCAAGAAAAGATGAACCTATTGGCACAAAGTGGATTTTCAAGAACAAGAAGGATGAGAATGGAGTGGTAGTAAGGAACAAATCTCGATTAGTTGCAAAGGGTTAGTGCCAGCAACCTGGTGTTGATTTCGACGAAACTTTTGCTCCAGTTGCAAGAATGGAAGCCATTCGGATCTTCTTAGCCTATGCTGCATTCAGAAACTTTACAGTGTATCAAATGGATGTGAAGACAGCTTTCTTGATTGGTGACCTCAAAGAAGAAGTTTACGTTGAACAACCTGAAGGTTTTGTTGATCCCAAAAGACCAAACCATGTCTACAGGTTAGACAAGGCTCTCTACGGTCTTAAGCAAACACCTCGCGCATGGTATGATTCCTTATCTACTTTCTTGATTAGAGGTGGCTTTACCAAAAGCACAATTAACCCTACCCTGTTCATTCGCAAACAAGGTAAGCATGTTCTTCTTGTCCAAATATATGTTGATGACATTATCTTTGGGTCAACCAGTCAAACATTTTGTCGAAACTTTTCATCTCTAATGGTTAATCATTTTGAAATGAGCATGATTGGGGAAATGAACTACTTTTTGGGTCTTCAAATCAAACAACTACCAAATGGTATTTTTATATCACAAGGTAAATATATTCATGACATGTTGAAAAAGTTTGATATGACTACTTGTTCTTCAATTTCAACTCCAATGGCTGCTCGTACAAATATTAATGCTGATAAAAATGGGAAACCATTTGACCAAAAGAGATATAGAAGTATGATTGGTTCATTGTTGTATCTTAAAGCATCTCGCCCAGATATAATGTTTGCAACATGTATGTGTGCTAGGTATCAAGTGCTCCTATTGATTTACATTATCAAGCTATGAAACGAATCTTTCGTTATCTGAAGGGTACACCCAATTTAGGTCTCTGGTATCCAAAGGATACTGGATTCAATTTAACTGCCTATTCAGATGCAGATCATGCAGGTTGTAAGCTTAATCGCAAGAGTACTTATGGTACTTTACAATTTTTGGGTGATAAAATTGTGAGTTGGTCTTCCAAGAAACAAAACTGTATGTCACTATCAACAGCTGAAGCTGAATATGTGGTTGCGGCTAGTTGTTGTGCTCAAGTGTTATGGATGAAGACTCAGCTTACTGATTATGGTCTGAAATATGATCATATTCCCATCTATTGTGACTCTCAAAGTGCCATTGCTATTGTAGTCAACTCAGTAAACCACTCTCGATCAAAGCATATTGATGTGAGATATCATTTTCTCAAAGATCATATTGAGAAAGGTGACATCAAGCTCTACTTTGTGGGAACTGACTACCAACTTGCAGATTTGTTCACAAAACAATTGGACGAAAAGAGGTTTAATTTTCTTATCTCTAAGCTTGGCATGTTAAATCTTGAAACTTAACTTATTTTCTTCTGGATACATTCTTGAAAAACAAAAAACAAAATTTGAAAAGACAAAAACAAAATACAAAAATAGAAAATTTTAAAAAATTCCAAAAAGATTTTCTTTATTCTATTAATGTGGCTTACATATGCTATGTATGTAACTTGGGCTTCATAGTTTTATTTATATCTTTGTGGTTTACATATACTCTGTATGTAACCCGTGCTTAAATGATTTATTTATTACTTTATGGCTTATACATACTCTGTGTATAACCAGTACTTCATTGTTTTATTTATCTCAAAAAGGCTAAACTGTGTAGAAAATGCACAAACATGGACAAAAATTTTTCGAATGCTAACAAACTTCAAATCTCCATGATTCATGCCTTTTAAGATCATTGCCAAGAATTATTTTTCATGTCAAAAGATTTTGTAACTCTCAATTGTTGATATGAGAAGCGAAGGATTGAACGTCTTTGTGTACTCCCTAGTTGTCTCATCTTGAACAATTGATTGAGTTAAATTTGTACTTAATCGTTTTATTTTGCATCCAACTTGTTGATGTAAGATGCGAAGGATTGAATGCCTTTGTGTACTCCCTAGTAGTCTTACCATGAATATTGTTGTTGAAGCAAAAAATTTGTGTTTCTTAAAATCTTGTTCACTTTTAGACTCTCAAATTTTTCTGTATATATCACAACAAAGATTTTACTCTTTTTTGATTTCACCAAAATCAATTTTTGCTCTACCTTTCTATGAAAAACATTTTTGATCTACCTTTGCATAGATTAAGGGGGAGTTTTGTGATTTCAAATTTTTCAAAAACTTCAAATGTGTTTTCAAATCATTTTCATACACACATTTGATGATTTTCAAATCATTCTCATCATTTGAACTTCGGTGTTTAGTTTGCACTTGAGAGATTCATTCACTCCATGAACTTCATCATCACCGATAAGTTCAAACCCCAGAGTATTCAATTCTTTCTTTAGATTGTAAGGGTATTTTGAGTGATGATGGTTTCGTGCAAATAGGATGGAGGGAGTAAAGTCGAAAAGTGAGAGGTTATGGTGATATGTTGTGAGAAAAGGGTTAAAAGAAATGATACCCTTCCCTAAATTTCTCAAATCGACGGGTAAAACACATTTATATCGGATGTCATTTGTTGATATCTTGATTAAGACTTCATGGACCCAGTGAAGCGATGCACATCTTTACCTAACCACTCAAGTGTTTCTTAACAAATACTTGTTTTATTTCTCACGGAGATTTTCACATTTATATTCTTTGAAGCAATCTCGTGGTTGAAAAGCTACAAGACCGAACTATGTTAGAAAATTTGTTTTGTGCATATTTCAATGATACATAGGAAATCCGAAAAATGTCATACATTTCTATCAGTCATTTTATTAATCTTTTTGATTTTTGAACATGTTAACGGATCATCCTTATCCGGTTTTTCCATTTCTCATCTCACAAACACAAAAACACCAACACCATACTATAACGTTTGTACCTACAACTTCAACCTTACATTTTAGTTACCCTTAGGATTCTTTGGGTTGGGCTAATGGTTTGGGTTGATGTGTTGATGATTGCTATTTCTCCATGCAATTCTAGTTTTCACTTGTCATTTTTCTTTTCGGTTTATCAATCAATGTTTGCATAATGACATTGGTTCCCAACTTTGTCATTATGAGGGGGAGAAAAAGATTATGATTGATTGAGAAAGAAAAATTTTGAACTTGATTTGTGCAAACATGGAGTTAGTAAGAAGGTTGTAGTGAGTGTATGGAGGTTACGGATAAAAGATAAGAGAGAATATTTAGTGTATGGGATTGATGGGAAAACTTGCAATTAGTGGAATTTTAGTCAATTGAGCTCAGTTTTTCAGATTTGAGTTGTTCATTTTCAGAATTGAGTTCTTGACTTGAAAAAGATAATTACAAAGATAAGGATATGATGTCCAAAAATGCTTCAAAATGCTTACACTCATGAATTGAGGGGGAGCATGATTTTTCATAAGAGATTTATTCAAGTTTTGTTCAAAAGTTTACTCTCCAAAGTGTTTAAGTCAAAATGACAAAGATCAAAGCTACAAAAAGTTGAAAGATTGTTTGGAAGATTCAAGACAAAGAAGTAAAGCTTCAAAAGAGTCTTCATCAACATATTTTATTCAAGATCTTCAAAGTCATACAATAATAACTTGATCAAAGAAGCTCCAATGCATATATCAAGGGGGAGAGTACAAGTTTTTGATACTTCATTTTGATACTTTATTCCAAGAAAACAAATTTTCATTCAAGGATTGAAGATTGAAGAACCAAAGCCAAATTTATACCTTCCGCACTTCAAAAGACAACTCTGTATCATGGTTCAACAATTTTCAAAGTCTCTAAGACTCATTCATCTTATTCTCTGTTCAAAAAGAACATTGAGAATTTCATTATGTTTTAACTTTGAGAAGTCCAAGACCAAGATTGATTCAAGCTCTCCAAAGACGATGAGAAAGCTTTGAAGACTTGTTTCATTACACCAATTGTCTTCACCATTGGGCTCATCAACTTAATTCCTACAAGACAAAATAACACGTACTTTATTCATTACAATATATCACTAAGGGGGAGAATGTTAGAAATCCAAAAATAGTGATAAATTGTAATTTAAGTTAGTGGACTTATTTGTAGTTAAACATGGTGAAATGATTTCTAAGGTTTAGAGATTAGGAGTGTTAATTAGCCTAATTGTATAGTTGAAGTATAAATAGTCCCTTAACACCTTAGAAATCATAACCTTTTAACAACCATTACATCTTTACACGAACATACTTAATACAAGATCCGTACCTCTCTCTCTCTCTCTAGAAATCACACACACTAAACACACCAAGAACACACACACTTGATCCGCCATTGTTGAGATCGAATCCAGAGCAAAAATCGTGTTATATCAGTTGTTCAGGGGTTTGCACAACGAGAAGGATATGACTATAACGAAACTTTTGCATCAGTTGCTAGGATTGAGGCTATAAGGTTATTTTTAGCCTATGAAAGTTTCAAAGGTATAAAGGTGTATCAGTTAGACGTTAAGAGTGCCTTCTTATACGGTGAAGTTAAAGAAGAAGTATATGTTCACCAACCACCGGGGTTTGAAGATCCAAACTATCCAAAAAGAGCATATCGATTAGATAAGGCTCTTTATGGATTGCATAAAGAACCCAGAGTGTGGTATGCAAAGTTGTCTACACATTTGTTGACAAATGGTTTTACAAGAGGATCGATAGACAGCACATTGTTTATCAAGTGGAAGAAGCGAGATTATCTAATTATACAAGTTTACGTGGATGATATCATTTTTGGTTCATCTAATATAAAGATGTGCAAAGAGTTTGAAATGAGCATGAAAAATGAATTTGAAATGAGTGCTATGGGGGAACTTCAATTTTTCCTTGGACTGCAAGTTGATCAAAGGAAAGATGGATTCTTCATTCACCAGTCTAAGTATGTCGATGACATCTTGGAGAGGTTTCAAATGTTAGAGTCCAAGACATATGGTACTCCTATTCAGCAAAATCCTTGTTTAGGAGTTCTTGATCCGAAAGATGAACTTGTGGATGCAACTTATTATCGTGCTATTATTGGCTCATTGATGTATCTGACTGCTTCGCGTCCAGATATTATGTTCGCTATTTGTCTTTGCGCTAGATTTCAAGCTAGTCCAAAAGAGTCACATTTGGTTGCAGCAAAACGTATTCTACGTTATCTTAAGGGAAACTAAGGGCTTGGTCTATGGTATCCTATGGGAGGAACGTTTGATTTTATTGCATATACTAATTCGGACTTTCATTTAACTTTCATGCTCATGAGTTGTAGAGGTTTTTGCCTATACATTGAAGATATCCTATAGTAATGCTAGATCTTTCACAAAATTTAAGGACTAGATCAATTCATTTCTGAAAAGCAAGCATTCTCAATCATGTATCTGAATATGTTTCCCACAAGAACATTGTATAAATTAAGTTCAGATTAAGGAAACCTTGCTACTTTGTGTCTACCAATATATCCCAAATTGTAATCACTGAACTAAGCAATTATATTATGATTAAGCAGACTAAAAAGCTAAGTATCCTCACTTCTAATCATCTGACAGCATTAACTTAAATGTCTTCATATTTTTGTCATTTTCTAATTTTTCACATTTTTATGGTTTTTTATGACACTAAGAACTCTTTTTGTATTTTTATGACTCTAGCTATTTACAGACACAAACTTACAAAATTAGTTCTTTGAGAGATTTAATATGAATCAGCATTCTTCATCCCATTGAGAAGAATTAACTTCTCAAATCGAGTCTTATCAAATGTTTTGGTATACAAATCGGCTAAATTATCATCAGTTATAACTTTTTCCAGATGAATTAACTTCTTTTGGGCACAATCACGCAAGAAATGATGTCTAATATCAATATGCTTGGTGACCTTATGCATGACAAGATTATTTGTAATGTCTATAGCTAACTTATTGTCTATTCTAATAGGAGTATCAAGAAAATCCATACCGTAGTCATAAAGTTGTTGCTGAATCCACAATACCTGGGAATAACAGCTACCAGTAGCCATATACTTTGCCTCACATGAAGACTGAGCAACACATGTCTGCTTCTTGCACTGCCACGATACTAATCTTCCTCCTAACAACTGACAACCTCCAGTCGTAGACTTTCTGTCATTGTTACACCCGCCAAAGTCCGAATCAGTATATGCAACAAAATCAAACGTTCCTCCCATAGGATACCATAGACCAAGCCCTTGTTTTCCTTTAAGATAACGTAGAATACGTTTTGCTGCAACCAAATGTGACTCTTTTGGACTAGCTTGAAATCTAGCGCAAAGACAAATAGCGAACATAATATCTGGACGTGAAGCAGTCAGATACATCAATGAGTCAATAATAGCACGATAATAAGTTGCATCCACAAGTTCATCTTTTGAATCAAGAACTCCTAAACCATGATTTTGCTGTATAGGAGTACCATATGTCTTGGACTCTAACATTTGAAACCTCTCTAAGATGTCATCGACATACTTAGACTGGTGAATGAAGAATCCATCTTTCCTTTGATCAACTTGCTGTCCGAGGAAAAATTGAAGTTCCCCTATAGCACTTATTTCAAATTCATTTTTCATGCTCATTTCAAACTCTTTGCACATCTTTATATTAGATGAACCAAAAATGATATCATCCACATAAACTTGTATAATTAGATAATCTCGCTTCTTCCACTTGATAAACAATGTGTTGTCTATCGATCCTCTTGTAAAACCATATGTCAACAAATGTGTCAACAACTTTGCATACCACACTCTGGGTGCTTGATGCAATCCATAAAGAGCCTTATCCAGTCGATATGCTCTTCTTGGATAGTTCGGATCTTCAAACCCCGGTCGTTGGTGAACATATACTTCTTCTTTAACTTCACCGTATAAGAAGGCCTTCTTAACGTCTAACTGATACACCTTTATTCCTTTGAAACTTGCATAGGCTAAAAATAACCTTATAGCCTCAATCCTAGCAACTGGTGTAAAAGTTTCGTTATAGTCATATCCTTCTCGTTGTGCAAACCCCTGAACAACCAAACGTGCTTTATTTCTAATAACGATCCCTTTGTCATCTCATTTGCATTTATATACCTAACAAGTTCCAATCGGTTCTTTACCTCTAGGCACATCTACTAACTCCCAAACTCCAAGTTTTTCAAATTGAGCTAATTCTTCTTGCATAGCTTCAACCAAACATGGATCTTGAAGTGCTGCCTTAACATTCTTAGGTTCTACTTGTGAAATGAAACCAGAATATAAACACTCAGTTATCAATCCAATGTCTTTCACTTCACAAAACAAACTAGTTAGATCCTTATTCAACTGATTTCTACTTCGAACAGGTTCTGTAGCATTACCAAGAATATTTTCAACTGGATGATCCTTATTAACTCGATATTGAGGAACTGAATCAACATTCAGACTTTCTCCTAAATTCGTTTTAATCTAAAACTCAGGAGAGCTAAAATCATCTTCTGATTCTTCAGAAATAAGATCATCATCAGGCAGTGAAACCTTTGACGGAGTAAGTGGAATAGTGTTCTCCGGTTCATTATCATCTGAATCTAGTGTCTTATTCTTGTCCTTACCACTATCATCAACAATAGTAGTAGACTGAACTTTGGTTGGAGTAGTATCGACATTTCGAGTAGGCGGAGATGTAGGAGTATTATCCATGTGATCTCTTAAAATAATCACATCATCAACTGTCTCAGGATCTAAATAAGAATCTTGACATTTGTAGCCAAGTCAACTTTGTCGGTCTGTTTGTTGTAAACCCGTCGAATTGATGTTCCCGGTTTATAACCCATGAAAAATCCCTCTTCAACCTTTGGATCAAAGTTTGACTGAGAAAGATACTTCAAGAAAGTACACGGTACACCAAATGGTTCAACATTCTGTAAATTCGGTTTCTTCTTATGTAGAAGCTCATAAATGTCTTATTATGACGCTTAACTACAGTAACCCTATTTAGAATATGACAAGTTGTATTCACTGCCTCCCCCTAAAACATAGTGGGAAGCCCTGAATCTGCAAGCATAGTTGTGGCTGTCTCGATTAGAGTCCTATTCTTTCTTTCAGCAACTCCATTCTGTTGTGGTTCAAACGGAGAACTGTATTGATGTTGGATTCCCTTTGACAAACAAAAGACATCCATCACATCATTCTTGAATTCAGTTCCGTTGTCACTCCTGATTCTCTTAACACGAACTCCATAAATGTTTTCAGTTTCGACAAAGAAATTTATCAAAATCTGCAGAGTTTCATCTGTTAATTTAAGAAAGAATACCCATGAGAATCTCGAGTAATCATCAGTGACCACCAAACAGTAGTACATCCCACCGATACTTCTTACGTTTACTGGACCAAATAGATCCATGTGAAGTAACACGAAAGGATTGGCAATAGAGTTTTCTTGCTTCGGTTTATGTGCAGACTTTTGTTTACCTTTCAGACAAGGTACACATTTGTCTTCCATTCCAAACCGTTTCATAGGAACGCCTTCAACCAAACCATGTTTGACAAGCAAACAGACTCCTTAAGATCATCAACACCTAACACAAGGCCATAGATGTCTCTCTTCCTAGGAGCTTTTAGCAGGATCCAGTCATCAGGAATAATATATCCCGATTTCAATATAAGTGCTTCTTTCTCAGTAAAATGGACATTGTTTCCCTTGTCACAAATCTGAGAAACACTTAATAAATTATGTGCTAACTGTTCCACATAATTGACTTTCTCCAGCGTAATCTTCCCATTGAAAACATCACCTTGGCCCGAGATGTTGCCGCCCTTGGGACCTGCGATACTAACATACGAACCATTTACATCTTCATAATTGGACAACACATTCTTGTCCCCTGTCATGTGCCGAGAGCGTCCACTGTCAACATACCAAAGACTGATAGGCTTCCTTGGTTCTCCCTGCACATCAGACAATAAGATGGTTAGTTTCTGAAGGGAACCCAAACCTTCAGAGGTTTGGATTTACCGAATTCATCTTTCATAATTAATTCGGTCCAATATCCATCGCTCTGTAAAGGAGCCTTGGATGAGGATGGTGTCATTGACTGTTTCTTAGGTGAAGTGAAACGAGTCTTAGGAGGTGAATTCCTTGGTAAGTGAGTACCAAATCTAGGTTGACTCCCTAATCGATCATAGAATTTAGACGAACTATTAATTCTAGAAGGAGGAGATCGATTTTGTTGAGCCATCTTCCTAGGTGAATAACTCTTTTGAGGTGTACGAGAACGACTCGGACTTATACTACTAGAAGTAGTATTCTATGAAAATCCCTGTCGTTTTGGTGTCTTAGATCTATTGAAATTAATCCTTTGATCTGTAATAGTAGACTCACCATATGACACATTTTTAAGTAACTTAACATAATTCTGTGCATTTTTATTATCAGGATGTCTTTTTGCATACCCCTCATAATAATCTCTCTTATATGCACTCATAAATTGTGGTGAAGCTACTTGTTCAACTAAATTACCCTTCCCTTTAGTATTAGGAATATCACCAACATCCTTTGACTTGACTTGACTGTCATTCTTAAGATTCCTGACCTTCCTATTTGGACATTCAATAGCTATATGACCTTTCTCACGACAAGTATAACACTTATTTGCTTGTTGTTTTTTAGATTGACCATATTCTATTTCAGGGATTGGTATACCATACTCCTTCATTTCATTTATGGTATCAAGCATCTGTATTGCTTCTTCCATAGTTCTTGCTGGTTTAAAAGGAGCATAATGTCTATCCTTATATGGAATTTGTTCAGCTAACCATTCTTCTTTATTTTCCACACACCAAACTTTATCAATTTTTAATTTAGGTTCAAATCTATTTATAGATACTTCTTTATCATAGAAAACTGTATCATAGTCTTTCAATGTGTAGTATACTACTTCATCTGGATTAAAATCTAATTCCGTTTGTTGGTGATCTCTTTGTAGAAGTAAATCAGAATCTTTAGTCACGTTACTTTCCTTCTTAAGAATAACATTTTCAGTAGTTAAACTAGTTAAATTTTCTTTCAATTTAATACCTTAAGTTTCAAATTTGACACCATTTTACAAATATCAACTATAGAGTGTAGAGAACAAGATACCTTTTGATCTGCAGCCTTGCAATCTGCCATGTATGCAACAAAATCTTCAGTTGTCATACCTTTAGGTATCACAAAGTTCTTCATTTGTTCTTCAATGCTCTTCACAGAAATGTCATCAGCAGGATCGATGACTCTTCCTTTTCTTCAGATGCTTTCGCTGTTGTCATACGTTCACTCTCAGATCTCACAGTCTCAGCAACATTTCATACATTTTGCTTAACTACTTCAGATGCACTTTCTTCACTTGAGTATACAGCATAATCTATTGTAGCAACTACCTCATCATAGACTTCTACCATGTAAGCATGATTTGAGGTATCATCAGATTGTGTATCCCATTGATAAGTACCATCCGGATTCTGAACAACAACGGCCTTTGACTCCGAAAATGGTGACGAAACTGGCTGTTGTGGAGTCGCAGAATATGTAATCATTGCTTGAGTTTTATGATTACTTGGGGTAATACCGCCTTGATTGTAAATTTGACGACCAGCAACGGTATTATCAGTCCTCTTAGGTCGTTGACACTCTCTTCCAAAGTGACCAAATCCATCGCAATTGAAACATTTCACCTTGGATTTGTCAAAACCTTTGGTGCCATTTCCTATAGGTCTCCCAGTTCTCTGAGTGAATCTTTTGACCTTAATAGTGAGCATAGCTAGCTGCCATTGTAGATCCATTTCTTCCAAGTCATCAGGATATATTTGATTGTAATCCTCATCAATCACTGCAGGATCAGTTATCTTTCCTCCAATAAATGCTTCATGAGCATTACAAAAGACTGAGTAGATACTCATTCTACCTTCTGCATAACTCATACTCATTGGCATAGAGTGAAAAGATTGTACATTGCTCTTGACATTCGTATTTGCATTGTCATAAGCAACATATCCAGCAAGACCTTCAGCATCTACTATCGGTGTAGCTTCTGCACCACTTAGAAATGCATTGTTCCCCGAGCTAGAACTTGCTAAATGAACAGACTTAGCATGATACAATGATGGATCTTGAGTGAAATCCGAGTGTGTATCTTTAATTCTTCTTTTCATATCTCTGTTCTTAAGCTTGGAAACCACGTTTTCAAAATCCCATGAGCTATATTCTTGATCATCTTGAAGTTGATGAACATAATCAGTCCATGTCTTAGGCAGTGAGTCCAAAAACTTATCGACTAGCTCAGTTTGAGGATAACCAACCTCAAAATATGACAACTCAGTAGTCAAATGACTGAATCGAATAATAATCTCGTCAAGCAATTCTCCTTTCAGTCCATTGAAAGCTTCATACTGGCGCTTCAGAAGTTTGATACGATTCTTCTTCAAGGTTACATCGCCCTCACAATATCTTTCAAGAGTGTCCCATAAGTCCTTTAAAGTAGTGTATTTTTTGAACAAGTGTACACTATCTTGAGGTAAGGCCATAGTAAGAGTGGACAAGGCCTTTCCCTCAATTGCGTATCTTTTTTGTTCTTCAATCAGCATATCAGCATAAGTATACCTATCGATCACTCCATTCTTCTCATACGAAGGCCAATCAAAACCTTGAGTTATCACTAGCCACATGTCCATGTCAGTGAGATGAATGTAGTCTTCAAAACGTCTCTTCCACATCCAATAGTTTTCCATACGGAACAACTTTGGAGGTGTGTTTCCACGACCAACCTCATGATCGTGCATGATCATCTGGCTAATAAGTAGGGCATTTGGTGAATTTGCGGCAGCTGGAATCGTAGGCATTTCGAATCTTTTGAAATTAAATCAAATGAAATAACAAGTAATTCGTTCGGCACGAAGTCAAACGAGCTCACACGAAGTGCACGTGATATGAGGTACGTCACGAAGTCACAAGAGTAACACGTGACACGAAGACAGACGCGAAGTTACACTTGTAGCACGTGACACGAAGTTAATATGACATAAGCACTTAGCATACACTACCTCGTGCCGACGTAAGCATGAAGTCACGCAAAGAAGAGCACGAACTTGACTAAAAACACGAATTTCGAATTGATTTTGCAATCAATAGTGAATCAAACAGTCTTACACCTTCTGGTAATCAACCTTAGGGCTCTGATACCACTTGTAGGGTACCCTATTGTTGCGTGGATCGTAATAAGACGTGATTCATTATGTCAAGAGTGCGGAATCCTCTTGAGATAACTAGATTGCTATTGCCTTTTGCTGATTAATAAGTAATTAATCAACCCACGGAGATGCACAACACTTGTGGTTCGTGTAGGAGATCACACGAAGGAACAAGTGACTTGAATTCGTAAATTCGTGAATATCTTCAAATGATTAACTAAGATTACCCTAATTCCATAGATTAGGTCTTGTATTTATACTAGTTGTGTATTGGATCGTGTGGGCTTCGGCCTTAATTGAGTATTAAGCCCGATTAAGCAACCAATCGATCTCCCTCGTGTTGACATCAGCACGAGGTCAGTCCTACATGCTGATGACGTCAGCACGAGGTTCGACCCTTTGGTGCTTTGTTTGACTTTGTTTGGCTCGTACATAACATCCAATCATCGTTTAAGTATTCTACGACACTTATAAACCTTGATTCTATGTTCTTGTACCTGCAAAATAATATATATAACACACAAACACAATACAAAACATAAACGGATATAATATTGAAGTTCAAACGTAATCATTAAATATCAACACAAGTTCTTATTTAAATGATTACAAACATAGTTCCTAAACATAAACGATAATCAAATCTATGTTGCGATTGTCACAACGAATCTGCATCTACATGCACCACCACCAGGTGAGTCAGAAAGACAACTGGGCGGGCCTCAAAATGATGAGGGACCCACCAGTTCGTCTGCAGGTATTGTGACTGTTGCAGAACCTGGAGATCTCCCCATAGGTATCCAGGCTGTTCCAAAGGCAAAAAGATCTACCAAGAGTCGAAGAAGATCTAGATCAGAACTTGCTACATCTAGCCTGTCACAGCCTGTGATCTTGGTTTCAGAATCACTAGCCCATGATATTGCAACTGAGGACAGAGCAGTTGTAGTTGAGGCTACAGTTACCTCTATCCAGGGAGAAGATGCTTCGGCAACGGATCCTAGAACTAATGTAACCATTGAGGAAACTCAAACTGGTCATCAAGAGTCTGAACAACTTGTTCAGCCACCCCCAACATTCATGGATCTTGGCATGAATGAGGGTGAGTTTCATCTTGAATCTTCGGATTCATTTGAGACTGAATCTGACCAAGAGATGGTTGATGCAACTGTACTTGATCAGCTCCCTTCTCTCCGTGGTCAGCCCCAAGAACCACAAGTTTCAATTTCACCCCTTAACTTCCAAAATTTACAAACTCCTCCAGTATTCGCCTCTCGCTAGTTACTATCCTCCAAGAATGTGCCTAGAAATAGACACATTCTTACACCACCATCGCCGACGTTCACACCTGAGCATTCTCAGCATGAACGTCACATTGAATCTCTTCCCCTTCTTTCTTCAACAACTCCTATTTCTTCAGCTGGTACAACAACAACTAGAGAACCTTTACTTAATGTACCTCCTCCAGTTGTGTCTGTTACATTCCGAGCAAGTCCAGTGGCACCTTCCCCTCCATCACTGGACAGCCAGTTCGTGTCTTTCCAGGCCGATATCTCAAACCTTCTAACAAGGGTGGAGGATATTCAGAAGACACTGGACAAGAATGCCAAGTCCCTCTCCAAATGCCACAAGAATCATATAACAAATGTAAGGGTGGTTGATTTGGGGATTAACAAATTCTCTGGCAATGAGGACTTGGTATTCATGAAGCTCAATGAGTTGGTCATCAGCTGCAATGAGTTGGTCAACCAGGTAATATCACTGAGGTAAATGTTTCAGTCAAACCTGGTGCAAGGCATTTTGTGGTGGCCATTCAATACTGGCAAGGTGCCAAGCTTATCACTGAGAATCCTGATATCCATCAGTATGGCCTTTCTGAACTAGTGGAAATGTTGAGCTTGTTGGAAGCTAGGCTACAGAAAAACAAAGTTGAAAAAGGTTGGATTTGTGTACTGCAAAGACTGATCAAGTTCAAGGAAGATGTTGAGGAAAGATTGGGCTTGGATCCAGAAGATCAACAACTTATATCAACTGTTGCCAAAAGAAGAAAAACCGGCGAAGGGCCATCTGCATAAGTTTTTCTTCTATTCTATCTACTTGTAATTTTTGTTTTACTTTCTTGTAACTGATGTAAAATTATTGTATATACAAGTTACCAGATTGTAACCCACAAGTTAGATAGTGATAAGATCTACAATCAACTAAAGTTGAACCCAAGGCATTTGATGATCTATAAAAATGCCTTGGAAATTTAATAGGTTTTATCAAACACAAGTTTTTCAAACTTATACTTGTATAGAAACAAGTTTGAAAATACTTGGCAAAATTTCAGGACAATTAGGGGGAATTTGTTAGGTCTAGTTTTGTTGAAAACTAGATCTTTCCAGTTACATCTGGAGAGCATGAAGAATTGTCCGAACTATTTGAAGTCCAGTTGCAATGTACAGTTTATGCAACTGATGACCTTCTCCAGTTGAGATCTGAAGACGTATACCTGAGGACATTCTTTACAAAGCCTTTACACTGATTACGAGGAGGATCCTCCAGATCAATCAATCAACCAGATCAATCAACTAGAGAATCCTCCAGTGTAAATGCCTTTACAAAGCTTTACACTGATTACGAGGAGGACCTTTTACACTACATCATTTTACCCTGATAATAATCTTGTCTGTGGATAAAAGTGTAAAGATGTAGAGTGGTTGAATAAAGTAACCTTTTGTCTTACTTTATTTAGCACACACAAAGGATTATTTACTAATACTTTTGTGTGTTGTCAAACATATTTGTACGTCCAAGTTGAGATCCCAATGCTCATACTTGGACTATAAATAAAGGTCCTTGCCCAAGCATTTCAACAACTTTGCAAACACATACATTCTGCAATATTGGTGAACTTGTGCAATTCTCTCAATCATAAAAAAGGAACATTTCACAACTTTAAGTGTTTCGATTGTTAGGAGAATTTCCAAGTATAGATCAATTGTATTTCATAGGTTGTTAGGATATTTACATCTTTGTATTATCTTGGTTCCGCAACAACCTTGTATTTTATTTAACAATCAATAAAGAAAATACACTTGAAAAATACATATTGTCTCACCATATTTACTTACTTGTCATTTACATTATTGCATTGTATTTACTTATTTAAACTTGTCATCTTAATAAGTAACATTCTAGTTAACCTGGTACACTACTCACTCTAAACTGGTCACGTCCAGATTAAGTGATAGTGTTGCAAAGTACACTTACCATTGACATAGAGGTGTCTTCAGCACCCATCTAGTAATAGTTGGGACTTACAAAAGACATATTATAATATAAGTCCAAACAATCTAGACTGCTATTCACATAGACGTGCACTTACAGACTCGCCCTTGGCAATAGCTTCTAGACGTTAAAATAAATGTCTTCGTCTCGTTTTTGTCATCAAACTACTTCTTCTGCTTTCTTTTCTTGCTCTTGCTCTGCTCCTTCTCAGTCTTCGTCTCATAATCAGAATCTGACTCTAACTCTGAAGGAGTATGAGTTAACCCTAACCTTTTCTTCATTTGATCCCTCAAAGATCCTAGATCATAATAATCATCACTATCCATAATTTATGCTCTAGCTTTCATATGAGCCTGTGGATCATAACCCAATCTCTTCTCTAGTTTATGCACGATCATTGGGTGCAAATCTGACTCTGTAGAAGCATTGGTAGTAGAATCGGTCTTGGTCGACTCACTATCCTGGGCACTATCAATTTCATCATAAAGAGCAACAACTTTAGATTGCCCTACCAAACCTTTACCCAATCTGTCAACATCAACATCTTCTGTAAGGTGTTTGGCTTGAGGTACCTCAAACTAAACTAACATAATCAACTCGGTGATAACTTGTTCTTGAGTCTGTGGAACTTCTGAGGTAGCCTTGCCATCAACACCAGCCTGGCTAGACTCTCCTTGAGTATCTGTTCTGAAAATTGAACCTCCTCCAAGCTCTTGAGTAGCTCTAGCAACATCTGGATCTTCATTTTGATCATCATCATGCCCAGCTTTAGCCAGCTCGTCACCTCTGCAACCTAAGCTATCTCTCTCAGCTCTAACCTTGAGATTGTTGTCGATGAGCTCATGGAGTTTATCTTCAGAGATCTTAAATCCCTTGGTACACTCTGTAAAATACCAGCAGCAGCAGCAGAAGTTTCTTGTTCCCTGACAAGTCTTGTTCTTTTAGGTACGGGCGCTCTGGCACCCAATCTTCATCAGTTTCTCCTCTTCTTCTTCCTTGAGCACCAACAGAAGATATAGGGATCATTCTGGATCCAACTCTGACGAATGCATGAGATCTATAAGGATCATCATCACCGTCACTGCAGATTCATCATCAGAATGAATCGAAGGCTCTTTATCTTCTTCAATAGTCGCAACCTTCCCTCTATCTCCAGCATCAATACCTAATCCACCAGCCTGACCAACTCCAGAGTCACTAGCTTTACCCGCACCTGACCCACCAGCTCTAGCTACTTCATAATCATCTATGTCTTGATCCAGGTTAACATTCACTAGATCATCATCATTGGGATTATACCTCTGCACTTGAGCAATATCACCCTCTAGATCAGCCATCTGCTCCAGAATATCATCAACAATCTCTGGATTGGCTCCAGCTTGGTCAATCATCTCATTTGCAACCTGTATAACAACTTCAGGTTGATCTGGTGCATCTCCTTGTACTTCTACATCATGTAACTGCTCTGGAAACTCAACATTCCTGTAATAACACGATTTCTGCTCTTGATTCGATCTCAACAATGGTGGTTCAAGTGTGTGTGTTCTTGGTGTGTTTAATGTGTGTGATTTTCTAGAGAGAGAGAGAGAGACGATCTGAATAATTTGTATGTAAAAAAAATGGATCAAAGGCTTATGATTTCTAAGGAATTGAGGGTATTTATAGTCTAAATCTACAATTAAGCTAATTGACACTCCTAGTCCCTCAACCTTATAAATCATTTCACCATGTCTTAACAACAATAACATCTACTAACTTAAATTACAATTTATCACTATTATTGGATTTCTAACATTCTCCCCCTTAGTGATATATTGTAATGAATGAAGTACGTGTTATTTTGTCTTGTAGGAATTAAGTTGATGAGCCCGATGGTGAAGACAATTGGTGTGATGAAACAAGTCTTCAAAGCTTTCTCATTGTCTCTGGAGAACTTGAATCAATCTTGGTCTTGGACTTCTTGTAGTTAAAACATGATGAAATTCTCAATGTTCTTTTTGAACAGAGAATAAAATAAATGAGTCTAGAATCTTTGAAAATTGTTGAACCGTGAATCAGAGTTGTCTTTTGAAGTGCGGAAGGTATAAATTTGGCTTTGGTTCTTCAATCTTCGATTCTTGAATGAAAATTTGTTTCCATGGAATGAAGTATCAAAAACTTAAACTCTCCCCCTTGATATATGCATTGAAGCTTCTTGATCAAATATTATTATATGACTTTGTAGATCTTGAATGAAATTGAATTGATGAAGACTCTTTTGAAGCTTTTCTTCTTTGTCTTGAATCTTCAATCTTTTGTCGTTTGAAGCTTTGATCTTTGTCACATCATCTTAAGCACTTTTGAGAGTAAACATTTGAATGAGGTTTTGAAAAGTCTCTTATGAAGTAATCATGCTCCCCCTTAATTCATGAGTGTAAGCATTTTGGATCATCTTTGAACATCATATCCTTATCTTTGTAACTCAATCAATCATAATCTTTTTCTCCCCCTCATAATGATAAAGTTGGGAACCAATGTCATTATGCAAACATTAATTCATCGAATACAAAAAGAAATATCACAAGTTAAAACTAAACCGGATAAGGATGATCCGTTAACATGTTCAAAAATCAAAAGGATTAATGAAATGACCGAAAGAAATGTATGACATTTTTCGGATTTCCTATGTATCATTGAATTATGCACAAAGCAATTTTCTAACATAGTTCGATCTTGTAGCTTTTTAACTACGAGATTGCTTCAAAGAATAGAAATCATGGTCAATGTCACCTAAGGCGTTCGATAACCACAATCTATTATCCTTAAAGACTTGTTAGGAAACATCCGAGGTCACTGATAGACTTCTCGTTCACTCAATAATCACATAAATGTAATTATGAGACCTACGTTCAATGTTGGAAAATATGTTAGCATTGGTAGGATTTCCATTTGATCATTGTGGAATATCAATTAAGATATCACTACAAATGTTCCGGCTATATCACATAGATATGCAATAATATCACAAAGATATGACTCAAATGTGTCTTAAGAAAATGAATAAGGATCAGATTAATGATCAAGCAGGATAGCTCTAGACACAACGTGATTAAATGAAGTCGGGGACCGGAGTAGAGTGTCGCCCTTATTCAATATCAACAACTTCCAAATGAAGAGTCAATAAAAATGTGAAAATCTCCGTGAGAAATAAAACAAATATTTGTTAAGAAATACTTGAGTAGTTAGGTAAAGATGTGCATCGCTTCATTGGGTCCATGAAGTCTTTATCAAGATATCAACAAATGACATCTGATAGAAATGTGTTTTACCCGGCGATTTGAGAAATTTAGGGAAGGGTGTCATTTCTTTTAACCCTTTTCTCACAACATATCACCATAACCTCTCACTTTCGACTTTACTCCCTCCATCCTAGTTGCACGAAATCATCATCACTCAAAATACCCTTACAATCTAAAGAAAGAATTGAATACTCCGGGGTTAGAACTTATCGGTGATGATGAAGTTCATGGAGTGAATGAATCATCAAATGTGTGTATGAAAATGATTTGAAAACACATTTGAAGTTTTTGAAAAATTTGAAATCACAAAACTCCTCCTTAATCTATGCAAAGGTAGATCAAAAAATGTTTTTCATAGAAAGGTAGAGCAAAAATTGGTTTTTGTGAAGTCGATTAGAGTAAAATCTTTGTTGTGATATATTCAAAAAAAAATTGAGAGTCTAAAAGTGAACAAGATTTTAAGAAACACAAAGGTTTGCGTCACCAACAATGTTCATAGTAAGAGTACTAGGGAGTACACAAAGGCGTTCAATCCTTTGCATCTTACATCAACAAGTTGGATGCAAATAAAACATTTAAGCACTAATTTAACTCCATCAATTGTTCAAGATGAGACAACTAGGGAGTACACAAATGCGTTCAATCCGTCGCTTCTCATATCAACAATTGAGAGTAACAAAATCTTTCAAAAATAAATAAAACTTTTTAAGAACGGGTTATACACATAGTATGTATAAGCCATTTTGAAATAAATAAATCATTTAAGCACGGGTTACATACAGAATATATGTAAGCCACATAAAAAGAAGAAAAAAAATAAAGAAAATCTTTTTGTTATTTTTTCAAAACTTTATATTTTTGTATTTTGTTTTTCAAGAATGTATCAAGAACAAAATAAGTTAAGATTCAATATTTAACATGTCAAGCTTAGAGATAAGAAAGTTAAACCTTTTCTCATCCAGTGGTTTAGTGAACAAATCTGCAAGCTGATAGTCAGTTCCCACAAAGTAGAGCTCGATGTCACCTTTTTCAATATGATCTTTGAGAAAATGATATCTCACATCAATATGCTTTGATCGAGAGTGGTTTATCGAGTTGACTGCAATAGCAATGGCACTTTGAGAGTCACAATAGATGAGAATATGATTATATTTCAGACCATAGTCAGTAAGTTGAGTCTTCATCCATAACACTTGAGCACAACAACTAGCCGCAGCCACATATTCAGCTTCAGCTGTTGATAGTGACACACAATTTTGTTTCTTGGAAGACCAACTCACAATTTTATCACCCAAAACTTGTAAAGTACCAGAAGTGCTCTTGCGATCAAGCTTACAACCTACATGATCTGCATCTGAATAGGCAGTTAAATTGAATCCAGTATCCCTTGGAAACCAGAGACCTAAATTGGGTGTACCATTTCAAAATGATTAACCACTTGTGATATGAAAATACCATTTGGTAGTTGTTTGATTTGAAGACCCAAAAAGTAGTTCATTTCCCCAATCATGCTCATTTCAAAATGATTAACCATTAGAGATGAAAAGTTTCGACAAAATGTTTGACTGGTTGACCCAAAGATAATGTCATCAACATATATTTGGACAAGAAGAACATGCTTACCTTGTTTGCGAATGAATAAGGTAGGGTCAATTGTGCCTTTGGTAAAGCCACCTCTAATCAAGAAAGTATATAAGGAATCATACCATGCTCGGGGTGCTTGCTTAAGACCGTAGAGAGCCTTGTCTAACCTGTAGACATGGTTTGGTCTTTTGGGATCAACAAAACCTTCTGGTTGTTCAACGTAAACTTCTTCTTTGAGATCACCATTCAAGAAAGCTGTCTTCACATCCATTTGAAACACAGTGAAGTTTCTGAATGCAGCATAAGCTAAGAAAATCCGAATGGCTTCCATTCTTGCAACTGGAGCAAAAGTTTCGTCGAAATCAACACCAGGTTGTTGGCAATAACCCTTTGCAACTAATCGAGCCTTGTTCCTTACTACCACTCCATTCTCATCCTTCTTGTTCTTGAAAATCCATTTTGTGCCAATAGGTTCATTTTTCCTTGGATTCGGAACTAATCTCCATACTTTCAGTCTTTCAAACTGAGCGAGTTCGTCTTGCATAGCTTTAACCCATTCTGGATCTTGAAGAGCTTCAGAAACAGTTTTGGGTTCAATGTTGCTAAGAGAAAGTGCAACCAGACACACATTCACTGAAGTACGAGTAGTTACTCCGGTTTGTGGATCTCCAATGGTTTGATCTGTAGGATGATCTTTTCGCATACGTGACCATTTGCGATCATGATGAAGAGGATCTTGTTGATTGACATCAACATCATCATCATTAAAACCAGAGTTTTGCTGAGAGATGGAATCATAGCTTGGTAGAACAGCTTCCTCGTAAGATGGATGATCGAAATCAAGAGGCACATATACATTTGGAGTGTTTATCGGATTGGTAGTCTGGGTAAATTGGGTAGGATGTTCTTGAACATTCACTGGAGAAGAATTATCAGAAGAGGATTGAGAAGAAGAATCATTAGAAGAGGATGAAGAACTACTACTTGAAGAAGTAGCAACTTGCTCAGCAGAACTTGATGATGATTCATGAAGGTTGTCAGGAACTGGATCATTGTTCGGAATTGGTTCAATGATGACTTGAGGTTCCTCATCATGAATCGGTTTTGAATTGTAGAATTCTTCGAAAAGAATGTTTAACTCATCACTCGTTGGAGCTGGAAACTTCTTAAATTTGGATGCTAAAGTAGAAGTCCTTGATGAAGTACTTGAATCACTTGGACTATTATTTGTTGGTAGCAAACTTTCTTGCTCGAAAATCATGCCCGACATCTCATCAAACCAAACATTCATTGTTTCTTGAATCATATTTGTTCGGCGATTGTAGATTCGATAGGCAATTGATGTCTTGGAATAACCAACAAAGTAACCTTCATCACCTTTCTTCTCGAACTTTCCAAGATTCTCCCAATCATTCAGAGTATAACAAACACACCCAAAGATATAAAAATAGTTGATGTTGGGTTTCCGTTTGTTAATAACCTCATAAGGAGTCTTCTCAAAATGTTGATTAATAATGGACCGATTCTGAGTATGAAAAGCAGTGTCAACAGCTTCAGCCCACATATTGGAAGGTAACTTAGAATAAGCTAGCATGGTTCTTGCAGCTTCCACAAGCGTTCGATTTCTCCTTTCAACGACACCATTTTGTTGTGGAGTACAAACCGCAGAGAATTGGTGAGTAATGCCTTTGGATTTACAAAATTCATCAAACACGGCATTTTTGAACTCAGTTCCATTATCCGAACGAATGTATCGGACTGGAAGTTGAAGATTCACTTGAGTTGAAGTGATGAAATTGATCAGAATCTGAGTTGTTTCATCTTTTGAGGCAAGAAGCTTGACCCAAGTATATCTTGAATAATCATCAACAATAACCAAGATGTATTTCTTCCCATTTCGGCTTTGTACTTTCATCGGTGCACAAAGATCCATGTGAAGCAAATGAAGAGGTGCTAATGAATTTGGAGATTTCTTGGGTTTATGAGAAGCTCGTTTAATCTTCCCAACAGCACAAGAAGGACACACATGCTCACTTTCATAATTATAGTTTAGCAAGCCTTCAACAAGATGCTTGTTGACCAAAGTATTGATGGTAGGAAAGTTTAGGTGACAAAGCCTTCTATGCCACAACCAAGAATTCTTTGATGTAGCCTTCGAAATGAGACAAATATTATCGGTTGGTTGGTTATCATCAAGATTGACGGTAAAGAGGTTATCATCGCGGTTGCCACACAAAATGTCAACTCCATCTAGAGTTTGAACCTTGAAGAGAGATTGTCGAAAAAGAACTTGAAGATTGTTGTCACAGAATTGTCCAACACTGAACAAGTTATGACTTAATCCTTCAACATAGTGAACTTTCTTAATGACAATTCCATTGCGTTCAATGTCGCCATAGCCTAAGATAGGAGCGAAATTGTTGTTACCAAAACGAATAGTTCCCATGAATCGTTCGATAAAGTTCTTGAGCAATGCTTTATTGCCAGTCATGTGTTTTGAACATCCGGAATCGAGTATCCAAACACAGATGGTTATTTCCTGCAATCAAAGAAATTTAACCGACTTTAGGTACCCACTTGAAGACGGGTACTTTGTGGTTAGTTAAAACAGGCAGGGTATATAACTTAGGAAATGCATACAAACATGCTTTCGAATCAACATACTTATTAACAAGCACATTATCAACAAGCACATTTGGATTAAACAAACGAATATGAACACACGAATCAAAAGTAACATGTCTACCACCATTCAAACCATACAAATAAGAGCGAGAATTAACATTGTTTACAACATCACAAGGCATTGCCTTGGCATCATTAACATTTGTTTTCAAAGATGACTTAAAAGATAAATTGTTTGAAACATCAGAAACAAGCTTCATCTTACTACCCGCTTTTCTTCTTTGCCTTTTCTTCTTTTTCTCAACTTTAGTGATCCTAGGTACTAATGACTTAGCTACCCATTTAGACTCACTAATCAAGCTCTTTCCACCTGTGGGATTGACACTAAGAAGATTAGAACGAGAATTTTGAAGAACTTTTATCTTTTTAGTCTCTTTTGAGGGTGCGGAAACTTCTTGTTTCTTAGGTTTATCATGAGAAAACCAGCCATATCTATCCCTATATCTAGTTGCACCATTTGTAGCATCCCTAGTTAGCAAAACTGAGCTAGACCTAGACACTTTAGAAATTGAACTAGAATGAGAGCTAGACGAAGAAACATTTGAATTGATTTCCAGAAGTTTCACTTTGTTGTATTTGATTTTGGGAATGGTCTCAACTTGTTTGGTTTTAACATGCTTTTCCGGGGTAGGACACTTTGTTTTTTACTTATTGATTCTTGGTTTGGTGACAGTCTTTGGTTCAGTCTTGATGAGTTTGGAAATAACCTGTTTCTTTGAATAATATGAAGTTGGAGCTTTGGAAAACGATTTTGGAGATTCCTCTTTTGATTCAACTTTGATTTTGGTAGATTCAATCTTTTTCTCAGTTTCAGAATCAAAAACATATTTTCCCTCCATGAATTTATCAAAATCATTTTTGGTGAATGGTGAAACCAGAGAGATTTTTGAAAAATCAGGAATCTTGTTTTCCAACTTCACACTATGGGTAATCTTAGGAATGAAATCAACTTGAACTGACACATCTTTGGTTTCACAAGAAATTAAAGTAGAAGTATCAACACCTATACTAGCACTAAGCTTAGGGTGAACAACTAACTCTTCAAGAGACTCACAAGTGAAAAACCTAAAGTAGTACCATATCAAAACTAAACTATGCGCAAGTTCGTCATAAGATAAATCAGATTGCACATAATCATCAGCTATAACAGTAGCAGCATTTTGACATGAACACTCAAGAGAATCAGTCAAGGTTTGGGTGGAGGAAACAGTAGATGAAACACAAGTAGTCTGAGTGGAATGGTCTACTAAAGCACTTAAGTCAGTTTGAGTAGAAGCATCCATACAAACTTTCTTAGTATCGACAACAACTAATTTATCCTCCGAATTCAAACTTTGAGACTTAAGTTTTTCAATTTCATTTTGTTGAGATTTCACCGTTCGTTGCAAACCTTCTATTTGTTTTTCCAAAATGGTAGATGGAACATACATTTTAGTAGGTTTAGGTGAATTACCAACTGACTCTTGGTTTTGAAAATTTGATGCTATTTCTTCCAATTTGAAAATTGAAGATTCTTTAAAATTACATGAATCATTTATAACATCATAGTTGACCAAAAATTCAGTTTGAGGTATTTTCTCAACATCATCAATCTCAAATTCGTCATCCAATGGACGAATAAATTGTTGTACCATACCAAGGCGAAGAAATTTTTCATCATACAGAGGTTCAATTTGGTCTTTTGCCTTTTGTAATGGTGTGATATTCTCAAATCCCAACCCATGAAGGAGTTCCGATTTGTCAATTTTCGACTTGTTGAAATAGGCGGTAAAATCCAAAAGAGGGTTTTGTTCGACTTTATATAACTTCTCTTGATAGAAAAGTATATTCTTTTTAAATTCCTCGATTTGGTTTTGAAGAGTTTCAATCTCAACGCCTTTCAAAAAACAAGTATGATTTAAATCAGAAATCTTTCATTCAAGTTCAATATTGTTAGGTTTGGATTCTAAAAGTTTCTTGTTAAGAATATCAACATCCATTTGCCTTGCATTGGCCCGAAGCCACTCATTGGTCTTTTGAATTTCAAGATCTTGATAGGCTTTTTCAAGATCATGAATGGTCTTTTCAAGATTGTGATATTTATGTAATAACTTAGAATCAGGAGAGGCACTCAACTCACATTCTTTAACCAACATTCTTTAACCAACATTTGTCATCTTCAGCCAGCAATGCATGACCAGCTTCCACTTGCTTTGCTAAAAGCATCTTCTGCTTGTAGTACTCATAGTTTCTCTTGTGGGGTTGCTTGCAATCAATTGCAAAATGACCAGGATTACCACAATTGTAGCACTTTTTGTCAGAAACTTTACCCTTCTCAACAACTTGTTTGTCATAACCTTCAACTTTCTTTTCCACATGCTTGGATCCACTTGATTCACCTTGACCATTATTCTTTGAATGATAGTGTTCCTTCTTGGGAAATGCACTTGTGGAAGAAGTGCAAAGATTGTTGTTAGTTGGCCTCGCTTTGTAGTACTTTTTCTTGAAGTGCTTTGTAACTGCGGCAAGAGCTTGATATAATTCGTCAGAAACACCATCTCTTGGAGCCAACATATCATCTCCCTCCTCATCAGACGAAGAAACAACTACCATTTGCCTTTTAAGAGCTTCAGAAACCTTCTTTTCAACAATTAATGCCAAAGGATCAGAAGATACAACTTCTGGCATTTTGTTTGATGAAGCTTTGTTTAGTACTTGATGTTCATTAAGTTTGAAGGATTCATGAAGATTATGGATGGAGAACTTGGCCAGATTTTGATGTTGCTTAATCTGAGTTCCATAATCTTCCCATTCTGGACCAAGAGCTTTGATGAATTTGATGTTTAACTCAATCTCCGATTTCTTGACATTGTTCTTCCTAAGTTCATTTATGACATTGCAGAATCTATAGTAGACAGCCTCTAGAGATTCATTTGGCAATTTGCTGAAGTTGTCAAACTCAATCAACACATTTGTCAATCTAATTGTTGAAGTTAGGTCAGATCCTTCCATTTGTCTTGCCACCTCATCCCATATCTCCTTGGCTGTATCATAAGAATCAACAAACCATAGATTTCATCTGGCAGTGCGTTGTATAAGCATGATCTAGCTCTGTTATCTGCAGCTGTTCGATCTTTTTGTTCAGCATTCAAAAGATCAAGAGTGAGTATTGCACCAGTGGTGGGATGGTGATGAACTGCAAGTCCATTAAGGATGGAATCTTTAAGAAGGTGACCATTTGGTTGACATTCCACATAATCCATGAATCTTTTCTTCCATAGTCCATAAGAACCATGGTAGAGAACTGGAGGTCTTGTGTCAGAACCTAATGCCAAAGCTTCACGAGAAGCCATTTGAAAGAGATTTGATTTGGAACTTGACTTAGAATGAAAGTTGAAATTTTCAGAAGCTGAAACGATCTTGAGAAGATCGTTTTAGGATTTAGAAGAGTAAGACGATTTAGAGAAGATCGTCTTGAATGAACTTTGATGAAATTTGGCTAAGTATGAAATGAAACTGAAATTGAGGAATGATTTTGTGATTTGGAAATGGAAATTGAAAAAGAATTAAAGGAAATTGAAAAGGAAATTGAAGTATAAAGAACTTTGAAAATGAAACGATCTAAAAAGAGATCGTCTTGGAATTTTGATCAAGGAAATGAAACGGTCTTGATAAGATCGTTTTAGAAGTCTTGGAAATTTTTCTAAGTGTTTTTGAGAAGTTTTGGACAGAGATTTGTTTTGAATTGGAAGGAATTAGATTTGAGCAAAACCAATCAATAATGATCAGTTACCCAGGAAGTGTGTGATTCCCAATCACAACAACTTCAAATGATCAACCACACCAACACAACAAACAACAAACACTGAGACGATCTTGGTCAAGATCGTTTTAGTGTCAGGTAACTGAGACGATCTTGGCAAGATCGTCTTAGTTTCTGCCAACTCTTTTTCAAAGTTTAAACACTTTGAATTTTGACCAAACCAATCCAAAATGGATCAGTTTGCCACAAACAACACTTTTCCAACAACCACACTTGCTAGAACGATCTTGTGAGGATCGTCCAACAAGCCACAACACAAAATGTATCAAATATGGAAAAACAACCACTGAGACGATCTTAAGGAGATCGTCCTAGTGAAGATCGTTTTGAGGTCTTCTTCTCCAACAGAACACAAAGTAAAAACTCCATTGATGAATTTACAAGCTTCAATAACTTTCGATTTACTGAGTGTTAGAATGTGAAATCACTTGCAAAACGTTTGTAATTACGTCTGCAACAAATCCTAATACACAATTCAGCTTATAACACAACAGAATCAAAACCCAATTTTTAGCGCCAAAACTAAAAATTTCAATCTAGAGATTTAGATTGAATTGGAACATAAAATTCAACAGGTATATGTTTTGAGCTATGAGGAATCGATTGGTGAACAAAAACTAATGATTTTATGCGATTTGAATGAAGAATTATAATGAAACAGGGACGATTTTTGTGGAACCAGTTTTATTTTTTTTGGTTGATTTTGAATGAAATTTGAGATCAAAAGTAGTTATGAATCCATATCAAAGTGATGTTTTGCTCTGATACCACATGTAATAACACGATTTCTGCTCTTGATTCGATCTCAACAATGGCGGTTCAAGTGTGTGTGTTCTTGGTGTGTTTAGTGTGTGTGATTTTCTAGAGAGAGAGAGAGAGAGACGATCTGAATAATTTGTATGTAAAAAAAATGGATCAAAGGCTTATGATTTCTAAGGAGTTGAGGGTATTTATAGTCTAAATCTACAATTAAGCTAATTGACACTCCTAGTCCCTCAACCTTAGAAATCATTTCACCATGTCTTAACAACAATAACATCCACTAACTTAAATTACAATTTATCACTATTATTGGATTTCTAACAATTCCCTGCAGCTTCACCATCCTCTAGCTGAGACCCTTCATAGGCTGATATGACCCCAGCAGCTGGTGCAATGTAGTTTGCATTGATAATAGCACCAAACAATGCAACATCCTGTGCATTTGGATCATTCAAATATCTCTGTAGAAACTCATCATAACCACGGCGTATAATCATGCTCACATGCTTCACCTCCCTCACAGCCGGTAAGTGTGGAAGTCTAGCATTTACAATCATCATCACAAATCGAGGAAATAGCAGAAACCTTCTTTTGCCTGTGGTAGTGATCTTTTTCCTCATTTCATCGAAGAAGAATTTTGAGAAACTATACGGCTTGTTAAACACTAAGCCCACCATCTGTGCCTGTGCTTCCTGGTTCAACGTATCAAAACTAGACTTCTTGTTGCTTAAACCAACATTCAGCACATGAGCCAGAAATCTCTTAAATACTCGAGATATATAACGGGCGAACGAGTCAAAGCATGGTGAACTCGAGATCTTCTGAAGAAAGCGAATATCTCATGATAATATTGAGTCCCTTCCTGACTATCATCAAAGTTCATCACGTAGTTATGCGCACCTATGAAGTTTCTTGCCATTTCTGTAATCAACAACAAATCGTTAATTACCTAAATCGACATAAAAATTCACACGCATAATATACACAACTAGAATTATCTCGGTAATCTAGTCAAAAACATATAAAATATCCCTGTAATTTATACTAAATACAATTAACATAAATTATCTCTGCAATTCTTGTTAATATCATTAACTATAATTATCTCTGTAATTAAGTTAACCAATTATAACTTATCTCGGTAATTTACAATCAAAACATATAAATAAATTATCTCGGTAATTTAGTTATACAATTCATTAACTCATTTTAAATTTTTATTACGAAAAACTTTTGAAAATCTTTTAACTTAACTTAAATTAACCATGTAATTAACTCATTTTCAAATATTTTATAAAAATAAAACTTTTGAAAATCTGTTAAGTCCAAAATACGAGGTCGTATTTCAAGATCAAAATACAGTCAACCAAACTCTAAAATACGAGGTCATATTTTCCAATTTGGCATCGTATTAGTCCAGGTTGTAAATCGGTATCGTATTCTGGAAGTCAACAAAAGTCAAAATCAATTGACTAATGCGAGGTCGTATTTTCGGGCTAGCAAACCCCTAAATACGAGGTCGTCTCACTGTTCATCTTCCCCAACTCGAATTCACGATTTACCCAGCCAAAACTTGTAAAAATTGTATCTATACGTTCGTATTCTAGTGATAAACGTACCCCAACCCTTAGTTTTACCCAGAAAATATCAAAATCGAAGAACTTAGGAAAAACTTGTTCAAAAATTTCGAATCCTATTATCTTGATTTTCTTGTTGCATGGTTAACTATTGGACGATTAGATTATATACCTAGATTCAGTATTTCACGAGGATGACAAATATATCAACGAAAAACACTCGATCTAATTGTATCTATCAAATCACCAACGAGGTAGCAAAGTTCTTTTTCGGGGTCGTAAAGCTCTAATTTTGATTTTTAATATGTAAGGTTATGTTTGGGTAAAATTGGTTTATATACCCACTTGACCCGAATAGGTCTGGGTCGACCCGGCCCATCAATTACGAGGTCGTAATCAAACTTAGCCCAATAGACCAATTACGAGGTCGTATTCTGCTATCTTCAATTACGAGGTCGTAATCTCACCTCCTGTACACTTTAAACTTCAATTTTCGTCAAAGTTTCTGAATAATTGATCAACGTTTACTACGAACTTCCTGGAAATATGAAAAGTTAAAATGACCAAACCTCTAGCCATCGAATATTTATCTTTTCCCTGATCTTCGTTTTAAACTTGAAAAGTTAATAAACTTACACAAAAATTCTTTAACTTTTCCACGATCAATCTTTTTTAAACAATCTCGAAACGAACTTTCCCTTACTGTACCTCTTGCAATTAATCTATCACTTGTAAAATTGACAAACGTATTCATACAATTTACAACATATTCATAGTTATAAAATTGATTCTTCATTCTTACACTCCCTTCAATTTTATGACTAGGAGTATAACTATGATCAATCAACATAACTACCATCATTCTTATGTGCTCCCCCTCAATTTATGACTGGGATACATAACTATGATGTTGTTTTGAATAATTAATCATTCTTATGTGCTCCCCCTCAATACATAACTATGATTAATTATCAGAACAATAGAAATTCTTATAATATAAAATCCCTTTATATCATACAAATTTCATATTATCAGAACAAAATATACATTATGAAATTTAGGAAATTCTTATAACATATCTTTACATTATATAAATTTCATACACTTTAACATATTGATTATAACTTCATATTCTTATGAAAATAATTTCATAACTATATGACCTAAATAATCAATAGTTATACTTGAATATATGTTTCTATATCTAAAGTTTCAAAGTATCTTTGAACACTTTTCATATTCATACATAATACTCATGTCTAAAGTATAGTTTACCTTTCACATTCATATATTCGTTTCTATTTCTAAGGTTTATACCTATAAAAACCTTTCAAATTTAAACGAAATATCTATGTCTAAGGTATATATAACATCAACCTTTCACATTTAAACATTAAACATTATGTTTCTATGTCCAGGGCATATAATTATGTAAATCCTTTCATATTCACTTAATGTGTTTATAACATGTACTAGTCTATATCTAAAGATTTAACATAACCTCTACATTCACATTGTATATATGTCAAAGGTTTATCTAACCTTCTACACTTACATTATGTCGATGTCTAAGAACTTTATTATAACCTTTTATATTCATAGTAAGTCTATGTCTAAGATTTTAATTAATCTTCTACATCCACAAACTATCTATATCTAAGGATAGTACATAACCACTTGTGAAATTCCATTATGTCTATGTCTAAGACCTAATAGTCTTCTACATTCACACAATGTCAAAGTTCACATAACCTTTCACATTTACTTAATATCGATGTTAAGGTCTTCCTTAACCATCCTTAACCTTTCACATTTCCATAAGAGTTATGTTTGAATATACATTCTTTTGTCAAAATGTCTAAGGACTTTTCTTCTTCCAAGGTATTTCTTTCGTTTAACATTCTTATGCGTTTTCTTAATCAATAATTTTTCATTTATTTCTCAGATTTTCGAAGATTTCAAATCGACACGAATGGACATTGTGAATGACAAGATCATTGAGAGTCTAAGCACAATCATCGAATCTTTTGAGAGAAAAGCCAACATTGAAAAGGAAATGGCCGATGAAACGAAACGTCGTTTGGAGTCTAAGATAACAAATATGCATTCACTATTGCTTGAAGCATACCAAGAAATCGATCTTTTGGAGGAAGAACTTATTCTTACTAGAAAAAGACATGATTTGGCAGCCGCTCGGGTAGATAGATTTGAAAGAGAATATCCCTTAGAGGCTAAGTCACTTTTCCCTAGCAAGGAAAAATCGGTTCTTTGAGTATTGTACCAATATATTGGACTTATGTTATGAAGTTTGTATTTGGTTGATAATTCGTATTATAGTTACATATTTTGAACGTTATTATCCTTTATGACCAAAAATACCGCAGAGTGTTGTTAATGGATAATTATCACTTGAATATTTAATTAGTTTCTTTGGCTTCTCGAATACGCTTTACCTTTCCGTTAAAAAGTAAGTGGTCAGTTTTTAAGCCACGTATTCCACAATAGTTACTGCTTCCTTTATATTAGGTATGAGCCCTACTTTCTCAATTCTCATTATTCACCATGTGTATCGCTAGTTTCTTTCTCAAGGTAAACTTCTCCTTTTTTCTTTTCTTTTTCATAATGTTTGATGATTCTTCCTCCACCTTAGCAGTTAGTGAATTTATAGAAACAAATGTGATGGAAAAAGATTATGTTAGTACTATGAGTAAGCCAGATCTTGAACACTTACAATCATATTTTCCTGTTGGTACTATCTTTAGGGCTCCGGATCCTAAAATTAAAATAGACCTAGCTTTCGACATTTGGATTGGTTTTTCTGAATATCCTTTCAAAAATTTGAAATTAACCTTTCCTTTTCCTAGTTTTATCACTCAGTTTTTTAAGTCCACTATGATTTCATATGGTCAAGCCAGCCCTATGCTTTGGAGGATTTTGTTTGTTTTGAATAACATTATTACTAGCAAAAAGTTAGAGCTTAAGGTTCCCGACTTGAGCATAGCTTACAATTTAACTACTTTTGGTACGGGGTTTTATATTCTCAAATTAAAAGATAGGCATAGGCGTTTGGTTGGTGAAGTCACTCAGAATGATGATCGCTGGAAATACCGGTTCTTTTTTGTAGAAAGAGAAAGTCTCCCTGTAGGCAGTTATCTACCTCCATCTTGGATAGTAGGAGGTATGACTAATAGGTCTTTTTGTATTTGTTAGTTTATTACCCATTCTTATGTATGTAATATTGTTGTTATGTTTGCAGCAAAACTGAAAGCTTTGAAGGATAAAGGGGCGAAGAAAAGGATTGAATCATTCTTTGATTTGAATAGTGAGGAAAGGAACTTCGGCCGATACTCTGTTAAGTCTGCATCTTCTACCAAAATAAGTAAAGACACCATGGAAGACAACACTGCTCAGTCTATCCCGAAGAAGGATTCTCCATCAGAAGATTTCTGCGACAAAGGGCTCTTTGATATGAGTGAAACTCCTAAAAAGCGTCTAATGACTGCAGCAAGAACTCGAGCCAGTAAGAAGTTAAGGACTAATTCTTCTTTGAAAACTGAAAGCAAACCCAAGGCAGATTTTGAAGTGAGGGTGATTGATTTGATTGGAAATAAGGCTCATCTACTCAAGATTCCAGGACCTATGACTTTGGAATTCGTCAAGACTCAGTTTGAAGAGGTATATTTGTAGTCATTTTTTCTTTTGATCACCATTTCTTTCAATTCAACTAAAGTTTTATCTTTTGTCAGGCTCTTGAATTAGCCACATACAGCAGTGAGTGCGTTTGGAAGTTTATGGGAAAGAAGTCAGAGGAGTGTACAAATCTCAAAATGCAGTTGACCAATAGAGAGAAACTAGCTAAGGATCTAGAAGAGGAGTTGGCCAAAACAAAGGATGAGTTAGCCAAGATGACCAAGAAGTTTGATGAGCATTCCATTGAGTTCGAGAAGAAAATGAAGAGAAAGTCAGCAACAATCATTCACAATGCAAAGCTCAGCACGGAGAAATCAATTGCAGGAGTCAGGGTTCAGATGGCGCTTGAAGCCCAAGCAGCTGGTTCTGTTCTTCCCAAGAAGTGGGATATCAAAAAGTTTGATCAAGAGTATGTGAATCTGGGAGGTGATTCCAAATTGAAGGAGAAGCAGGACGAAGGTCTGATTAAAGAAGATGAAGTTGATGACACGTATGAAGAAATCAAGAAGGTGGGTCAGGAGGCAGCTGGTGGGGATGACAAGATGTTGGAGGATGATGAAGTGTTTGACAAAGATGAAGAGCAGGAGCAGGACAAGACAGCTTGATGGTTTTCAACAACTGTAATTAGTACTTTTAATGTTTTGATTTGGAATGTGGTTTGTAACCAAACAATCTCTTTGGGACGTGGTTAATCTCAGCAAGTATTTTCGATATTTGTTGCGTTAAGTTTGCTATTTGTTTAGCATTGCCGTTTACTGCTTTTGTAGGTATAACGGAGTGCTATTATCCAGGTATTTCTAAATCTTTTATGCTTAATAATTTAGCATTAGTTTAGAAAGTTTCATAAAACTGTTCCTAAGTTTTAGTCAGACATAAATATATATATATATTTCTGAATTGAAATAGTGAAGGGATCATGATACATGCACCTTCCGCATTAAATTGTCCCAGTGGTAGGCTATGATTTAGATAAACTGTAGCTCCTTAGCTGTTCATCACTCTTTGTTTCTTCAGAATGCTTTGATTAGTATTTATTTTCCTGCATTCATTGCATATAGCTAACCAGAGCAGATAGTTGCATTAGTTTATAGATACGAGTTCTACGATAATAAATCCCAGAGCTCTATAGTTGAACGTCAAGTTCATATGTGGGGTATGCCCATAAGTATTCTTCGAATGACATGGTTGACTGGCTTCATACGTTTGGATAATCGATGGCGTGATTAGCCTCTTTTGGATATTAATTGAACAACAATGGTGTTACTAGCCTTAGTTTGGATGCACATTGGACAGAAGTGGCGTGGTTAGCCTATTTTGAATGTTCATTAGATAATAGTGGCGTGATTAGCCAAACCAGAAGATCTAGGGTAACATCGATAACCAACAGAATTAATTTCGACGACCTTGGAATTTAACCCTTCTACCGTCTAATTAATTAATGCGACCCGGGCGATTTAAGAAAGGTATATACCTTTAACCACAAGTTGGCGTTAGAGCCGTCCAGTAGAAATTCCATAATGAAAAGGTGAAGACCTTTAACCAAATGTAGGCGTTAGAGCCAAACTGTGAAGATATTATTAAGAGAAGGTGAAAACCTTCGACCAACAGTTGGTGTGATAACCATAAGGTCAAGACCCTCAAAGTTGGAATTCCTTGGTGTGCCGTCTTTAGATAGTATCCATGTAGCTGTCATTTCACTGATAGGATACTGAAGTTGTGTTTCTTCGATCTTTGATTCATGATCTATCTTCGGTCGTTTTAGATCTTCAATCCCCAAGCTTTCTATTGCTTATGGATCTAAATCCTTGGATCGTTGTACAATTGCTCGTAATTTGAGAACTTCTAAAAATTTCAGTTGTAGTGTTTTGAGATCCTTCATGACTTCAGAGCTTCTTTCTTCCAATTCTTGTTTAGTTCGACCAATAATTGAAAATATATTAGCATTAGCATAAGTAAAAGGATAAGATAGTTCAGGTTCATTTCTCATACGAGGTGTCCCTGTATTTTTGTTCTTGAGAAACCTTTTTACGTGTTTTGTCGACATAACCAAGTAAAGAATAATTGAACTTTGGTTTATTGAAAAGCACCTTTTGCCCCATGGTGGGCGCCAAATTGTTTTGGTCAAAAATCACCTAAGATAATCTACGTTGAAGACTTAGATTAATTAAGTAACCAAACTTTCGTTCGTGAGGTTGTGTGCTTGTAAAATATGTTGAGTTATAAAGATGCGTTAATTAAAAAGACTTTTGACAATAGATTATGTCAGCTAAACAATAAAGAAGGTCAATGTAATCGCAAACTAATGTAAACAATGCAGAATATGTTAAGATAAACAAGATATTAAGCAAGAATTAAATAAGTAATGCGTAAAATAAAGAGTAAAGAGCAAGAACACCGATATTTGTTGACGAGGAAAAGCCCTTAATCCTTAGAGGATCGCCGGCATAAAAACCCCGGGAGGAAACAATCGTTCCTACCTTGTCCTTTATTGATGTGTATTGAAATGTTTACAAAGGGTGGAAGTCGGTTGATCGATCTTTCTAAGTGTATGAGCAGCGAATAAGAACAGTATGTAGTGTGTGTGAGTATAAGTGAATAATAGCAGATGAAAGTAAGTGCCTAGGATCGATCAACCTCCTTCTATTTATAATGCCAACGTTAAACTAATTCTCCGATATTGTAGGGATCTTCAGTTCTTGAACGTTGGTGAAGATCTTGCCTGGTCAAGTGACCGTTAGCTTATTTCTTCTCATGCTAAATTCAACTTGAAGTCCGATTATGTTGGAAGACTAAATCTTCTTTGCGCGTTGAAGAGATTCTTTGCGTGTTTCCTTGATTTCGTACCGTTAGAGGTATTTCTCCATGTGTGATATTGATTATCATTGATCCTGCATGTATAACTCACGAGGAAATAATAATAACATGTGCAACAATACGTTAGCATATCTTCTGAATGTTCCGCTGTGTCAAGATCCTGAGATGTAAAGATCTTGGGCTTTCAAGATATTGGTACTTGAAATTTTCAGGCATAACAACTGCCTTCTTAAGTGGTTACTTGGATGAAGAAGTCTATATGGATCAACCTGAAGATTTTATTAATCCAAAACATCCCAACAAAGTATGCAAGCTTCAAAGGTCCATTAATGGACTAAAGCAAGCATCAAGAAGTTGGAACAAGCGGTTTGATGAAGAAATCAAAAAGTTTGGTTTCGTTCAAAATCCCGATGAGCCATGTGTATATCGCAAAGCTAGTGGGAGTAATGTTACTTTCCTTGTCTTGTATGTTGATGACATATTGATCATAGGAAAACACATTCCAATGTTGCAAGATGTTAAATCCCATCTTGGAAAGTGTTTTGCCATGGAAGATTTAGGAGAAGCGGCATTTATTATTGGAATCAAGATCTACCGAGATAGATCAAAGCGATTAATTGGACTAAGTCAAAGTGCTTATATTGATAAGGTCTTGAAGCGATTCAAGATGGAGAATTCTAAGTGTGAGTCTATACCTATGCAAGAAGGACTTGGTTTATCTGTCAAACCGGGTGCTACTACACCTAATTAGGTGGAGCGTATGCGTAGAGTCCCTTATGCTTCGGCTATGGGATCTATTATGTATGCGGTTAGATGCACTAGACCCGATGCGGCGTTCGCGCAAAACATCGTTAGCCGATATCAATAGAATCCAGGTGAAAACCACTGGACTGCTGTTAAAAACATTTTGAAGTACCTACGAGCTACTAAAGATATGTTTTTGGTGTATGGTGGAAATCCAGACTTAGAGCTCAAAGTGACCGGATACTATGATGCTGGATTTCAAACTGATAGAGATGTCATGAAGTCTCAATCAGGATTCATCTTCATTCTTAATGGAGGTGCTGTGGATTGGAAAAGCAATAAGCAAACCACAGTTCCCATGTCTGCAACAAAGTCTAAGTAAATTGCCGCCTCAGAAGCCGCAATGGAAGCAGTCTGGATAAGGAAGTTCGTTAGCGGGCTTGACGTGATTCCCTCGAGTGACTTACCCACTGATATGTACTGTGATAATACTGGTGCATTAATCATTGCCAACGCACCCGGAGTTCCAAAAGGTGCCAAACATTATGCTAGACGATATCACTATGTTCGTGAGCAGATCGAACTAGGGGAGATCAAATTACTCAAAGTTCACACAGATTTTAACTTAGCTGATCCTTTCACAAAAGCTTTGTCTAGGCCCAAGCTTGAAAGGCATGCCAAGGGCATAGGACTTAAATTAGCTAGTTATTGCATGTAAATATGTTGTTTTGGTATTTGGATAAAGGATGTTAAACAATTTATATTTTCTATAATGAAATAAGTACTTGATATGTTTGATTTCATTTAATATTAATTGTATCCTATATTTGCATGTTTAATCCTTGAATATTTTATTAAATATTCTAAATTGTCCATTGTCAATTAATTATATGGGAATATAATTAAACTAAGATAAATCTGAGTGATTGGTTATATTCTTGGAATATATAATGGATGGTCCAACCAAACTCACATGATATCCATAATTGATGCATATCGGACTTCCCCACTAACGAATTTATCACTTTATGGATCGGCGTCATTAAGTGAAATTCGTAAATGGTTACTTTATCTATCTTTAGACTTGAGATACAAGCAGGTCAGTGTGTATGAATTGCACTTACTTGATATAGTTCTAACTCTCCTGAATAAGGGAGTACATAAATGGCTATTTTCAGAATGTGTAGTGAAATATGATGACTGACACATGTAGTCAATACAGGATTTGTTCCTTCGACTTGAAAGTTGAAGTATGATACCATTGGCGCCCTCATTAGGACTAATTATGATGTTTGCATGACCGTGCCCAAATAAATCCAGATGGTTCTCTATTATATTTGGTAATCATTAACTAGTTAAAGAATGAGAAACATAATCGTTAAATTTTGAAATAACCTTGATCCATGTTCATATTTAACAAGGTATCTAAAACAAAGGGATGATAAATGTCTCAACCATTTAAATATACTTTAAGAAACTATACTTCAATTTTTCCCAGAGCATTGGCGTGTTACCAGACGCTAACCAATGTTATTACCTTCATTTTTTACGAGCTCAAGTGGGAGCTGTTAGTATATGATCACGTAAAATGAACATATGTCCGGAAAGTATTTAAGCCTATGGGGTCACACGTCTCGACACAGATGTAATTATAATTCATTAATATAATTAATGTATTATATTAATTAATTAGATCACGAAATGTACTGACGATCGTTAGTTGATGTTAAAAGTTAACAGTACATAACTAACGGAGTTAACAGAGTAAGGCTATCTTTGTATTATGGAATTAAAGGAAGATTCTAGGAAAACCCATAAGGGTGGATGGCCACATATGATGGGTTTTTAGAAAACCCTAAACTTGTTTTTTAAGTTAACTTTTGGCTATAAATACAAAGCTAAACTTAAGGTTTTAAACACAATTAAATCTTAGGATTTTTAATAGTTTTCTCCTCTCTTTCTCATCAATATATTTCGACCAGCCCTAAGGGTTTTTTAAAACCCTTTTGTTTTCGAATTAAGAGGAAGAAGATCAAAGCCAACGGTTGCCGGATTGTGATCAAGTGCTAGCACGCATACATTCGAGTGTTGTGTGTGCAAACGTAGAGAGGTTTTACTTTAAACCTTTTCAAAAAGTTTCTTACTTATTCAATTAAAGGTATATGTTTTCTTTCTTGGTTAATTAATTAACTACATAGATTAATCTTCCGCTGCATGCTTTATGATTTAATTAGATAATTTGTTATATAACCCAACAAGTATTAATATTGAGATTGAGTGGTCGGTGGATCAGAAGTATAATATTGTGAACTTGCGTTATGTTGATATTGAGCTATTCGCCTCGTCCCCGCACTCGTGAGCCGCTAGCAACGTTATTCCCTCTCTCGTTGGATCAATGGATTGTGAAAAGAATAGTGTGTGATGTTTGGAAAAATATTAACATTTGTTTGTGATTTGTTTGAAGAAAATAACACTGTATATATAGGTTTAATAAGGGGAAAACTTTTTTTTTTAATTGTCAAATGGTCAAATAATATGTTCAAAACCTCTCTTCATCGGCAAAATAACGGCTAGCTTTTTTCCAGCCTTCCGCAGCTTAAGAACCCGTCCAACTTTAACCCGCTTTGATGCCACTTCAATGACGACAGTGTTCCCCAACGAGTTCGGCCAAACCACTAAAAACGTGCTGCCACTCCCTAATCCCTAACACTATCTCAACATAACTAAAAGCCCTAATTTACATTGACTTTAACGTAGATACCGACATATACGATATACCGTGAAGGAAAATGTCGGTGTAGTCCCTCCAGAAAACACAAGTGCGTCAATAAAAAGTCAAATATAACACACTTTTCTTCTTCGTCGTAGTACTTCTTTTCACACTTTTAAAATTCTTTTTCTAATAAAATACTAAATAATCATTCTTCCTCCTTTGCCAATGCTTCTCTGAAGTGAAGTATTTTTCTAATCCAAACTTTATGAAGTAAATAAGGTGTAAGAAAAGAAAGCTTCCTGTAGTTATTGACACAAACGTTATTCTATATTTATCTATTTCTTGTTCCCAAATTCACCTCCATACTGTTTTCTAACCAATTTTTATTCTTTACACAAAAAAAGCTACTACTAACTTTTTTTTGGAATTTCCCATCTGGGTTTTTTACAATCTCAACTTCAGCAAACTGGGATTGTGAGAATTTTCCAAAAGTTTGTATCTTTTTACCATAACATTTCTAGTAAAAGCTACTGTTTTCTAACTATTTTTATTCTTTGCAATTAAAGATACAATCTATTTGTAGTTTTCCATCTGGGTTTCTTCCAATTTCAACTTTTGGTAACTGGGTAATTGAAATTGTGAGAATCTGGCAAAAAGCAATTCTTTTTTAGCACTTAAAGATCCAACAACAATGCACGGTTACAGTCGTTTGGGACGGCCAACTGGAACCATCTCGCCGTCCCCTTCACCGCCTTCTTCCCCACGATTTCGTCGGAATAAAGGGAGTGGTGGTGGGAGCAGTTTTCGAGGGGGTGGTGGGGTAGATGTGAAGATGCAGAGCTTTGTCGAAAGGTGGGTTTATGTGGTGATGTCGGCTGTGTATAGGCGGAGACGGGTTTTATTGTTTGCACCACTTCTTTATATTTCTGCAATGTTATTGTATATGGGTACAATGGGCTTTGATGTTGGTATTATTACTAAAACCAATGTTGGAAGATCTGGTAAAGCAGCTCCTTTAGGGTCTCTCTATCAAAGTCCTCAAGTTTTCCAGCATTTGTGGCGGTATATGGAAGCGGAGAGTAATCATACCAATAATGACTTGGTAGTTTGATTTTTTTTTGTTTATTGTAATGCTATTATGATTCAATGCTTTAATATCTTGATATTGTTGTTTTCACATGAGAAGTGTGATCAACACATGCCTATGGAGAGTATCCCTTTGAGACTTATAATGTAGCTTGATTGGAATATTAGTAGTCAAAAAGGGGTGAAATTTTGTTCCAAACGGAAGATATATAAGGATTAGGCACGTATGAGCTACATCCTTGATTATGGTTTTTTAAGTAGATATTATCAACTTCATTGATTTTAATTTAACTTAGTCCTTGCAATATGACTTTGTAAATATGTGTATGTTTTATAACATCTCTATCTACACATGGAAAGTTTGCTGCATGCTTATTCTGTATGTATCTTTAGGTAGGTGTCTAATTTAGATTTGAGGTCCTTTGTGATCAAACGCACATCCGGTATGTAAACTTACAATATAGGTTGACTCGGATAAGGGTATACAATTTACGACACTGATCCATTAGGTGATACACAAGCTACATTCTGGATGATATTATATTAAAGTTGAAGAACATATATTCAACTTCAATAAATTTCGCTTCATCTCTTTCATTTAAATGGCCTCTATTAAGCAATTGTTTTTCTTTAACCTTGTAATCTGTATTCATGCTCTATGAACAGAGCTACTAGTTTCTTTTCTTTTCAGGATGTTTAGCCTTAGTTCTTGATGGTGTCTAAAATTATAATTTTTGTCATGGAATTCACAGATGACAAATGTATGGAACACGAAGTCACGTCAATCATGGAAGCCTTGTATCAATCTTCAGAACACTCAATCAGGTTTGAATTTTTCAAATGACTTGATCCAAAAAATTGGAAAGTCGTTTCTTTTTCAAGCTCTGGAATTTTAATCTTTTTTTCATATTTGTTCACCCATTATGATAGCAGAACTGCCAAAATCAAATGGATTCCTCATAATTGAAGCGAATGGAGGGCTGAATCAACAAAGATTATCGGTATTTTTCCTTACTGTAGAACTAAAGGTGCAATAATTGCATATAATGATGCTCAAATAAGTTTATAAAGTTTGTGTTGGAGTGAAGGCACACACGGGATAGTCATCTTAAATAAGGATTTCCCTAAACATACCACAAGATTTGATAAATTCACCACATTTTATTACTCCTATAGCAAACTATACAGCAGCTCATGCACAACTGTGGTATATTAATCAAATCATATGTGGTAATGTGGTATCTTGATCTATTCCCTTTCTAAAAAAGTTTATAATCTTAATGATTATCATATAGTATTGTCATTCTTGTACATAATCTTAAAATATTATGCTCATGTAATGTATTTATACACATTCTCAAAGGAAATCAGCTATGAAGGAGTTATATTTATTTGTTTTATTTCAAAAAATCCTACCTTTTTGCTCTCTGTTACCCTGTTTAAGTTATGCTATATACTTATTCTACGGGGTTATCGAACTTACTAAAGTTAATATATTGTAAATCAGATATGTGATGCAGTGGCGGTGGCAGGGTTGCTGAATGCTACACTTGTCATTCCAATATTTCATCTGAACAGCGTCTGGCGCGACTCAAGGTAGTGATTTATAAGTAATTTCTGTGTGAATGCAATCTTCCATCATTCTTATTTTTCTCTTTCATATTCTCATGAATTTGATACTAATTTTAGGCTAATTAAATAGTTCTGTTAAGGCCGCCTTTCAAGTTGTGATGGCTGTGTTCAATTATTTTTATCTTCAATTTTGTGCTTACAGTTTCTTTTTACTACAAACAAGAGGAGTTAGTTGATAAAATATCTTACATCTACCATATTCTGGGTGTAAGTTATAGTTTTTGTGGTAATTAAGATACGGTTTTGGTCCCAGACTCCCAGCTTCTTTTTCTTTGATGTGTGGTAGCTGATACTTTTGGCCCTACTAATTCGTAGTGTATCGGGTCCAGTAAATTATACTTCGTACATAAACATATTTCTGTTTATGTGTAGTGATATTGAAACAAGGTGAAATGGGTGGGAACCCTCTGGTCTCATGTACTGTCTAAGTAGCCAAAGCGCACGCAACATACAACTCATGAGTCATGCCCAGTGACTCACCATTTTCACTCATGGATCACAATATATAGTTTCTCCACTTGAACCTATGACTTGCAGCCTTCATCCGTGGGCCTATGTGGTCACATGGTGGCGACATATATGTCATATGGTTAAAATAATCTCTTAACACTAATCTTATGATGAAAATCTTTCCCTCCCAGGCAATTTCCATTGACAAAGGATTAAACTAAATAACACATCTTGGCTCGTTACTGATGGTTGATATATGTTAATATTGATGATGGTGGGAACATATATTAGCCTGAAAACATCGTTGCATACATTTCAAAATTTGAAGGACTTTTTCCATTATAAGCCATTGATAATTACCCTCTACCTCACCCGCTCACCTGATGTTGAGATTTTAAGGCGAGAGGGAAGAATGATGTTGTATTTGGTGATAAATTTTATGAAAGTCTAAATGAACACGCCTAAAGTAGCAGGATTGCTGACTGGGATTGGTAATAGATTTTCTTACTAAATACATTAGGTTTAATGGTATGTGTATCTGAACAGAAGCTGGGCCTCATATCTGCCGAGAACTAGATTTAAAACGAATGGATTGATTATGTATTAGAGATAGTGATGGTGATTTAAAAGAATAGTTTAATGAGCATTGAATATTAATTTTGCTTTATAATATCTTACCTTTAAGATAAATGTAATTAGAGCCTTTTATTATCTAGATAGATTCAAGGTTTCTCCATCTAACAAGATCTCACTTGCTGCTAGTATTCATTGCAAAGTGGTTATGGCAAACTTGTGATCTGTGGGGTTTCTAAGGAAAAGGTGTTTTAGATCTTCATTGTTAGTCATATACTTACATTAACTGATTGTAGTTAAATGTTATCCTTTGGACATTTGTGAAAAAAAACCAAATAAGTAAACACCAGTCACTTGAAATTGAGAGCAAGAATATCGTCCATGCTTTTGTAACATTTGTTATTGTTAAATATACTAAATAGTAAAATAGTTTTGGAAGTATATGAATCATTTGTTATAATTTACACTAGTAGTAACCTTCTATTTTACTAACAGATTTATGTGTCTTGTATTTCTAGTTGATGTTCATATGCTTTGTAAGGTACATCAATCCCAATATCAGTCCCGTTGATACTGCTTTCCATTTTTATTAAATGGGTTAATCTGTGGTATTCGGTCAAAGCGAGTCAGGTTGGGTTGCATTGACCTGGAACACATTTGTGCAAGTATTTCATTATTTACAAATAATTTGTTGGTCAGATATGATTACATGAATTAGATTGTATCATTTATAACCTAATTAATTATAGTGATTTCACTGGTTTTATGCTAAAAAATATTTTTGGGGCTACTTTAAACATTTATAACTTGTACAGTACTTCAATCTATTTGAGCCATTTGTTTCTAAGCTACATTTATATATATTACATGTTTTACCCGTAGTGTACTAGTGTGATGAAGTTGCCACCTCTAGTATTTATTGACGTTTTCAAAAACCTCTAATTTCTGGTCCAAATTGCAGCAAGTTCGGGGATATATTTGATGAGGAGTTTTTTATATATGCATTAAGAAATCATGTGAATGTGGTTAGAGAATTACCGAAAGATGTGCTCGAGCGTTTTGACAACAATATAAGCAACATTGTGAACTTGAGAGTAAAAGGTTGGTCAAGTCCAACTTACTACCTTCAAAAGGTCTTGCCAAAGCTTGTGGAGTTGGGGTATGTATATATGCCTTGTTATAATTTTTTTCCCCTGAATTATTCCAATCAACTCTGCACGAAGTAGCATCTGCATCAACTTTCTGGAATCTTTAATTGCCAAACTTTCTGATTAGACCCCACACAGTAATAGAATATGAATGTTTATAAAATGTAACAAATAAATAGATAAGAGTGACTCACGATGCTTTCCCGCGGATTACTTTGTAGAGGTAAACTAGCACTTCCAATGATATGAAAGTCACTGCATTGCCAATTTTTTCTAAAAAATAAAAAGAAAATATGAAAATTACTAATCAAATTAAGAATGAAATAAATAACACTTACGTCCTTTTTTGTGCTAATAAATCTTTGTAGGACAGGTAATGTATTCTCCATGTGTTGTTCTTTCCTAGTAAAACTTTGCGTCCTAATCTGTATCTAGTTGGACAATATATGTTGAACACTAGAACATATCTAATAATGATTAATGTCAAAAGAACGTGGGCTTCACATTATCCCCTTCCCCCAAAAATGTGGTACTCATGGTGCTGTTTGTAATGATTGTGATTCTTGTATCTCATTTCTATCTATGAGGTATCCATAATGAGGCCCCTAATCGTCAACTCGGTTGTATTGAATTCATCCAAAAGCAAGCCATAAACATTCCAAGAATGGAGTCACATTTGAGATTACCGCTGCTGCCACTATTCACAGCCTCGCCGCGGCTTCTTTCCTCCGAGCCTTCTTCCAATTGCAAAATTCTACCTGAATCACCACCGACCTCACGAATCTGTTACAAGCCAAAATCTTTTTCCGATCACAGAATTACCCAACTATCCTGAGCTTTAGGCAACTTATTATCTTATTTTTCATGTGACATAATAACTTTGTGAACATCTAACCACAGTTTTTTTACCTTTTAAGTGTTGTAGTATACACTTCTACTTCTCTCAGAAAATTGTCAATTATTCTAGTTTTGTTTTGTGACATTGTTAATTGTGCAGGGCAGTGCGTATTGCGCCATTCTCTAACAGGTTGGCTCATGATGTTCCTTCAGATATCCAAGGGCTTAGATGTTTATCGAATTTTGGGGCACTTAGGTTTTCAGAACCTATACGCACCCTTGCAGCAAAAATGGTCGATAGGATGATCCAAAATAGTTCTAACAGTGGTGGAAAATATATTTCAGTCCATCTCCGTTTTGAAGAGGTAATCTTCCAGTCCACCTATAAAGAGATTGATTTGTTATCTATATAATACATGAAGTGGGTTGAGCTGATAAGTGTAACTAAAAAGGAAATGGGTGAACAGGTTAAATGTCATCTGAAAGCCTCCTCAATCAGGCTTTTAATGAAAAGTTGATGAATCGTATTAGTAACACCATAGTCTTTGTAATTACTATTAATTATTGGTAAAGTTCTAAAATATGGATAACACATATTTGTTTATGAATTTATAACACCTCAATTAATTTATTACAATAATGAGGCTAGATTATCTCTTTAGTGACGTAGTCTTTATCATCTTGATAATAGATCCAGCCACTTTCACTTGCACCAAACGGTTATCTGTTTAGACCTATTACCTAACCTGCTTGACTCGTCCCATTTCCATGTCTAGTTGTACATAATTACACGGATATTCTCATTATATGATCCTCACAATATTGTTCACTTTGAAGGATATGGTTGCATTTTCTTGTTGTGTATATGATGGTGGCGAGGAAGAACAACGTGAGATGGATATTGCTCGTGAAAGAAGTTGGAGAGGAAAGTTTCGGAAAAAGAATCGGATTATAAGACCAGGTGCAATTAGGATGGACGGAAAATGCCCTTTAACTCCCCTTGAGGTATGCTTATAGCTATAATTAATAAGTTTTCACACTGTCTTCATGTGACATGGCATGCATTACAACACCTACGTTGGATGCTTTCTACCAATATTTATTTTAGCAACTGCTTATAGTTGTTTATATTCTCTTATTGTTATTGTTAATGTATGTATATCTAGAGAACTAGTATGGGCCGTGTCTAACACTACAACATATTGTCAAGGGGCTTAAATGTCATTTTCTTAATATTTTATCTACCAATATATATATATATATATATAACAAGGTCCTAAATTCTTTTATGGAGAAACAAGGACCGTTAGACGAGTTCAAACTTTTAATTACAACCCTTAGATCAAATTAATTGTATCATTGCATAATTAGTCAAAACATTATATTCAAATATTATTTAATGTATTTATCACCAAAAAATACGTAATGTTTCATATTTATAGAAGTTTCAACTCGGCAAGTTTCGATTCGGAATTATTCTATACAAATATGTTACATCTTAATAATTTGATAAATTGATGATGCTTACTTACGAATAGCTGTCTTCAAGATTTACTAGCATAAACATTAAGTAATAACCATCTTACAACTTTGTCAAAGTTTAAATATTAATTTCTATGATCTATAAAAAAAATATTAAAAAAAATCTAGATAAATGAATGGTATATGGTGGAGCTTGAGACTAAGAGGTCTTAGGTTCAAATCCTGGTGTAAGCAAAATGCTCTCAAGAATGGAGACGGGTTTTCCCATAATGGGTTTCCTCTTGAATTAGAGTTGGTTATATGAAGAGGCGTATCTTTAAATCCAAATTTGCCGTTCAACAAAAAAAAGAAAAAAAAATGATGACCCATATTTGTCAATACTAATTTACTAAAACATGTTAGAGATCTATGCAAAAATTGATGGTAAAAATGTCATTCAATAATTACGTATAAAATAATTGTATATTTTTCTATAATATTATGTTATTTTTATTATAAACACTTCTTTTGTCACATGAGTAATATTTATTGACCTTGACCATTGATTTGATATAGATATATTATCATTTTTCAGCAAGAGTTATTTTTAGTTAATTTACATCATCATATTATATAAAGATATAAATCCTTTTAAAATAATAATTTTTGAATAATCCTACTTTTAATAACTTTCAACATAATACTTTTTGAATAGTAATATTATCATATATTAACGTCTTATTAATAACTATTAATACGTTATTGTGAAAACTTAATATGTTTATCTCGCGTAGAAAATAAAGAACATGAGAATATAACGTAGTATCTCACACAATGTGTGTGAACTAATCCACGCCTGCAACTAGGGATTTTTATTAAGCTCAGTACAACAATTAACAATGCATAGACTTTGATTTATATAGATAATAGAGATATATGTACAAGGGTTATCCGTATGGGTTTTGTTTGGGTGGGAATTTTAAAAGGTGTAATATAATCAGATAATCTGCTGAATCGGAATCAAATAAGGATATTATTTGAAATCATTAAGCATATATTTTTTTGTTAATCCGATAATGAAACAGAGATGTTTTGTAAAATGGGAGAAATCTTATATTAGGTGAGAAGAAGGGTTGGGCACTTGGATAACCAGGTTTGATGAAGCTGGTTGATTGTCCAATACTGATTATATGACACCCTAATAATCAGATAATAATCAACTCCAAAATGCAAATCTAAATGCGATGCCACATAAATATGTTTTCCCTTTTACTTGGCTATATAACAAAACAGAAAAATTTATGTATACGAACTATTTTATAGCAATACATAGTTGTAGAATATCAGACACCTGCCTTTGATTGCTCGTTTGGTGCCATATTATTCTGAGGGACTGATAGTATTCTTGCTTGTAATGTAGGTTGGAATGATGCTTAGGGGCATGGGCTTTGATAACAATACATCGGTATATGTTGCAGCAGGCAAAATTTACAAAGCAGATAAATATATGGCACCACTTAAACAAATGTTTCCACGATTAGAAACCAAGGATACATTAGCTTCACCAGAGGAGCTTGCTCCATTTATGGTATTTCTCCAGAGACTTTGTTTATTTTACCTCAAAGAACTGAATTATTCTTGTTACTCCTCATTAAAGGTTGCAAGAAAGCTGAGCATATCCAGGTTAATATATTACATGTTCAAAAACGACCTATAAATCAAAGAACCATCTTTTATCGTAGAACAGTTTAGGACTTCATAAAATGTTGATCATGAGATTGGCGGCTTTTCACCTAATTGGTGCGTTTGTTTCATTTCCTCTTTCCCTACTTAAAAAAAAGGTTAATTGGTGGGAACCCCGTGATACCATGTACCATCTTGGTAGCCAGAGCGTACACCGCATAAAACTCGTACCCGGTGAAGCACCATCCTCACACATGGAGGCATGGAGCAGAAGATATATTTCCTCTTTACCTACTTGTACTGTTTTATATACTTCTTTTTCAGTTTTGGCAAATTAGAATAACATATAACCCGGATTAATCCATACAAGAGTATATTTGATATACATCAGGGTCATCTGCACTGAATATCCCTTTCGAACCAAAAAGGAACTTATCAGTCATGGCTGTATTTTGTAACCTGTCAAATGCGTCACATATAGAAGATAAGCTACGAAGGAAATGGCTTAGATGGGTCGAACATGTTAAAAAAGATGAAAAGCTGCCTAACGTGTAATGGGTTGAACAAGTTAAAAGATGAAAAGTTGCCTAACGTGTATTCAAAAAAAGGTAATCGGGCCTTTGGTGTCCCCCACCGACTGGTCTCACAGCCAACATATGTCCCAGATCGCTTTAGTCCAAACATAATTCGAATTGTTATAATATCATTTTTGAAATCAATATACAAAATTAAAAAACTGGACAGAAAGTGCTGAAGGCTTTGCCCAATTGGAGCTGACCCAATTTGACTGTTGTCTTAGAGAACCCATTTGACCCTATTTTTACACTTGATAGTTCATATCTTACTGGTTTTGCCACTGTAACGATCATCAAAGATCTTGCATTTTTTCACATAATATCTGAATTGGCTAACCTAGTTGCTTTTGAGACAGGGGTACTCGTCTAGGTTGGCTGCTCTTGATTATACGATATGTCTCTACAGTGAGGCTTTCGTGACTACTCAGGGAGGAAATTTCCCACACTTTTTAATTGGTCATAGACGTTTTTCCTATGAAGGACATGCCAAAACAATAACACCTGACAAGAGAAAGTTGGCTCAATTGTTTGACAGCCCCCATATCAGGTAACATGACAATAATATAATGTTTTTGTAGTATTAGTATATTCCTTCTCTGTTTACCCATTATTAGCAAATTGAACATGAAAAGAACTTATTGACTTGGATAAAGAAGCCATATATGGACCTTTAGTTTGACTGACTTGGATAAAGAAGCCATATATGGACCTTTAGTTTGACTTAAATTGCTAAAATATCCATGTATTGAGGTCGTGTCAACCAGTTACCTTAGCTCCTAATATTTCTTAAAAGAGAATATTGTATATATATTCTTCCTATAAGTTTTACACTATGTATCTGACAATATGTAAAAATTGGGAAAGTATTTTTGCCATCTATTATTCTGGTTTTGAACTGTTAACAAGCCCACACAACTTTTGTCGCCTTCAGGAGAGGCTTAAAAGTACAGCATGACTGATGCACTATTTATCTAATACTAATCTGGTTCTAGATGTCCCATATGATTTAGGAGGTTCTATAGACATACATGCTAACATCTGCATGCCTCTTTTACTTATAACACACACACACACTCTTTTGTCAAAGGTCTTTCTAGAAGCAATCTCTCAACTCTTGGCTAGAGTATAACCGTTACATAGTATGTTTAAGGAATCGAAATTGACACTTCAATTTTCCATCATGAACCAATCTATTTATAGTCGGGTAAACTGATAATTGATCATTTTTATTACGGAAATCCCAAATGAGCCAAGTGTTTTATTGACACAAACATGTGAATAACAATGTTATATGTGATTTATAGATGGGAGAGCTTTCAGCGACAGTTGCGGGAAATGCTTCATCATAGTGATGTAAAGGGGAGTGAAGTGAGGAAACCAAGTGCCTCACTTTTTACATACCCCATGCCAGATTGCATGTGTAAGCAAGCAGCTACCAAAAACTCAACAAAATTACGATGATAGAGTGTACTTACACAGGTATATATGTATATGGTCACCAGCTTATACTAAATGATTAAAACCAAATGAGTACAGTTCATTTACACGTGTAGTTAGCCATAGGTTTTATCTTTTTCGATATGTTTTTAGCCGAGGTTTATTGAGTTGTATATACTAAAGTGACTTGCAAGTGAATTGCACTCAAGTTTTGTTTCTACTTTTTCTCTGTGTGAGCAACGTTTTCTTCATTCTTTGGATCTCCTGTCTAACAAGGTGGGTCTTATAGGGCCTTTTTTCTACTAGAATAAAAAAATGTTTTCTCTACTGCTCCGTCTTAGACCATTTGTGACCTTAGGTGAAAAGAGATGATTCATTCGGTGAACTATTACAGAAGAAATGGTGGAATGCCGGTGATGAAACGGTCGGCGAACCTTTTCACCGATGTGAAGGAAATGCTTTTCTTCTATCTTTTTTTTTGTTTTATATGTAATTAATTTTATGAATCTCCTCACCTGTTTAACGGTTATTATTATTCTTTCATTTTTATATTATTCTATTTTATCTATACTATATTATAAAAAGGATAACGCTTTTTATTTTTGGTAATGTTGAAAATATATAATATTTTTACTTAACACCCCTTAAAATACTTTCATATACACTATCCTCTTAACATTAATGATTAAATTACATTGTCAGTCCTTTATCATTTAAAATATGTCCATTAACCTTTTACATCAATTATATACACAACTCACCGCCGCTCCACCACCAACAGTCGTCCATCATCACACCATCGCCGCCACGACCACCGCCGCATAGCGGGGATACCGTGCTAGTTATATGAAATGAAGACATATGGAAGACGAAAGTTGGAGGGCGAAGAGGTGATAGTCGGTAGGTTGGAGTGGAAAACTACAGTATAATATATAAAGTTGTCTGGCATCTAAGCTTAGGTGTGGAACCTCTCACATACTAATATTTATTATTTCTTGTTTAATAAATAAATGCATGGGTTCTCATGATTTTTATGGATTAAAAAAACAATATGTGAGCGTTCTACACCTAAGCTTAGATACCAGATAGCTTTATATTCTCATCCCCATATATTTTTTTTTTATATAAAGCTAAAGTCCAATCTTAAAATTTAGCTAAAAAAAACTTAGTTGACACATCTAAAATTCTTTCATTCTTTAATTTATTTTAAAGAATGTTAATTATGATGTCATAATGTAGATATAACAAAAACAAACAATGGTTTGTTACAATCGGCCGAATTTGTAGTGCTTCTCTAATCCTACTTATACAAATCATATCATATTTATTTTATATAATAAATAATAAATTCCAAACTTATTCATAAAACTTAAAAAACTAATTAATTAGTTTAAAGAATCTTGCAATTTACTAAATTGATGTCATGTTCAAGACATACTAAACTTATTAATAAAAAAACGAGTTTTTGCTAAATGTGATCATTTAGTTCTATAATTAAGGTGCATAAAATAGTAATTTTACATAAAAATTATGGGTGCGTATTTAGCATGAAAGGTATAGTTTTTGGGCATAACATTGTTGCAGCGGTTGCAACCATTTATGGCTGGAGTAAGGTGAAAATCAGGGGGATTTTGTATATGTATAAATCAAAAAGTTTTAATTGAAAAAAAAAACTTAAAAGTTTGTATATGAGTGCAGCCATGATAGCTGCACTCCGTTGCATATTCGAATTCCACATAGTTTTTATGCACGTTCATTACAAATTTGGTTTTGTGTTTAGTAATTTCCAAATAAAATTAAATAGTATGTCTTAAAAAACATTTTACATTTCATATTGCAAGCTCAACTATTTTATGTACGTTAATAACAACGAATATAATTGCCATTAACAAGACCGATAAAATTAAATTAATTTTTTTAATTGGAAATCCTTCAATAAACATATTTGATCGCATCAAAATTACCTAACTAATGAAATAGATATAGTAAAAAAAAAATTGCATTGATTGATAATTCATTAAAATGTAAAAACTTTATTAATTACTACACAAACAAAATAAAACATAGTATAAGAAGTAGAAAAGTGTTAATTTTTTCTGTTATATATCACATTTTGCAATTATTATTAGTATCGTTTTCTATTTTACACTTTTTTTGTGTGTGTTTTTTATGTATTGGAATAAACTTAATTTATATGTTATTATAAATGTATGCGTATTACACCGTTAACTATGTTGTCAAATTTCCACAGTTTTCATTTACATCATAATTTCTATAACTATAACAAGTTATCTTAATATTATAGGGTATTATCCGGGTGCTTAATCTAGTATATATATATATTACCGGTAGAGCTAAGATAAAAAAATAAAATGAACTTGTAATCCTAACCATTGAAAATAAATTTAACTTTCAATCTTGGCCATCTAAACTAAAAGTCAACCTTTAAGTTAATAGTCAATCTGTCTAAATATATATCACCATGGACTATACATAAACATTAATTGCATATGCTATTGTTTTTTATAAAAGTTTTATAAATAAAAAAAAACTGTTATCTAATGGCATTACAAACATTAATTGAATAAATCTTTATAAATACATAGGAGATTTAACAAATGTCAAATTACAAGTGATATAAATATTATATAAACGAGATAATATCCCGAATCCTTCAGCATATTTTAAACTTCAAATTTAAAATAAAATAAATTTTATAACGATAGTTTATAATCAAATTATCTAAAATTGAAAAAATAAATTAGGAAGCTTATATAAGGGAGGGATACAATATTACCATTATAAATTTAAAAATTAGAAATAAAATGTTTTGTATATATATTATTTCAGATAGAAAGTTGGGTTTTTTTTTATTTAGACGTTAAGAATAAGGATGCACTTGTAAATAAATATTAAGGATTTCTATGCAAATAAAAAGAAAGTTGGATGATGAAATTGAGATAATTAAATGTCACCTAAGCTATTAAAAAAAAACCATTTTTCCTTTAATAAAAAGCGGCATATTGTTGCCATTTGTCACTGATTTACAATTAGATGAATCCTTGAAATGCTATAGTTGAATTTCATCGACTAAATTAATAACGTGTATTCCAATTAAATATATGAAAAATACTTGGTATAGTTTCCCGTCGACAATTTATGCATAAATATTTTCAATCACATTCAACAAATTAGTCAAACTAGCTTTGCATATTTAATATCATATTTGTATAAATTTGTAAATGATTCTTTGTATCTCACTGTAAAAAGTACATCATATTTTTCTCATTTCAAAATACGAAAATTTTCAACCATCAAACTGAAAAAGGTAATATGTTTTACATGCATTCTTCCTATAGTCTGACGAGGATGTACTTGTATTATGTAAAAATGTTATTTTTTTAACTGTATACTAATTATGTATTTGTGTTATAGGCAATTCTTGACGATGACATCTTGATTAATTCAAGAAAATGAAGATTTAATCCATGATCTTTTGATATTATTTAATAGAGTTTTTTACTTTTTTATTTTACATTCTAGAAGGTTTAAATTTTATGATTGCCAGGGACCGAAGTTTTGATATGTTAGGATCTAAATTTGTTATATTCCAATATTTTTTGTTTCATTTATTTTGTATATGAATCGTCTCCAACGTAGCCTCACTTGATTACGAGCATAGTACTCATGCGTTGCGGCGAAATTTTATAACTATTTTTTTATGAATATATTAGTTACAGAGTGTGTCAAAAATATAAATTATAAGATTCTGTCGATTGTTTTAAAACCATATAAAAAGATCAATTACAAATTGATAACAAAAATATTGAACTAATATAATAAAGCAAAGAAACAAACCAATATAATATTTATATATACTAAATAGTGTTGTGTGTGGAGAAGCATTTTGAGAACCATAAAAATTATGAAAGGGACATTTGGGTAACAAAAAAATAAGGATAAAAGAAGTATAGATATAGAAGAGTTAGCGAGAAGTATTTTAGGAATATTAAGAAAAATGCTTAATTACTTAAAATAGGAATCCAATATGGTTTATAAGGGAGTATAGATAAGGTAACCTATAGATGTTTACGGCTTTACGCACATTTAGGGGGAAGGAGTGATGTAGTGTTAACTTCACCAATTTATTAAATTCTATCAATCACAAGTGGACATGTCATGAAAACTCTTTTACCTTTAAATTTTTAATTATATATTTAGGGGTGGGGTGGGGGGCAATGTTGTGTAGCGTGCCCTCACCCATTTAATGTATTCACATAGATAGATGGCTAGGTGGAGAACGATTATTCAAACCAAAATACTCGAACCGTTTCATAACCGGAGAAGAGGCGGTGGTCTAACCACTCAACCTGTGTCCAAACTATGTGAGAAGCCATATCCATTCCTTCCCCTAGCATTGACCAAAATTAATCCTTTTGAAGCGAGAAATTATATATAAAAAAAAGTAACCAATGACATAAGATTATTTGATAAGGTATAAGGGTAATACCTAAACTTAGTTTATTGGTAAGGTATAAGAGTAATATGGTAAAACTGATATGTTTGAAATTTTATAATTAAAGACCAATTAACCTATATGCTTTATTGAAACGAACAAGACTAGATAACCAAGTAAAACGAAAAAGGAAATTTTTTTTTTTTTTTACAACAAACTAATACTCCATATATTAGTCCACAACAGTCTAATACCACAATAGACTAATACTCCATATGTCCACAACAGACTATTACCACAACAGACTAATACTCCATATATTAGTCCACACAGACTAAAACCACAACAGACTAATTCTCCATATATTAATCTGCAACAGACCATTACCCTAAATATTAGTCTACAACAGACTAATACTCCACAAACTTCTGCACAAACCCATTTTGACCCAAAAATTCATTTCCACATATTAAAAACTAGTAAAACTAATCACAAACACATTTACAAACTTGTTAAAACATACCACAATACAACTAATCCAACAACGACCAGAATTTGAAAAGCAATTGACCAAGCATATCCATAAACAAATGTACCAAAACATGACCATAAACAACCAAATTTGTACCATGAGCCAAAGTAGAGAGGGACAACTAGGTTTCTACCAAAAACATGCCATTCATCCAAGAATAGCCAAATTACCTTCCAAGTATCTACAAACAACTTCAAGCTCTAATCCTCCAAATCAAACCAACCTAGTTCCTTCTTTCGGAACTACCTATAATCAAAAAGATAAACAACTGAAAGGTAAGCGAATGCTTAGTGAATAAATTTGCATACAAATATACATACGAAGGAGGGGCAAAAACACAAAAGACTATCGCATGTAGCCAATGGTACCGTCATACCATCACTTGCATACTCACTTTTGCGCTAACAAACACATACATGGATCCATGTACGCTAAACAATAATCTCAAGAGGTTCTTAGGCCTTTATCTTATCTCAACTATGGGGTTCTTAGGCCCCGATCTCAAATTAGGCCCTAACGCCGAATCAATTACCACACATGGAATCCACCATCATATGGTAATCGACCCAACGTACATATAAGAGTATGCAAGAGTACTCACCTCCTCCGCGACTAACAACAATCAAGAATGCTACAACAAGTGCAAAGCTTTCAACCTAGCAAATCAATACAATATGCATAAGACTTTATTCACAACTTTGCTAGCTCACATAGCCACCATCAATTCATTAGCATTCCTATTCTTCCAAACTCAATTTTTTTGAGTTGGCTTAAATTCAAGTTTCACTTAACAAAGTTCAATCTTTTAAACTCATAAATCTCAAATATCTATCATTTTACTAAAAATCTCATTTTACCACCATCATGTGGCCATTTCATCTTATTGCTCAAAATTATCAAATTGTCATTTTGACCATAATGGTCACTAACAACTCAAATCAATAAGTTCATGCAACCCAATAATCATAAATCAGGTTACAAACAATAAAATGTGGAAATATTGGCAAAATCATGATCCAACCCAAAAACCCCCAAATTGGATGGTTGCATGAACCCTAATTCTTGAGCTAAAAATCAAAACTAGGTTAAATGAATTCTTACCTTAAAGAAGAAATCTACTACAAAGAAACCAAACAACTAGAATCAAGCTCCTTCCTCTTTTCCTTCTTGGTGTGGTTCGACACACACACACACCCACACCCCATTTCTCCAATTCACTAGTTAACTAATTGAAGTGATTATTATTATTATCTTGGAAGGATTTTATTAATTAAAATTAACACACTTGAAGAGAATCAAAATCATTCTATTCTTCCCCTTTTTCCCTCTTGAAATCGATCCACACACCACCACCACACACTCTCAATTTCAATCTTAGAATTTAGAAGAATGATGGAAGATTATTGTTATTGTTGAATGATTATAGAATTGAATTGTAATGAAGTATGATTTGAAAGGAAATCAAGATAAGAAGGTGAAAGAAGATAATGGAAGGACTAGTGGAATGGTGATTCAAAAGTAATGGGATGGCTGGCATCTTGCCCTTGATGCCACGCCTTTTCTTAATTTTTATGGGTATATTACCCGTTATCCGCTAAAGCTCCAACTAAATTAACCCCCGATTCAAAATTGAAATACTAGGAAATTATTTTAATGTCAAAACTACAAAAAGGGGTTAATTTATTTATCTTAAAATTATTGGGGTGTTACATTTATATAGCAGGGCTATCAATTAGGTCGATCCGGGTCAGGTTAGTTGAAAATCTATAACCCTAACCCGATCTACAAAAGTTTCAATCGAGCCCGATCGATCGTGGGATTGACATGTCAAATAGGTTGGTTAGAATTAATGTTAATGCTTTCGAGTGGGTCAACTGAGTTGATTTTTGGGTCAAGTGGGCTATTGAGTTGGTATGTCGAATGTGTTTGTTTACAAGTGGGTCGGTATTAATTAGGTTCTCGAGGTTAGCAGGTCGAACCGACAACCCAATAAGCCCACGAGGACTAGGCCTGAAAAAAATCAGTTTGGTGAATTGACAGGTCAAAAATACCCCAAATCTGGTTTTTGGTCAGCTCAACTTGTGGTATATTATTGTTTGATTAATATTTCACGAGAAAGTGTAACAATATGTTTTATGAACCTTAAGGATAATTGTTTTGTGTTTTATACGGTCAACGACGGGGTATTATTCTAGTTTAGTTAGATACAAAAGAAAGAAGAATAGAAAAGATTATTTCTTTTATTTAAAAAAGTTATTGTTACTATTATATTATTATCTTCAAAGTATTTTAACTTTATGCTATGACTTTGTTATTATTATTTTATTATGTAACAAGTATAATGGTTCTTTTAATGTAGTTTTATTTTAAATATTAATAAGGTATATTATTTTTAGTTTAAATGTATTAAGTTTTTAATTAAAATAGGTTTATTTTAACTTTATGCTATGCTATGACTTTGTTATTATTATTTTATTATGTAACAAGTATAATGGTTCTTTTAATGTAGTTTTATTTTAAATATTAACAAGGTATATTATTTTTAGTTTAGATGTATTAAGTTTTTAATTAAAATAGGTGGGGTTTAAATAATAGGTGAATGGTTAAGAGTAAAAAGAGAAGGTGAAAAAAATTAGAAGGTAATGCTGATGTGGCATGAAAAGTTGTAGGTAAAAGGTTACGAATGGTTTTGTAGAACCTTTTTTCCAGCTTACATTTTCAGTCCAATATCTGGAATATTTGGGTAAACTAATCAGTTGGTACATTGCTTACACGGGGTAAAATGCTTAAGCAAACTAATCACTTCAGCAACATATTAGCAAATTGTTTCAGTATAGTGAACCAACATGTTGAATTTAGTTTACCCCTAACCTAACATTTATAACTCAGTTTATACAAATAAAAAAATAATACATATATTGATATACACACATATGCTAAAAAAAATCAAGTTGGCCCACAACTCATTTTGCTTTCAATATGCCCTTAGGCAAACTGTTAACAACCTGTTAAAAAAAATCAAGTTGGCCCACAACTCATGCGAATTGAAATTCAGTATGCAAACGGGTATGCAAATTGTGGTTGGAGATCGCTTAACAATAACATCTTTATTTATCTATACTTCTTTACTATCATATAAATCAATATAAAGCAAAGTATATGACGATCATCATAAAAAAAAAATTAAATCTCAAATGTGCTTTGGTTTATAGAAAGTTGCATTATGTTTTTTTTTTCCTAATTTTATATACACCTATTGAACTTTTATATCTAATATAAGCTAAGAAGGTAAATCTTTTTATATAAAAAAGATAAATTTTCAAAATTTACAAATAGGTACTTGTTAAAATTGTTGAATTTCAGACAACCTTTCATTTTCTGGCATCAAGTCTTTATTGATTCCGCAAACTTTCGTAATAGGTGGAAATGTTTAAATTAATGAATAAATAAGAAGTTTTTGATTTCTCAAAGGCTGGTTTAAGAGAAAAAAGGAGTCATTTTTATTAAGAATAGCGAAGGGCCGGACCACGGGTATCTGGACTGAATATCATGGGTCTACCCAATCCCCTCCCCGCCTGCCCCACCCGGTAAATTCAACTTGTTCCACCAAGCAAACCTGGCCAGCCACAACGCTCGATAAGAGATTCGAACGTGTAACCCTCGCTCCAACATCCGGGTGTCCTACCACTGCGCTAGCAAAGTAGCAAGTGAAGGACATGAGTCATTTGCTTTAAAGATAATATAGATCTTTACGTAACCATGATGTAATTATATATATATGTATGTATATATATATATATATTAATATATGGAAAAGTGAATATAAGATTTTCCGACACCTAAGATTAAGTGTGGAACCTCACATTTTCTTTAATTATGTTTGAATTTAGCTTTATTAGATAGTACGAGAGAAAGGTACTCACGCATTGCGGCGGTGATGAGGGTGTCAGTGGCGGTGGCGGTGGTGGTGACGGTGGTGGTGGTGACGGTAGCGACGGAGATTGGTGGTGGTGGTGGTGGCGGCGCCCGTGAGTAGAAGTTATTGATGTAATGTGGCTATGATGTATAATACATCATGCATTAGAATGTGTACATTGTTGAAAGTTAAAATCAATATTAAAATTTTAAGTTCAATGTTGAAAATCAAAAGTAGATTTGCTTTATAATATACTAGTCATTTGCCCACGTTATACGATGGTGGCAACCGGTGGTGGTGGCGGCAATCGCAATAACAGTGATGGTGGCAGCAGTGTGATGGTTGCATTTGTTTTAGTGTTTAAATTTATAAAATTTGTACAAGTAAATATCTCAAAACACAAACACACATCTTAATGGACAGGGGACCCAATCAGATTTAATATAGTCAAGTGATAAGTACATAATCGTTTTCAGGGACGCGTTGCTTTACCTAATCTAGTCATATGTGTAATTCTAGCGGTTGTGGGGTTGTCACGATTTCCTACTAAACTAAATAAAATACTGAAAGGTAAATAGAAGCCGCAACCACTTATTCAGCGAAAGGCTTAGTCTGAAAACAGTTTCAAAAACCAAATAACATTAATTAAATTATAATACTTGTCTGGCATCTCAGATTCATGACACGACCAGATATCATTCTACCTACTTGCCAGACTGTTGGAAACTTAATCACGGCTCAGATTCTCGTTAAATTCACTTTGCCTAAGTAACTAGTGTTGTATTTAAATTCACACTATTCTCCTTAAGTTCATTGTTTAAGCATTAATGACCTAAAGTTTGTGTAACTAGTTCATCTTTAAGTTATCCGGCTCTTAAGCCATGCCAAATAATAATTCTCTCCGGTGACCACAATGCTCATTTCCAAGTCACTGGATCGCGTCTGACATTGTTAAGCATCATGTTCTATTCATCCTAATTACTATGGTTCTGGATCCATCGGTTACAAGTGAATCACCTTTTACATCTGGTTATAGACCGACTAGTGTTTTCCATCCTTATGTATTAATCCTAGTGTATAATTATAGACCGATCATCAGAATTAAATCAATACATGAAGATATAGAACCGATAATAATATGAAGTAGTAAAACATGGATCTATGATAAACAGTAAAACACACTCCAACAGATCTAACAAATAAAGTAAAATAGATAAACGTCTACATGATCACATCAATCCAAACAAGTATTCAGCATACTAGCCTATCATTACTAAAGGAATAACAAAGTCTGAAAAGATGAAAGACACAGTTTACCAACTGAAAGTAAAATAAAAGAGTAGCTCTAGGTTGAGGATGGAGATCGGAAGGTGTTAGAAGCTCCAAAACCTCATTGGAATCTGCAAAGTCGACCTACGGTTTGATGTGGGCGGCTAGAGCTACTGAATCGGCTCTCTTAGAGTTTTGAGGGCTGCTTCAGCTTAAATAGGGTGATAAGTCGGTTTGCTGAACTGGGCCAGCGATACTAGCAAGGTGCCAACAGCGCTGGCAGCTCTTGCTGCTTTTCGTATCGCTTCGTTCGGCTTTCGAATCACCTCCTTGTGTCTTGTAACTTCATAGGCCTTCATCTTGAGTCACTTGATGCCATTTACCCTCATTCGCTTCTTCCGTGAACCTGCGTAAACATAGAATCTATTGAGTACCGATAGTTCTGAAATATTAACTCAATTAAGACATTAAAATGAAGTCTTTCGATAGGGGTTTTTATCACAAAATGAACGCTCATCACGGTGCCTACGGTGTAACTAACTAATTATATTAATGTAAAAATAATTGATACAAAATGACTAGTATACTTATTTTAACTAGTTTATAGCCCGCGTAAAACACGGAAGAACTATATAAAAATATTTAAATTCGTACATATAAAAAGTTGGGGAAAAAATCATTAAATGGTATAAAATTTGAGAGAAGAAAATATAAGATAAAAACAATCATAAAAGTTAGCAAATGGGGGAAATCAATTTTTTCTATTGTTAGGTCTAGTTTACTGATAAACTGGAGCGCCTCCAGTTGCATCTGGAGACCTGAAGAATTGTCTAGAAATATATTGAAGTCCAGTTGCAATGTACAATTAATTCAACTGAAGACTTCCTCTAGTTAAGAGCTGACCAAATACAACAATCATTCCAGTTGATGTCGAAAACAACAAATGAAAGATAGAGAATGACAATGGCAGCGAATCCCAGTTGACATTCTGCACAGATCAAGACCGGAGAGCATATAACCCTAAACGCTCTCTCCCTTCATGCGATCATGGCGATTTCTTCTTCTTCTTCTTCCTAATCTTTCAATCTCGTCCTTATTTTCCTTGTTAATGTGTCCCTCTCATTAGTTTCTCTTTTCTTTTGGATTGAGAAATTAGTTGAAGTGCAAGTTAAAGGAGGTTCGGCTGATTTTGTTAAATTTCCTTTTTTTCTTTTTTGCTTGATCGCATAAAAACCCTAGAAGTTTCGCTCTTCTCTGATTGATTAGGATGATGCCCGATCACGACTAATTGTTTAGTTCAGTTACATCACTGGCAACTTGTTAATTGGTTAAGATTAAGAGTCGTTCTTCTTAGGGTTTTAGGGTTAGGGTTTGCTACTGCGCTTTTTCTTTATTATTTTTACTTTGTGGACGTTATTCTGTTTTCATGGGTTAGTTGGTGAATGAAGAGAGCTGATAACATTGATTTCTCGTTTTTTGTTAATCATTTTAATAGAATTAAGCATCATAATATGTCAAATAATTTTGTTCCTGCAAAACCAATTAGGGTTCTTAAAAACCCTAATTCTGAACTTAATTCTGAATTTTCTTTTTCAACTTCTGAGAACTCATGAAACACCCCCTGACTATGTTGGTGTTAATGTGAATGATAAGGAGGTCAATGGTGCTTCTGATGGGTCGAAACAACAGCCACTTTCTGCTGAAGAATTCAATCGCCGTTTCAACTTGGATCATGAGAATTCTAATAAAGAAACTTCTGTAATTGTTGAAAACGTGGATATCCAGGAAAATCCAGCTACAAATTCAGATTCAAAGACTGACCAGGTTAATGCTAAAGCATCGCATGCTTCTAAGGTATCAAATTCTGCTCCTACGAGTAGTGATGCTAGTAAGAAAGTTAATTTAGATTTATTCCTGTTACCTCTGAAGTTTAAGGAGTTGATATTGTAATTCCTATTGATTCTGTTAAGGAGGTCACCAATAGGTTTTCGAATTCTTTGTATGGATACTTCTTGGGTGACAGATTAGCTTTTCCAGTTGTCGAAAACTATGTCAAGAATACGTGGGCCAAATTTGGTTTAAAGCGTTTAATGATGAACGATGCGGGTTTTTTCTTCTTTCAATTTAGCTCTAAGCAAGGAATGGAACAGGTTCTGGAGAAGGGTCCATGGATAATTAGGTCTACACCACTCTTATTAAATGTATGGACTCCTAATATATGTTTGTCAAAGCAGGAAATCACTTCCATCCCTGTTTGGGTTCATTTATATGATGTGCCACTGGTTGCTTTTACAGAGGATGGACTTAGCATGATTGCTTCAAAACTTGGAAAACCGAAAATGTTGGATTCTTATACTAGTCAAATGTTTGTAGCATCTTGGGGTAGACATAGTTTTGCTAGAGCCCTCATTGAAATTGATGCAAAAGATGAAATGAAACATGAAGTTACTGTTGCTATCCCTAATTTTTCGGGTGAGGGTTTTACAAAACATGTAGTTACTGTTGAGTATGAATGGCAACCCCCTCATTGTTCTTACAGTAAGTTTTTTGGACATGACACTAAATTATGTCCCCTTGCGGTTAAAACGAAAAAAGGAGGTTCCAAAAGGGCAAGGCAAAGATGAGGACGATGGTTTTATTACTGTGAAACGCAAAAGGTTGAAAGGCAAGAATGATCAAAAAAAGAGTTGGCCGGCTGATGGATTTCGTATGAATAAACCAAAACAAAAGATTGTATATCGTGAAAAACAAACAGAGGGGACTTCAAATCAGGGAAACAATGGGAAACAGAAAGAAGTTGTAGGATAGGTTCGAATATAGCGTCTAATTGTCATAGTAAAGGGACTGTCAATATCAGTAATCAATATAGTTATTTGGCGGATTTAGATAATACTGAAGGTGAGCTCAAAAAGATGAATGACACTGGATTTGGCATGGATTCGGATGAGGATGAAGTCGTTTTTGATGAAACGACTTCCAACATGGTTGATTCTTTAATTTTTTTTTTTTTTGGTGGGGGGGGGGGGGGGGTGGGGGGGGGGGGGGGCAAGCACTCCCGGTAAGGAGGTTTCCATTGTTTAACATTGCTTCATGGAACGTACGAGGGCTGAACCAATCCTCAAAACAAAAACTGGTTCGACAGTTTATCTCAGAAAATTCTCTTGCTATTTTAGAGTCCCACCTATCGTATAGTAATCTTTCTTCTGTGAGTTCTAAAGTGTTTTCTAATTGGAGTTGGATCTTGAACTGTAATCTGTGTAATAAAGATAGTCGTATTCTTGTTGGCTGGGATCCGGGTACTATAGATGTGATGATTTTGTCTCAAACTGATCAAGTTATCCATACTCAGATTCGCCTCAAAGATGAAAATAAGATGTTCATGGCTTCATTTGTATATGCTCATAACTACTATATTGATCATCGTGCTTTATGGAATAGCCTTTCTCAGCATAAACTCTTTGTTTCGGGTAAAGCTTGGTGTATTCTGGGCGACTTTAATGCTACCCTTAGTACATGTGATACTGCTGTTGGAGCCTCGGGTATGAATATCTCTACGCGGGAATTTCGTGATTGTATTAAAAATCTTGGTCTTGTGGATGTTAATAGATTGAGGCTGAATTTTACATGGAATCAAAAACCTCGTGGCTCTAATGGTGTACTAAGGAAGATAGATAGATAGAATTATGGCTGACTTTGTTTTTCAACAAGATTTTGTTGGTGCTACGACTATATTTAAACCTTATCTTACCTCTGATCATACTCCTGTGATTCTCAAGCTTCCCACAAAAACCAAGTTCAAACCCAAACCATTTAAATTTGCTAATCTGCTTGTTTTTGATAAGAAGTTTCAGGAAGTGGTGCAACAAGGATGGAATGAACATATTGAAGGCTTTAAAATGTATATTGTGGTACAAAAGCTAAAGCTGTTAAAAAAGCCACTTCGGAAAATGCTTGTGGATAAAGGTAACCTTCATACAAATGTTATAAAGCTACGCACTGAGCTTGAGGCTGTACAAGTAGCTCTTGATGACGATCCACACAATGCTATTCTTCGAGAGGAGGAAGCAATTTACCTCCAAGCTTATAATGATGCTGTTATTGAAGAAGAAAGATTTATGAAACAAAAATCTAAGATTGAATGGTTACGTGTTGGTGATTCGAATTCCGCCTATTTTCATAGAGTTGTTAAGTCTCGTACAGCTCAGAAACACATCACTCATGTTCTTGACTCGAATGGCAGATTGGTGGAAGGTAATGAGGTCTATAATGTCTTTGTCAACCATTATATGAATTTTATTGGCAAGGCAGGTACTGTGGTTCCTTTGGAAATTCATGGACTTATTTCGAAGACCATCACTGCCCAACAGGCAACATCCATGATTTCTGAAGTTACAGATGAAGAAGTGAAACATGTTGTTTTCTCTATAGGTGATGATAAATCACCAGGTCCTGATAGTTATTCTGCTGCATTCGTTAAGAGTGCTTGGGGTATCATTGGCAAGGATATCACTATGTCGGTTCAAGATTTCTTTCTTTATGGGAAACTTCTAAAAGAACTCAATCACACAAACATTGCACTTGTTCCTAAGGTTTCGACTCCTTCTATAGTTACTGATTTTCGGCCTATCTCTCTTTGTAATATTTTGTTCAAGTGCATTAGCAAAATTATTGCAAACAGAATCAAAGACTCTCTTTTGGGCATTGTTAGTATAAACCAGTCTGCAGTCATTCCTGGTAGAAGAATTTCTGATAACATTCTTCTTACTCAAGATATTATGCACAATTACCATCTTAACAGGGCACCTCCTATATGTGCTTTCAAACTTGATATTCAGAAAGCGTATGATACGATTGATTGGGGATTCCTCAATAACATTCTTATTGCTTTTGGTTTCCCTCAACGGATGATTGATTGGATTATGCTTTGTTTCTCTTTAGCTTCTTATTCGTTGAGTATTAATGGTTTTGTGCATGGCTACTTTAGAGGTAAACGTGGGCTCAGGCAAGGAGATCCTCTGTCTCCATACCTTTTTACACTCGTTATGGAGATCTTGACCCTTATTCTGAAACGAAATGTTAGGAACTCTGCTTTCTTTTCCTTCCATCATCATTGTCAAGAACTTCAGGTGATCAATCTTTGCTTTGCAGATGACTTGTTTATCTTTATGCGTTGTGATGTGGATTCTGCATAGGTTATTATGGCTTCCATTGATGAATTTAAAGTTGTGTCTGGTCTTGCTCCTAGTTTACCTAAGAGCACTGCTTACTTTTGTAATGTTCGTGATTCAATTGAGAGGGCTATTTTGGAGGTGCTCCCCTGGTGTCATCTAGGCTGGTTTTTCAAGACTGTAAACCGTTGGTGGAACAGATTCACAAAAGGTTTAATGACTGGAGAAACAAGTTTTTATCTTTTGCAGGAAGGGTTCAACTTATTAATTCTGTGTTATCAGCTATTCATGTCTACTGGTATTCTGTCTTCATCTTGCCTATGAGTATTATCATGGACATTGAGCAGATTATGCGTGGTTTCTTGTGATGTTAGGTTGAGATGCAGAAAGGAAAAGCTAAAGTTTCTTGGGATGACGTGTGTTTACCTACAAAAGAAGGTGGTCTTGGATCCGTAAGATCCGGCCATTTAATGTGGCTCTTTTTTCAGTTCATATATGGAACATTATTATGAATACAGAGTCCCTTTGGGTGAAATGGGTCCATACAAATAAATTAAGAGGTACAAGCTTCTGGAATATTCCGTATCGTGGTAATATTTCTTGGAGTTGGAGAAAATTACTCCAGGTTCGTCATTTACTTCATAATTTTATTTGGGTTAAGATTGGTAATGGTCATAATGTTTCTGCTTGGTGTAATGATGGTCCGTTATACGACCGGATTACTCCAAGAGACATTCATAGAGCTGGATTCACGATTGATTCAAAAGTTTGTGATCTAGCCACCAATGGTGTGTGACAATGGCCTACTGATTGGACCTCCAGACTTCCTTCTTTGATAGCCCCCCTTTGCTTTCCTCTAATGCTGATGAATGGCTATGGAAAGACAGAAATAGAGACTTTAAAGACTTTTCGGTAAATGGTGTTTGGGAGGACCTGCGCCCGAGGAAGGATAAAGTGATTTGGCATGACCTAGTCTTGTTCTCCTATGGCATTCCTAGGCATGCTTTCATTCTTTGGTTGGTTCAATGGGACGCAAGTCTTGATCTTCGATGTCCGTTTTGCTCTTCTCAGCCGGATTCCCATTCCCACTTATTCTTTGAATGTAGTTTTTGTATGCAGGTTTGGAATCGTGTTAACCAAAAGGCTGGATCTCAACCGAAGCTGCATAGCTGGGACTTGATTGTGGATATTCTCCTCCCAAGACCAAGAAGAGATCGGTTCGTAATGTTGTTGATAAACTTTTTCTTGTTGTGACAGTTTATTTTATTTGGCAAGAAAGGAATGCTAGATTGTTCAAACAGGAATCTAGATCGGTGGATACATTAGTTGATGTGATTATGTCAAATGTTCGGCTCAAGATGCTCACGTTCAGATACAAAAGAAGCTTGAATGTGGAGAGATTTCTTGTGGCTTGGGATCTACCTATGTTATTAGTTAATCACTAGAGTCTTTTTTTCGCTATGTTATGCTTCTTATGTTTGTTTTTCTAGTTAATTGCTTGTTTGGATATATGTTTTTGCACGTTGGTGTGCATGGAAGATTTGTAAAGTCAACATAGTACTCAGCTATGTTGCCTGTTCTTTCATATTAATATATTCTGACCACGGGTGACGGCCTTTAACGAAAAAAGACCGGAGAGCATCAGTGTAAAGTACTTACAAAGCTTTACACTGATTACAAGGAAGACCTTGTTGCTTTATGTATCTTTATCCAGACAATAGCATTTGTCTATGATTAAACAAAAGTGCATAAATGTGAGTCCCAAATTTAAGATAAATGACAAGTAAACCCGACTGGCAAGCAACTCTAACCTGGAATATAACCAGTTAAGAGTGCGATCCATATATGGATATTAACAAGAAGGTAAGTAACAGAAAGTAAATTGCGAGTAACTGAACTGCTGAAACTATATAAATAATATGTATAATCAAGTGTGTGACATTGAGAAACGATGTACTTTTCAATGTATTTGATTTATTGATATAAACAAATACAAAGGTTGTTGTGGAATAAAGATAATCACAAAGGTGAAAATATCTATACAACCTTGAAATACAAATAATCTAAATAACTTAGAAATACTCGTAAGAATTACTTAGAGTATATCTCACAAGTTGCAATGTCAAAAGTTTCAACTTGTTGCAATTTGTGAGAAACATTGTATTTATAGCCAAAGTCCATGCTGATGTAGACTTGGCCGTACAATACTAGATTGGGATACATTTTAAGGAATTCAAATTGATTCCTTAAAAGTATGTGTTAAGGTTAAGTGTGAAAGTTATTTGATGTGACGTTTCACACTTTATTCCCAACCTTTTACTCAATCTATCACTTTTTCAGGTGTTATGGAACTAACTGGATAAAGAGAGATAAAGTAAAAAGGCTTCCTCGTAATAAGTGTAAAGTCTTGTAAGTACTTCACACTAAGATGCTCAGTCTTCGATTAGGTAGAATCTTCTCTGAGCTCTGCTTCTGAGATGATTCTCTTTCTTCAGTTTTCAACTTTTAAATGAATGTCTTTAGTTTGAGCTGATCTTGATCTGAAGTGAAGCTTGAGTGAACTTATTCTGAACGACTTCAGAATTCTATACAAGTATTTTTCACTGAGCTTCAGCTTTTTCTGTACAAATTATACTTGGTCGATTTTCGACCCAACAATAAAACAGGTTGGATAAAGTGACTTTATGTCTTACTTTATCAAGCATTTCAAAGGAATTCAAATTTTTTCCTTAAATGCTGTCAACCATATTCATGTGACAAAGTTGGAATCCTAATGCCTACTTTGTCTATAAATAGAGATCTTTGCACAACCAAGAAATTGTCTTTGCATAATAAGACTTTGCATATTCTTGAGGAACTTGTACAATATTCTCTCAATCACAAAAAAGAACACTTCACAACTTTAAGTGTTTCGATTGTTTATGAGAATTTTCAAGTACTAGATCAATTGTATTTCATAGGTTGTTAGGACATTTACATTTATGTATTATCTTCGTTCTGCAACAACCTTGTAATTTATTTAATCATAATAAATAAATTACACTTGAAAAATTACAACTTGGTCTCACCATCTTTACTTTATTGTATTTACATATTGCATAGTCTTTACTTATTTAACATTGTCACTTTAACAAGTAATCTAACCACAACTTGGTATACTACTTACTGCAATTGGTTACGTCCATATACAGTAAGTGTATTGCAAAGACTCTCACCATTGACATAAAGGTGTCTTTAGTTAGTATCATCTCTTGAGTTGAAACTTACATCTGTGATTACCATCTTGTATCTTGTATTTTAGAACTAGAAAGTATATATATATGAGTAATTGATGGAACAAATTACACAATATAATATATGAATTTCTCAAACAACTTTTATAATACTGTTCATCCATATTATTATATTTTAGAGTATCAAAAATAAAAATGAAAATCTTCATTTATGAAAGTGTAAACTTGTTAAAATAATTAAAATTCGAATTGAAGTCTTCAAAAGTTGTTTTGCTAATACAAATAGGAAAATATAATTAAAAGTTATTTTTTAGTATGGATTTATAGGTTTCGTAAATCACTATATACACGTGAAAAAAACCCCAATTAGAACATGATCGAACCTAAAAGTTAGTTTGATTAAAAAATCCATTTTAAACAATTTTTTTGTAAATAACTAACATCCACCTGTCATGGACTGGTAATTTCATTAAAATTAATTCGTGGATATGTAACGGATATAAATTTGTATCCGTTTACTGGTCACAAATGGATAATGGGTATATAATATCCGTCATGGATATATCCATCACACAAACCCGTAATATTCATTATAGAGATCCGTGGATATATTTATAGTATACACGTCAAACCCGCATACTATTTTTTAGGTTTGTGTAACATTAATATTTATATATGTGATAAGAATATTGACCAACTTTAAATTTATTTCTATAAAATGTTTTACACTTTAAAATTATAAATATGTTCTGATTTTTACTTAATTTCCAATTTTATAGCCCCATGATTTATATTTATAAGATGTTTCTAATTGTCAATTCAAATCTAGTAAATTCTTTTTCTAATTAATGGCCATATTATATAATTTACAATAGTAATCCATGGATCTATCCGTAAGCTTGTATAACCGCGGATAATAAACATGGAATAATGGCGACTAATAGAGAAAACCCTAATGGCGGCAACAAAAAGACAACTGATGAAGACAATAAAGATCAATAGAGTCAGGGTGGCAACGAGTCTACAATCGGAAAACTAACAGTGCACACAATTCCTCGAGGAAAGTTAACAGTGAGAATATGACTGGTAGTCTACAAAAGAAAAACCCTAGGACCAAGCTTAACCTTCTTGAAAGGATGTCCATGTCATTCTTTCTTACCAATTTTCCGAATCACGTTATGGCTAAGGACTTATGGGATGGATGCATACAATGGGGGACTGTGGTGGATGTGTTTATCCCAAACAGATTATCGAAAGTGGGAAGGAGATTTGGATTCGTTAAGTTCATCAAGGTTAACAATGCGGCGAAACTTTTACTGGATTTGAAGACGATGTGGTTTGGTAATTATCTAGTCTATGCAGATTTAGTCAGATACAGTCGTAACACTGGGTTGAATTGTGGAAAGGATCCCTGACATGGTATTGAAACACAAGATCAGAAGAAAGTCCATAAAACAAGCCAAGTTCAAAAGAAACAAACAATTTCTTATGTTGATGCCGTCTTAGGTACTCATCATAAGTCCCTTCCTAATGATCGTAGTGATTCATCTAATTCTGGTAATTTCGTTAACTCCTCAGTTCCGATAAGAGTCATTAAAATCGATAAGAACAATATTAAACATGACTGGGACAATTCTTCTATCTTAGCGAAAATTAAAGAACCAGGATGTATTTACAAGGTAGTACAGTGGCTCAATGATGAAGATTTGTTTGATTTCAAACTTTCATATGTGGGTGGTCGATGGATACATTTCACTTATCAGAATTTGGAAGCCAAGGATAGATAGATCTATGACTAATGAACTTCTGAGGAGTAGGTTTTGTGCATTCAAAAATCCATGTAATTTGTTTGTGTCGGATGAAAGAATGTTGTGGGTGGAAATCTCGGGGTTACCTCTTGGGGCGTGGAATAGAGAAAACTTACAGCTTGTGCTCGACAAATGGGGAAAATGCATCTTTTTTGCAAACAACTGGAAAAATGAACTCACCATGTGCAAGGTTTGTGTTCTGGTAGACACCCCAAAATATGTGTTTGAAGAGATTCAAGTATCGATGGATGATAAAGCATATGTTGTTTGGATTAAGGAATTCGCCATGTGGGAACCAAAGTTCTCAACAAATTCTTGTGAATCATCGTCTTCAGAAGAATCATCGTGTGATGAGGAATCTGATACTGATTACGATTCCATGGAAGACGACAATATTCCAAGTGAACAATTTGACTCCAATCTATGTCGTGATAACTCACTCGGTAGAAATGATGAATTGGATAATAATATGGAAGATATTGATTCTGGACATCAAGACAACAAGCCACCTAATAATGAAGTTGAAGTTCAAGATATTGATCAGAACTTGGTTTCCAAAAAGGGTGAATTCACATCTAAAGATCAAGGGGAGGAGGAGCAGTTGAATGTGAGTAATAATGATATCTCAAAGGCAGTGATGGATGATATTTTTTCATTAGACAAGATAATTGTAATTAACACGATTTCATTTCCGAATTCACAGATTCAACGGTGGATTTGTGTGTGTGTTCTTGGTGTTTTAGTGTGTGTTTCTAGAGAGAGAGAGAGGAAAGATAGGGATTAAGTGTGTGTAAAATTACAGGAATGAAATGGAATGGAGAAAAAGGCTTATGATTTCTAAGGTGTTGAGGGGTATTTATAGTCTAACTATACAATTAAGCTAATTAACACATCTAGTCCCTCATACTTAGAAATCATTTATCTATGACTTAACAACAAGTAAGTCTACTAACTTAGATTACAATTTATCACTATTTTTGGATTTCTAACATTCCCACCCTTAGTGATATATTGTAACGAATGAAGTACGTGTAAATCTTGTCTTGTAGGAATGAATTTGATGAGCCCGATGGTGAAGACAATTGGTTTGTTGAAACAAGTGTTTGAGGTGCGGAAGGTATAAACTTGGCTTTGGTTCTTCCATCTTCGATTCTTGAGTGAAATTCATTTTCTTGGAATGAAGTATCATGAACTTGTACTCTCCTCCTTGATGTATGCATTGGAGCTTCTTGAACGAGTATAATTGTATGACTTGAAGATCTTGAATGGAATAAGTTGATGAAGACTCTTTTGAATCTTTACTTCTATGTCTAGAATCTTCCAATCAATCTTTCAACTTTTTGTTGCTTTGATCTTTGTCACATTAACTTGAACACTTTGGAGAGTAAACTTTTGAATGAAGTTTTGATAAGTCTCTTATGAAGTGATCATGCTCCCCCTTACTTAAATCAAGAACTCAATCAACTAAAATCTAGTGAAAATCTGAGCTCAATTGACTGAAATGTTTTGAAAATAATCATTCCAATTCACTTTAATTAGTTTAATGATGGAGGGGATATTGGATAACATAAACATAGGTCAAATGTATAAATATCCTTCTCCACCCCTATATTTGTAAGCCTTTCCATTAATTCCATTCATCCTTCTCTCTATGTTATTTTCTCTCAACTCCATACAACCTTTTCTCCTTGCTATCTTATTTCTTATTTCTTCTCCAATTAATCAATCATAATCTTTTCTCCCCCTCATAATGACAAAGTTGGGAACCAATGTCATTATGCAAACATTGATTGAGAAAATGTCACAAGAAATATGACAAACTAAAACGAGATTCTCATGGAGAAATATCAACCATCAACGTATCAATCCAAACCATTAGCCCAACCCAAAGAATCCTAAGGGTAACTAAAATGTAAGGTTGAAGTTGTTGATACAAATGTTATAGAATGGTGTTAGTGGTTTTTGTGTTTGTGAGATGAGAAATGAAAACCGGATAACAATGATCCGTTAACATATTCAAAAATCAAAAGGATTAATGAAATGACCGATATAAATGTGTTACATTTTTCGGATTTCCTATGTATCATTGAGACATGCACAAAGCAATATTCTAACATAGTTCGGTCTGCAGCTTTTCAACCACGAGATTGCTTCAAAGAATATAAATCATGGTTAGTACAGCCAAAACGTTCGATAACCACAATCTATTATCCTTAAAGACTTTTAGGTAAAATCCGAGGTCACTGTTAGACTTCTTGTTCACTCAATAATCACATAACTGTAATTATGAGACCTACGTTCAACGTTGGAAAAGATGTTAGCATTGGTAGGATTTCCATTTGATCATCGTGGAATACCAATTAAGATATCACTACAAATGTTTCGGCTATATCACATAGATAAACAATAATATCACAAAGATATGACTCAAATGTGTCTTAAAGAAATGAATAATAATCAAATTAATGATTGATCAAGATAGCTCTAGACACAACGTGATCAAATGAAGTCGGGGACTGGAGCAGAATGTCACCCTTTTTCAATATCAACATCTTCCAAATGAAGAGTCAATAGAAATGTGAAAATCTTCGTGAGAAATGAAACAAGTATTTGTTAAGAAACACTTGAGTGGTTAGGTAAAAATGTGCATTGCTTCACTGGGTCCATGAAGTCTTTATCTAGATATCAACAAATGATATCCGATAGAAATTTGTTTCACCCGGCGATTTGAAAATTTAGGGAAGGGTATCATTTCTTTTAACCCTTTTCTCACAACATATCACCGTAACCTTTTGCATTTCGACTTTACTCCCTCCATCCTATTTGCACGAAACCATCATCACTCAAAATACCCTTACTATCTAATGAAAGAATTGAATACTCTGGGGTTAGAACTCATCGGCGATGATGAAGTTCATGGAGTGAACGAATCGCTCAAGTGCAAACTAATCACCGAACTTCAATTGATGAAAAGTCATTTGAAAATCATCAAACGTGTATATGAGAAGATTTAAAACATATTTGAAGTTTTGAAATCACAAACTCCCCCTTAATCTATGCAAAGGTAGATCAAAATGTTTTTCATAGAATGGTAGAGCAAAAATTGGTTTTTGTGAAATCAAAAAGAGTAAAATCTTGGTTGTGATATATAAAAAAAACTTTGAGAGTCTAGCGTGAACAAAATTTCAAGAAACACAAAGTTTTGCTTCAACAACAATGTTCATAGTAAGACTGCTAGGGAGTACACAAAGGCGTTCGATCCTTTGCATCTTACATCAACAAGTTGGATGCAAATAAACATTTTAAGCAAAAAAATTTTTTTAACTCAATCATTGTTCAAGATGAGACAACTAGGGAGTACACAAAGGCGTTCGATCATTTGCTTCTCATATCAACAATTAAGAGTTTTTTGGAAAAAAATTGTTTAACAATAGAGAGTAACAAATTCTTTTGGCGGGAAAAATAATCCTTGCCCATGATCTTAAAAAGAAATCATAAAAGCCTCTTTTGGAAATAAACAAAACTATGAAGTACGGGTTATACACAGAGTATGTATAAGCCACTGTGATATAAATAAATCAATGAAGCATGGGTTACATACATAGTATATGTAAACCACTTTTAAGAAAAAAAAAATCTTTTTGTTATTTTTCAAAATTTTATATTTTTGTATTTGATTTTGTCTTTTCAAATTTTGTATTTTGTTTTTTTTAAGAATGTATCAAGAACAAAATAATTTAAGGTTCAAGATTTAACATGCCAAGCTTGGAGATAAGAAAGTTAAACCTTTTTTCGTCCAATGGTTTGGTGGACAAATCTGCAAGCTGATAGTCAGTGCCCACAATGTAGAGCTCGATGTCACCTTTCTCAATATGATCTTTGAGAAAATGATATCTTACATCAATATGCTTTGATCAAGAGTGGTTTACTGAGTTGACTGCAATAGCAATGGCACTTTGAGAGTCACAATAGATAGGGATATGATTATATTTCAGACCATAATCAGTTAGCTGCGTCTTCATCCATAACACTTGAGCACAACAACTAGCCGCAGCCACATATTCAGCTTCAGCTGTTGATAGTGACACACAATTCTGTTTCTTGGAAGACCAACTCAAAATTTTATCACCTAAAAATTGTAAAGTACCGGAAGTGCTCTTGCGATCAAGCTTACAACCTGCATGATCTGCATCTGAATAGGCAGTTAGATTGAATCCAGTATCCCTTGGATACCAGAGACCTAAATTAGGTGTATTCGTTTCACGGCTTGAAAATGTAAATCAGTTGGAACAGCTTGATACCTAGCACACATACATGTTGCAAACATTATATCTGGGCGAGATGCTGTAAGATACAACAATGAACCAATCATACTTCGATATCTCTTTTGGTCAAATGGTTTCCCATCTTTATCAGCATTTATGTTTGTTCGAGCAGCCATTGGGGTAGAAATTGAAGAACATGAAGTCATATCAAACTTTTTCAACATATTATTTATGTATTTACCTTGTGATATAAAAATACCATTTGGTAATTGTTTGATTTGAAGACCCAAAAAGTAGTTCATTTCCCCAATCATACTCATTTCAAAATGATTAACCATCAAAGATGAAAAGTTTCGACAAAATGTTTGACTGGTTGACCCAAAGATAATGTCATCAACATATATTTAGACAAGAAGAACATGCTTACCTTGTTTGCGAATGAACAGGGTAGGGTCAATTGTGCCTTTGGTAAAGCCACCTCTTATCAAGAAAGTAGTTAAGGAATCATACCATGCACGGGGTGCTTGCTTAAGACCGTAGAGAGCCTTGTCTAACCTGTAGACATGGTTTGGCCTTTTAGGATCAACAAAACCTTCTGGTTGTTCAACGTAAACTTCTTCTTTGAGGTCACCATTCAAGAAAGCTGTCTTCACATCCATTTGAAACACAGTGAAGTTTCAGAATGCGGCATAAGCTAAGAAAATCCGAATGGCTTCCATTCTTGCAACTGGAGCAAAAGTTTCGTCGAAGTCAATACCAGGTTGTTGGCAATAACCCTTTGCAACAAGTCAAGCTTTGTTCCTTACTACCACTCCATTTTCATCCTTTTTGTTCTTGAAAATCCACTTGGTTCCGATTGGTTCATCTTTTCTCGGATTTGGAACTAATCTCCATACTTTCAGTCTTTCAAACTGAGCTAGTTCTTCTTGCATTGCTTTAACCCATTCTGGATCACGAAGAGCTTCAGAGACAGTTTTGGGTGCGATGTTGCTGAGAGAAAGTGCAACAAGACACTCGTTTACTGAAGTACGAGTAGTTACTCCGGCTTGTGGATTTCCAATAATTTGATCAGTAGGATGATTTTTCAGCATACGTGGCCATTTGCGATCATGAGGAAGAGGATCTTGTTGTTGAACATCAACATCATCATCATTAAAACCTGAGTTTTGTTGAGAGATGGAATCATAGCTTGGTAGAACAGCTTCCTCATAGGATGGATGATCGAAGTCAAGTGGCACATACACATTTGGAGTGTTTATCGGGTTTGTTGTCTGAGTAAATTGGGTAAGTTGTTCTTGAACATTTTCTTGAGAAGAATTATCAGGAGAGGATGGTGAAGAAGAATCATTAGAAGAGGATGAAGAACTATCACTTGAGGAAGTAGCACCTTGCTCAGAAGAACTCGATGATGATTCATGATTGTTGTCAGCAACTGGATTACTGTTCGGAATTGGTTCAATGATGACTTGAGGTTCTTTATCATGAATCGGTTTAGAATTGTAGAATTCTTCAAAAAGAATATCTAATTCATTACTTGTTGGAGTTGGAAACTTCTTGAATTTAGATGCTAAACTAGAAGTTCTTGATGAAGTACTTGAAGTACTTGGATCATTACTTGTTGGTAGCAAACTTTCTTGTTCAAAAATCATGCCCGACATCTCATCAAACCAAACATTCATTGTTTCTTGAATTGTCTTTGTTCGACGATTGTAGATTCGGTAGGCAATTGATGTCTTGGAATAACCAACAAAGTAACCTTCATCACCTTTCTTTTCGAACTTTCCAAGATTCTCCCGATCATTCAAAGTATAACAAACACACCCAAAGATATGAAAATAATTGATGTTGGGTTTGCGTTTGTTAACAACCTCATAAGGTGTAACAACCGCTTTAGAAATGTAGTAAATAAGTTTCCTAAATTTTATCTAAGTTCTTGACATGCTTTAGACTTAAGATATGTGCTCACATGAAGGTCAATTTGATCTAAGACTTTGAACTATAAGACGAGTTCATAATTTATTATGATAAAATACTAGATTTCGAGTCGCAAACGATCGTATTTATGAGAGTTCTAGCCCTAAAATATTCACAAATAGTCCTTACATTTATTAAGATCGTTATTATTGGAAAATTATAAATAGAAGAACTTAGTAAGAGAAACTAATTCCTTCATCTTCTTCATCTCACCTCTCTCTCTCTCTAAAACACACACTTGCAACCTCCATTCACACACACAAAATTCATCTTTTGATTTTGGGTTGTTAAACCAAATTAATTTGTACTTTTAGCTTCCTTGTGATAATCAAAACATATTTCTAACATCAAATCTCAGGTAACAACAACAAATTTTGAGTTTTTGATCGAATTAAAAGTGTACTTTTCAAGTTTATGTTCTTGATGATTTGGTCCAATTTTTGAATGAAAAACGTGTTAATAGCTAATAGGTTTGTGTCTAAATGTGTTTAGTAACCTTTTTGTGAACAAATTTGGGTCATAACATGCTTAAATCTACTAAGCCCATTTTTGAAAACAAAGGTACAACTTGTTCTTGAGTGCCACGACTTGTTTAGGTTATATTGGATCTTGTAATCAGTAAAGGTGTTATGGGATAGTGTTATTGCGTATAAACGTACTAGTGTTATGTCTAAGCAGGTCCCGGAATCAAACTAGACCTACCTTTAGTTCTCGTACTCGTTCAACTTGTCTGGTGCCTGGAACGATCTTGGCACTAGGACGATCTTGAGCATCAAAGTCATCCTAGGGCAGCCTTCTTGTTCCCTTTCGTGTTTGCTCGTTTGATCTCGTGTGGTAATTGTGTTGTGATGTTGTGTTGATACACTTCTGGGTAGCTGATCTTCTAAGATCGGTTTCGCTCAACTTGTGTTCATGAATCATGAAAGACCTTGTCCTCATTCTCAAAATGTAAAACGATCCTGAGCTAAGTCTACCAAAATGATCATGAGTTTGCATAATGAAACGATCTTGACCTAGCTCGCAGTTGAAACGACCTTGAACCTTGTTGATACTTGAAACGATCTTGAGTAGTCCCCTAGGACGATCTTGAACCAAGCCAGAGGAACGATCTTGAACCAAGCCAGAGGGACGATCTTGAACCAAGCCAGGGGACGATCTTGTACTTAAACCTAGGACGATCTTGGCTAGTAACCCTAGAACGATTTTGACCCAATTTGTACTCTAAAACGATCTTGGTTCATCTAAATCCATATTCGTAACAATTCATGTGCCTCAATACGATCTTGTACATCTAGAAAACTAAACGATCATCCTATAACTTAATCATTAAAGTACAAGTTCCATAAACAACTAAATAAAGTTCATAAGTCTAAAGATCATTATTAAAGACATGTTTAACACATTATCATTATAATTACATATGTGTTAGTTCAAAGACGTACAAAACGAGTCCAATTCAAGTACTTAAAGTCCATTCAAATTCTTTTTGAAGTCAAAACGTTCAAAGATCTTTAAGGACCAAATCATCAATTCATCATGAATACTCTAATGATAAATTAATCACAAGAACCAATACGTGTGCTTAATTATTATCAATGACTTGTGATTAGGTTTACATCAAGACGTACTTGGACTCCGATAGATACAACCTATTTATCTCTGTGCTTGTACCAGATCACTGTGAGTCTTCATAGCCCCTTTTTCTTTACTTATGTTTGGGGTGAAAGGAATTCTACATATGTTTTTATATATGCCGTAACTGCTTTTACTACACTATGGCTATCTGACTACTTGTTACATATCAGCCGGTCCTGTTGAGGATTGTGTGTGCTCGCTTATTACATATCAGCCGGTCCTGTTGAGGATTGTGTGTGCTTGCTTATTACATATCAGCCGGTCCTATTGAGGATTGTGTGTGCTCGCTTATACATATTAGCTGGTCCTTGTGAGGATTGTGTGTGCTCGCTTTATACAAACATGTCGGTCATGTTGATGACTGTGTGTGCACGATTATATACAAACACTTACTTATGTGCAAGTTGGTCTCTAGCCACATTATACTACTTTACTCTCGAATTCTATTGACGGCATAAAACGTTTTTATGCATCTTGATTATGAACTACAACCTACGAACTCACCAACCTTTGTGTTGACACATTTAAGTATTCCTTTCAGGTATTCAAGCTAATTGTGGCTAGCTCAGGTAGCATGGGACTCTTAGCAGACTGCAGGCTAGGTTCTGGAGTTTGCATGCTTTTGTTTATGATTGTTGGCAATATGCCTATCCATTTCCCCTGCGTGGGAACTTATCTTATCTTTATTTGAATGCTCGATTGAACATATGTGGGATGACTTTTCTTATGCTTGTTTGACTATGTAAATGACTATTTATGCCTATTCTATGCACTCATTTAGTATTCCTATGTAACATCCATGTGCGCGTGTGCTTTATCTTACATCCCGAGTTTTCCGCCTTAGTCGGGGTGTTACAGATTGGTATCAGAGCCGTGGTTATAGTGAATTAGGTGGATTTGCCTAGACTATAACTTGGGAACCGCACGTAGCATGCATGATAGGAATTATGTGTGCATTCAACCTCTATGAATTTTATCTATATCTACGATATCCATCCTATTATATTCATTCATGCGCAGACCTTAGAACCATGCTACCTTGCCACGTGTACTCATGTTATTGGTATTCGGACTATGAGATGTGATTAAATTTAAATAATGATAATAAGTAGCAAAATGATGTGTTGTTAGCAAGGAAGTACGGTGATATATCATCACAGAAAAGCCTGATCAACTTTTCGCGTGTGGTATATTTTCTATGGACTTGATGGCAACATGGATCGTGCCTAAGATGGTTAGAGTGTGGTAGTAACTCTGGCATGTTCAATAGGTGTTGGTCGGGTGGAGGGTTAGCCGTTGGTACACCCTGTTTACATACTTTTGCCAATACCTAGGGAGCATATCAGTACCGTGAACCGACCTTGCATTAGATGTACTAGAGGTGTGGAGGGTTAGCCGCTGGTACACCCTGTATACATACACCGCTAGTGCAACAATGTAGGTGTTAGATCCGGACCGCATTTTGGCTGTCAAAAGTTAATTGGATTTAAAAATTAAATTTAAGTTGAAATGGTTATATTATTCATCTTGGGAACTATCCTTTATGAATTGGATATCTTATTGTAATGTTACTTTGTACCGCATGATTGATATTGATGATAATGCTCACCTTCAGATGTAATACTTGATTTCTTGAGCTACATGCGATAATGAAAATACAAGTGTATAGGATTCTAGAAAACTAACACGAGTGTGTTGAGAGTGCGTAAGTGACGTCACGAACGACTATTTCCTCATTCTAACGCCGATTCCGTCTTTTCCTAATATAGGAAAATGGTGCGCACAAGAGCAAACCTGAATATTGAAGTTCAAGATAATGGTGTTGGTTGTGGTAACCCTGGAGGTGGTCGTGGCAACCCGAGAGGAGGTCGTGGAGGTCAGCAAGGAAGAGGTCGTGGTAGAGGTCGTGGTGGCCGTGGTGATGGCATGGGTCACGTTGAGAACCCTGATTTGGCCACTATCATTGCTGAACAGTTGGTGGCTTCAATGCCTACTATTATCGAACAAGTGACTGCCGCAATGGGTGCTGTTCTGAATCAGAACCGAAGAGCACCTGAAGTTGAAGCGGAACCAGTAAGAGTTGCACCGTAACAAGTGAATCAAGAACCAGAAAATTTTGACCCCGAAGTGGAGTTTGTTGGGGAAGGTGTGTATGTGGGCCCTGGACCCAGAAGGTTTCCCAGGAATGATGAGTATGCTGTGGAGAGAAGAGGTTGTAGTTACACCGAGTTTAAGAAGTGTGGTCCACCAGATTATAATGGAAGAGGAGGGGCAGGCGTGTTTATGAAGTGGTTGGAGAAATTGGAAGCAGTCATGGACATAAGTGAATGTCCATCTCATCAGAGGGTACTTTGCTTGGAGCCCGTGGAAGAACTGCTACTTTGGAAACACCATGGGATCAGTTTAAGGAGATGATGAAGAACCATTTTTGTCCACTGAATGAGATGCAAAAGATTGAGCAAGAGTTTTGGCACCACACCATGGTGGGATCCGGTCATGCAGAGTATACTAGCAAGTTTCAAGAGTTGGCTAGATTGGTACCTCACTTGGTGACTTCCGAGTCTAAGTTGATTGAGAGATACATCTATGGCCTCATTCCTCAGATTCGTAACACTATGACTGGCATTCCTCCTTACTCGATTGAAGAGGCCATTCGAAGGACCAGTGCTAAGACTAATGACCTGGTTAGAGCTGGAACACTGACTAAATCTGGAGAGAAGAAGAGGGACTTTGGTGAACCCAGTAAGAGAAGGGATTTCAGAGATGACAAGAGAGTCAAAGTTGGAAGGGTGTTTGCAGCAGTTGAGCCGGGGCAGAAGGCATATGGCGACCAAGCTCCTCAGTGTGCTACTTGTACTTATCATCATTCAACAACAGTGCCATGCCGATTTTGTTAGAACTGTCAATAATTTGGGCACTTAGCTAAAGATTGCAAAACAGCTAGAATCCCAGTAGCACCACTGAATGTCGCACCAAGAAACATTAGAAATCCTCCAGTTAATCCAAGAGCTTGTTATGAGTGTGGTAGCACTGAGCACTACCGCAATGCCTGCCCAAGAATTGTTAGGCGACCCGCCCCAGCCGCAGCCAATCAGAATCCTCTATAGATTGCAGCACCAAATCCACCAAGAGCTAACCAAGCCCAGCAAGCCAGGGGCCGAGTCTTTGCTTTGAATGTTGTGGAAGCCGCTCACGATCCGAACGTTGTCACGGGTACATTTCTCTTAAACAATCATCTAGCTACTGTGTTATTTGATTCGGGTGCCGACTACAGCTTTATCTCCACTAACTTTGTGTGCACTATTAACGTGAAACCCATTCGTACTCATGCATGTTATGAAATAGAGGTAGCTAGTGGTGGAATCTCTAAACTTGACCAAATTGTGCCTAAATGTGTGTTAACACTTGATACTCATTCATACTATATAGACTTAGTCCCATTTGAAATGGGTAGCTTTGATGTAATAGTGGGGATGGATTGGTTATCCCTGGTAGATGCTACCATTGTATGTCGCGCAAAAATCCTTAGAATACCCTTAAGTGGGGGAGACGTACTAGAAATCCAAGGTGAACGACCCGAGTCTCACAAACGAAACCTAATGAGCACGGCAACCGAAGTAATCAAACTAGCCGATATCCCAATAGTCCGTGATTTCCCCGATGTATTTCCTGATGACGTTTAAGGATTGCCTCCGTCTCGACAAGTTGAATTTCGAATTGATCTCCTACCTGATGCAACTCCAGTAGCAAAGGCACCATACCGTTTAGCTCCTTCTGAAATGCAAGAACTCGTGACACAATTACAAGAGCTACAAGACAAAGGTTTCATCCGACCAAGTTCTTCACTATGGGGTGCACCGGTATTATTTGCTAAGAAGAAAGACGGATCTTTTCGCATGTGCATTGACTATCGTGAGCTAAACAAGTTAACAGTTAAGAATCAATACCCTTTACCGCGCATTGATGATCTATTCGATCAGTTGCAAGGCGCAAAGTACTTCTCAAAAATCGATCTTCGTTCAGGCTACCATCAACTAAGAGTTCGTGAAGAAGACGTGCCAAAGACAGCATTTAGCACGAGATATGGACACTTCGAATTTCTAGTAATGCCATTTGGATTAACAAATGCGCCTGCTATTTTTATGGACCTGATGAATCGCGTATGTAAGCCCTACTTAGATCAGTCCATCATTGTTTTCATTGACGATATTCTCATCTACTCGAAGACTAAGAAAGAGCATGAAGTCCATATGAGAGAAGCTTTAGAACTTCTGAGGGCTGAAAAGTTGTATGGGAAATTCTCGAAATGTGAATTTTGGTTAAAAGAGGTGAAGTTTTTGGGTCATGTAGTGGACAAGGATGGAATAAAGGTTGATCCCAGTAAGATAGAAGCAGTAGAGAATTGGAGGAGGCCAGAGACACTGACAGAGATCAGGCAGTTTCTTGGATTAGCAGGCTACTACCGACGATTTATCGAGAACTTCTCAAAGATCGCACAACCACTTACATTGTTGACACACAAGGATAGAAGTTTCGATTGGGGAGAGAAACAAGAAGAAGCTTTCAGAATCTTGAAGGAGAAGTTATGTAATGCACCGGTCTTGAGTCTTCCAGAAGGAACCGAAGATTTTATTGTTTATTGTGACGCGTCGGGTCAAGGCTTAGGATGTATGCTGATGCAACGAGGCAAGGTCATTGCATATGCCTCTCGCCAACTGAAGATTCATGAGAAGAATTACACGACACACGATTTAGAATTGGAAGCTATCGTTTTTTGCACTCAAATGTTGGAGACACTACCTGTATGGGACAAAAAGTGTGATATACACAGATCATAAAAGCCTTCAGCATATCTTCACTCAGAAGGATCTTAATATGCGCCAGAGACGATGGCTAGAGTTGTTTAGCGACTACGATTGTGAGATTCGATATCATCCCGGAAAGGCAAATGTAGTAGCAGACGCCTAGAGTAGAAAATAGAGAGTTAGGCCAAGACGAATTAGAGTCATGAGCATTACCGTGCACAACAGTCTGAAAGATAGAGTGTTTGGGGCACAAGTAGAAGCAAACAAGAAGGAGAATGTTGACAGAGAAGGATTGAGAGGTATGATAGAACAGTTTACTCAAAGAGATGATGGAGGACTGTATTTTTGTGATCGATTGTGGATACCAATGTATGGAGGACTAAGAAAGCTGATAATGGACGAAGCGCACAAGGCAAGATATTCTATTCACCCAGAGATAGATAAGATGTATCAAGACTTGCGAGACCTATTTTGGTGGCCAGGAATGAAGAACGACGTGGCAGTCTATGTGAGCAAGTGCCTAACGTGTTTAAAGGTTAAGGCAGAACATAAGAAGCCAGGAGGACTGCTAACACAACCAAAGTTGCCCAGTTGGAAGTGGGAAAAGATTACTATGGATTTTGTCACGAAGTTACCAAGAACGAGTAGTGGTAAGGATGCAATATGGGTGGTGGTAGATCAATTGACCAAGTCAGCGCATTTCATACCCATATGTGAAGATTACTCACTGGAGCAGTATGCGCGTCTGTATCTTAAGGAGATTGTAGCTAAACACGGCGTTCCAGTATCGATCATTAGTGATAGGGATAGCCGATTTACCTCAGGATTTTGGAAATCGCTGCAACGAGCCTTGGGAACGCGAATCGATATGAGCACAGCCTACCATCCGCAGACAGACGGACAGAGTGAGAGAACGATTCAGACACTAGAAGACATGCTAAGAGCCTGTGTCATAGACTTTGGAGGAAGTTGGGATACTCACCTCCCACTAGTCGAATTCTCATATAACAACAGCTATCATGCAAGTATTGGGTGTCCGCCTTTTGAGGTTTTGTATGGGAGAAAATGTCGATCCCCGTTTGCATGGCACGAAGTCAGAGACATGCAGTTAATAGGTCCAGAGATCATTCTCGAAACTACCGAAAGAGTTGCTCAAATCAAGGAGAATCTTCTGAAAGCAAGAGACAGACAAAAGAAATATGCAGACAACCGAAGCAAACCTTTAGAGTTTCAGGTTGGTGATCGGGTGATGCTTAAAGTTTCGCCTTGGAAGGGCGTAGTCAGATTCATTAAGAGGGGGAAACTAGCCCCAAGATATGTTGGACCGTTTGAGATTGTAGAACGCATTGGTGCAGTAGCTTACCGGTTGAAACTTCCTCAAGAGTTGAGTAACGTACACGATGTTTTCCACGTATCGAACCTTAAGAAGTGTCTAGCCGATGAAACAACACATGTTCCTTTGAACGAGATATGAGTAGATAGTAATCTAAGCTTCAAAGAAGAACCCGTCGAAATATTGGAACGAGAAGTCAAAAAGCTCAAGAGACATAAGTATACCATGGTGAAAGTTCGTTGGAACTCCCGTAGAGGCCCAGAATTCACTTGGGAACGAGAAGATCAAATGAAGCTTAAGTATCCACACCTTTTCGCTTAACCCGATACCTCAAACTAGTGAGAAAACCTAAGAGCTTAGTTCCTAACTTAACACTTGACACTTGCTATGCGACATAATACTTGAAACTCAATGTGAAGCATGCTACTTGATATTTGTGTGTGATTACATACTTAAAATTTAATATGCAACTTAATGCCTGTAATCTTGGTGTGCAATCGAAACATGAAACATGAAGTGTAATCCGAATTTCGGGGCGAAATTCCTTTAAGTAGGAGAGAATGTAACAACCGCCTTAGAAATGTAGTAAATAAGTTTCTCAAATTTTAATTAAGTTCATAATTTATTATGATAAAATACTAGATTTCGAGTCACAAACGATCGTATTTATGAAAGTTCTAGCCCTAAAATATTCACAAATAGTCCCTACATTTATTAAGATCATTATTATTGGAAAACTATAAATAGAAGAACTTAGTGAGAGAAACTCATTCCTTCATCTTCTTCATCTCACCTCTCTCTCTCTAAAACACACACTTGCAACCTCCATTCATACACACAAAATTCATCTTTTGATTTTGGGTTGTTAAACCAAAATTATTTGTACTTTTAGCTTCCTTGTGATAATCAAAACATATTTCTAACATCAAATCTCAGGTAACAACAACAAATTTTGAGTTTTTGATCAAATTAAAAGTGTACTTTTCAAGTTTATGTTCTTGATGATTTGGTCCAATTTTTGAATGAAAAACGTGTTAATAGCTAATAGGTTTGTGTCTAAATGTGTTTAGTAACCTTTTTGTGAACAAATTTGGGTCATAACATGCTTAAATCTACTAAGCCCATTTTTGAAAACAAAGGTACAACTTGTTCTTGAGTGCCACGACTTGTTTAGGTTATATTGGATCTTGTAATCAATAAAGGTGTTATGGGATAGTGTTATTGCGTATAAACGTACTAGTGTTATGTCTAAGCAGGTCCCGGAATCAAACTAGACCTACCTTTAGTTCTCGTACTCGTTCAACTTGTCTGGTGCCTGGAACGATCTTGGCACTAGGACGATCTTGATCATCAAAGTCGTCCTAAGGCAGCCTTCTTGTTCCCTTTCGTGTTTGCTCGTTTGATCTCGTGTGGTAATTGTGTTGTGATGTTGTGTTGATACACTTCTGGGTAGCTGATCTTCTAAGATCGGTTTCGCTCAACTTGTGTTCATGAATCATGAAAGACCTTGTCCTCGTTCTCAAAATGTAAAACGATCCTGAGCTAAGTCTACCAAAACGATCATGAGTTTGCATAATGAAACGATCTTGACCTAGCTCGCAGTTGAAACGACCTTGAACCTTGTTGATACTTGAAACGATCTTGAGTAGTCCCCTAGGAAGATCTTGAACCAAGCCAGAGGGACAATCTTGAACCAAGCCAGAGGGACGATTTTGAACCAAGCCAGAGGGAAGATCTTGAACCAAGCCAGGGGGACGATCTTGTACTTAATCCTAGTAACCCTAGAACGATTTTGACCCAATTTGTACTCTAAAACGATCTTGGTTCATCTAAATCCATATTCGTAACAATTCATGTGCCTCAATACGATCTTGTACATCTAGAAAACTAAACGATCATGTTCCTATAACTTAATCATTAAAGTACAAGTTCCGTTAACAACTAAATAAAGTTCATAAGTCTAAAGATCATTATTAAAGACATGTTTAACACATTATCATTATAATTACATATGTGTTAGTTCAAAGACGTACAAAACAAGTCCAATTCAAGTACTTAAAGTCCATTCAAATTCTTTTTGAAGTCAAAACGTTCAAAGATCTTTAAGGACCAAATCATCAGTTCATCATGAACACTCAAATGATAAATTAATCACAAGAACCAATACGTGTGCTTAATTATGATCAATGACTTGTGATTAGGTTTACATCAAGACGTACTTGGACTCCGATAGATACAACCTATTTATCTCTGTGCTTGTACCAGATCACTGTGAGTCTTCATAGCCCCTTTTTCTTTACTTATGTTTGGGGTGAAAGGAATTCTACATATGTTTTTATATATGCCGTAACTGCTTTTACTACACTATGGCTATCTGACTACTTGTTACATATCAGTCGGTCCTGTTGAGGATTGTGTGTGCTCGCTTATTACATATCAGCCGGTCCTGTTGAGGATTGTGTGTGCTCGCTTATTACATATCAGTCGGTCCTGTTGAGGATTGTGTGTGCTTGCTTATACATATTAGCCGGTCCTGGTGAGGATTGTGTGTGCTCGCTTTATACATACATGTCGGTCATGTTGATGACTGTGTGTGCACGATTATATACAAACACTTACTTATGTGCAAGTTGGTCTCTAGCCACATTATACTACTTTACTCTCGAATTCTATTGACGGCATAAAACGTTTTTATGCATCTTGATTTTGAACTCAAACCTACGAACTCACCAACCTTTGTGTTGACACGTTTAAGTATTCCGTTCAGGTATTCAAGCTAATCGTGGCTAGGTCAGGTAGCATGGGACTCTTAGCAGACTGTAGGCTAGGTTTTGAAGTTTGCATGCTTTTGTTTATGATTGTTGGCAATATGCCTATCTGTATCCCCTGCGTGGGAACTTATCTTATCTTTATTTGAATGCTCGATTGAACATATGTAGGATGACTTCTCTTATGCTTGTTTGACTATGTAAACGACTATTTATGCCTATTCTATGCACTCATTTAGTAGTCCTATGTAACATCCATGTGCGCGTGTGCTTTATCTTACATCCCGAGTTTTTCGCCTTAGTCGGGGTGTTACATAAAGAGTCTTATCAAAACGCTGATTGACAATGGACCGATTCTGAGTGTGACAAGCAGTGTCAACAGCTTCAGCCCACATATTGGAAGGCAACTTGGAATAAGCAAGCATTATTCGTGCAGCTTCCACTAGTGTTTGATTTCTCCTTTCAACGACACCGTTTTGTTGTGGGGTACGAACTGCAGAGAATTGGTGAGTAATGCCCTTGGATTTACAAAATTCATCAAAAACGGCATTTTGAACTCAGTTTCGTTATCCGAACGAATGTAACGAACTGGAAGTTGAAGATTTACTTGGGTAGAAGTGATGAAGTCAATCAAAATCTGAGTTGTTTCATCTTTGGATGCAAGAAACTTGACCCAAGTATATCTTGAATAATCATCAACAATAACCAAGATGTATCTCTTCCCATTTCGGCTTTGTACTTTCATCGGCCCACAAAGATCCATGTGAAGCAAATGAAGAGGTGCTAATGAATTTGGAGATTTCTTTGGTTTATGAGAAGCTCGTTTAATCTTCCCAACAACACAAGAAGGACAAACATGCTCACTTTCATACTTATAGTCCGGCAACCCTTCAACAAGATGCTTGTTGACCAAAGTATTGATAGTCGGAAAATTTAGATGAGAAAGCCTTCTATGCCATAACCAAGAATTCTTTGATGTAGCCTTGGAAATGAGACAAATATTATCGCTTGGTTGGTTATCATCGAGATTCACGGTAAAAAGATTATCATCGCAATCTCCACAAAGAATGTCAACTCCATCTAGAGTTTGGACTTTGCAAAGAGATTGTCGAAAAAGAACTTGAAGATTGTTGTCACAAAATTGTCCAACACTAAACAAGTTATGACTTAATCCTTCAACATAATGAACTTTCTTAATGACAATTCCATTGCGTTCAATGTCTCCATAACCTAAGATAGGAGCGAAATTGTTGTTCCCAAATCGAACAGTTCCCATGAATCGTTCGATAAAGTTCTTGAGCAATGCTTTATTGCCAGTCATGTGTTTTGAAAACCCGGAATCAAGTATCCAAACACAGATGGTTATTTCCAGCAATCAAAGAAATTTAACCGACTTTAGGTACCCACTTGAAGACGGGTCCTTTGTGGTTAGTTAACACAGGCAGGGTATATAACTTAGGAAATGCATAACAAACATGCTTTAGAATCAACATAAGCATTAACAAGCACATCATCAATAAGCACATTTGGATAAAAGGTACGCACATTCACATTAGAATTAAAAGTAACATGTTATCAGCATTCAAATCATTCACACAAGCACATGAATTAAAATTGTTTATAGACCCACAAGGCATTGCCTTGGTATTATTAACATTGTTTTTCAAAGATGAATTGTTCAGATCAATAGGAACTCTCTTCTTCCTATTATGACTCTTTCTTCTCCTCATGTTCTTCTTTTCCTCAACATGCTTACTAGTGATCTTAGGTTCTAATGACTTAGCAACCCATTTAGTATCACTAATTAAGCTCTTTCCACCTGTTGAATTGACACTAAGAAGATTAGAACGAGGGTTTTTTAACACTTTCATCCTTTTAGAGTCTTTTGTAGGTGCGGAAACTTCTTGTTTCTTTGGTTTATCGTGAGAAAACCACCCATATTTATCCCTATATCTAGTTGCACCATTTGAAGTATCCCTAGTTAGCGAAACTGAACTAGACTTAGATACCTTTGGTAATGAGCTAGATTGAGAGTTAGATGAAGAAACATTAGGATTGTCTTTCGGAAGTTTCACTTTGGTGTACTTTGTTTTGGGAATGGTCTTAACTTGTTTGGTTTTGACATGATTATCCGGGGTAGGACACTTTGGTTTTAACTTATTGATTTTTGTGATGGTCTTGGGTTCAGTCTTGACGAGTTTGGAAATAACTCGTTTCTTTGAATAATATGAAGTTGGAGCTTTGGAAAATAGGTTTTGAGATTCCTCATTTGTTTCAACTTTGATTTTGGTAGATTCAATCTTTTTCTCAGTTTCTGAATCAAAAACATATTCTCCCTCCATGAATTTATCAAAATCATCTTTTGTGAAGAATTTCACCGGAGGTTGATTAGTCTTAAATTCTTTTGAAAATTTTGAAAAATCTGGAATCTTGGGATCCAACTTCACATCATGAGTAGTCTCAGAAATTAGGTCAACTTGAACTGACACATCTTTGGTTTCATAAGAAATTTGAGTAGAAGTATCAACACCTATACTAGCACTAAGCTTAGGGTGAACAACTAACTCATCAAGAGTATCACAAGTGAAAACCTATAGAAGTACCATATCAAAACTAAACTTTGTGCAAGTTCGTCATTAGATAAATCAGATTGCACATAATCATCAGCTATAACAGTAGCAACATTTTGACATGAACATTCAAGAGAATCAGTCAGGGTTTGAGTGGATGCATTGGTAGATGAAACACAAATAGTCTGGGTAGAATGGTCTACTAAAGCACTTAGGTCAGTTACTTTCTTAGCATGTACAACAACCAATTTATCCTCTGAATTTGAACTTTGAGACTTGAGATGATCAATGACTTTTTGTTGAGAATCCACCTTTTGTTGTAAACCTTCTATTTGTTTTTCCAGAAATGTTGATGGAATATACATTTTAGTTGGTTTAGGTGAAGGACTAACAAATTCTTGGTATTGAAAATTCGATGCAATTTCTTCCAATTTAAAAATTGAAGACTCTTTTGTTTTGTAAGAAGCATTTAGAGCATCATAATTAACCAAAAATTCATCTTTTGGTTTCTCAACTTCATCGGTCTCAAATTCGTTATCCAATGGACGAATAAATTGTTGTACCATACCAAGTCGAAGAAATTTTTCATCATACAAAGGTTCTATTTCATCCTTGGCTTTTTGCAATGGTGTGATATTCTCAAATCCCAACCCGAGAAGAAGATCATCTTTTGCAATTTTTGACTTGTTAAAATAGGCAGTGAAATCCAAGAGAGGGTATTGTTCAACTTTATATAACTTCTCTTGATAGAAAAGTATATTGTTTTTAAATTCCTCAACTTGTTTTTCAAGATTTTCAATCTCAACGCCTTTTAGAAAACAAGTATGATTTAAGTCAGAAATCTTCCTTTCGAGTTCAACATTGTTTGGTTTAGCTTCTTGAAGCTTCTTATTGAGAATATCAACATCCATTTGTCTAGCATTTGCCCGAAGCCATTCATTGGTCTTTTGAATTTCAAGATCTTGATTGGCTTTTTCAAGATCTTGAATGGTCTTCTCAAGATTAAGACATTTTTGTAATAACTTAGTATCATATTCAAAAAGTAATTTTGAATGTTCTTTAAGAAGTTTTGAAAATTTACTTTTAGACAATGAAATACTATTTTGCAAATGTTTGTTTTTGTTGGCTAAAGTTTTAATATGAGTTGTCAAGTTAGACAGAGCTAAATTAAGTGACTCTTTATCTCTAACTAATGAAAAAGTAGAGTTAAGATTTACCTCATCATCTGGGTACTCATCATCACTGCTTTCAGCCTCAAAAACCTTGTCCTTGGCCAACCTCGCCATAAAGCAAACATTAGCAGAAAGATCTTCATCTTCATCATCCGAGAGCAATAGCCATTTGTCATCTTCAGCCAGCAATGCATGACCGACTTCCACTTGCTTAGCTAATAACATCTTCTGCTTGTAGTACTCATAGTTCCGCTTACGAAGTTGCTTGCAATCAATAGCAAAATGACCAGGAATACCACAATTGTAGCACTTTTTGTCAGATGCTTTAACCTTCTCAACAACTTGTTTCTCATATAGCCTTCTTTCTTTTCAACATGCTTTGATTAAGCTGATTCACCTTGTTCATAATTCTTGGAATGATAGTGTTCCTTCTTGGGAAATGCACTTGTGGAAGAAGTGCGCAGATTGTTGTTTGTTGGCCTTGCTTTGTAGAACTTTTTCTTGAAATGCTTAGTTACCGCGGCAAGAGCTTAAGGCTTGTCTTTCATCCACTAGAGCTTCAGTGATCGTGAATGGAAATTCGATTGAAGAGTTTTCGATTGAGAGGGGTCTTCGCCAAGGGGACCCTATGGCACCATTTCTGTCTATTATAGCAATGGAGGGCCTTCATGCTAACATCAAAAATTTGGTGCATGGTGGCATTTTCCAATGTGCTAACTTTAACAATATTTCTATGCAGATGACGTTTTGGTGGTAGGTCATTGGAACGATCAGAATGTGAGACACATCATCAAGGCCTTCAAATATTTCCATCGCGTGTCCGAACTAAAGATTAATTTGGAGAAATCTTCCATCATTGGAATAGGGGTGGATGAGATGGAGGTGACTCGCATGGCCAGAAGTACCGGATGTAGACCCAAATCCTTGCCATTTAAATACCTTGGAATTCCCATTGGAGGGAGTCCAGCGTGGATAAAAACGTGGGAACAGATCATCACCAAATTCCATAAAAGACTAACTACTTGGAAAGCTAATTTTTATCCATTGGAGGTAGGTCTACTCTTATATCCTTTGTTCTTGGATCACTTGGTATCTACATCCTCTCTCTTTTTCGGATGCCTAAGAAAGTTAATAATATATTGGAGTCTCTTAGAGCTAAGTTCTTTTGGGGAGGATCGGGTGACAAAGGGAAAATTTCTTGGGTTAAATGGGGTTCTGTTATAACTGATAAAAAAGATGGGGGTATCGGTTTTGGTAGTTTGGAGTCTATGAATCAGGCTCTTTTATATAAATGGAGGTGGAGGGCGATAAGTAATCCCAATGAATTATGGGCGCAAGTTATTTCTGCCATTCATGGAGATAATAGTTTTGTCAATATCTCAGCCAAAAATCGTAGTCTATGGCATTCTATTATGGAGAGAAAGCTCTTCATAACACCTCCAATGATTTCCAAAATATTGTCATTCGTAAGGTTGGTAATGGTGCTCAAACTAGATTTTGGAAAGATGTATGGTGTGGCGTAAATACTCCTGCTCAAAGTTTTCCAAGATTATATGCTATTGAGGAAAATAAAGATTGCTTTATTAACACTTGCTGGAATGACTCGGGTTGGAATTGGACTTGGCGTCGTCCTTTAAGGAATTCTCGTGAGCTTCAAATGCTTAAAGACTTGGCTGCTAAACTTCCATCCTCTTTGGAGTGTACTGTTGAAGACAAGCGGACATGGAATTTTAAAGGTAAGAATGCTTTTTCAGTTGCTATGATCCGCAAATGTCTTGATCATCATAGGCTGCCCATTAATAACAATTTGAAGACTAGATGGAATAAATTGGTGCCAAAGAAGATTAATATATTTGTTTAGAGACTTAGAAGAGATATTCTTCCCACGTCCATTAATCTTTTTACCAAAGGTGTGGACATTTCGTCCTACAATTGCGTTATGTGCTCAAATGGAGAGGAATTTACTGATCACCTCTTCCAAAAATGTAAGTTCACAATCGATTTGAGGCTACTCATTAGTGGTTGGGTGAAGTACAAAATTCCTGATAAGAATTATAATGAGATTTTGGATTGGTGTGATAATTTGAAACTTACTAGTAAGAATCGTCAAAGACTTGAAGCGATCTTGTTCATATGGTGGTGGTACATTTGGAAAGTTAGAAATATCACAATGGTTCGAATGAAAGCTGCTTGGATACCTTTAACTCTATTGTGTCAACTTTTTTTTTTTGGATAAATCATCGTGAGTCTAAAAGATACTCAACTTGGGAATCTTGGAACACGAGTCCTTTGGGAGTTGGTCACTGATTCCGTGGTTTTGTTTTTTTTTCCCTTGGAACTTGTTTGGGGTTGCAACAAAAACACCACGAAGTGAAAACCGGTGGCTCGACCTTCGTTGGTGGGGTTTTTTCTTATGTCTTTGTCATAAGTTGTTTCAACCCTTTTGCAACCTTAGCAGTTAAAGTTTCAAGAAGGGTCTAGTCTATGAAAATTGTTGTATTTCTAGATCTTGTACTTTCGAGTGCTAGTACCTTGCTAGTATTCTCATTATGTTTAATAATATAATTTTATTGTTGTTCAAAAAAAAACATGGATCAAATATTTAACCCGTTGGTGGATATCCGCGAATTGACGGATCAGGAAAAACCCGCGGACATGATAATGTGATGCGTAAAACGCGCAATAACTCAAGCACCACGGAATTTCAACAACTTCTTAAATTACTATTTTTGGTATTTTCTGGATGTATGAAATAAACAACAAAACAAAACGATAAATAAAAAGATAGATAAAAGAGTCCACCACCAAGAGTCGTAAAGGCCAAGCCACCGGAATCAAGGATAAAGGAAACACTCCAACCCACTACTATGTTTGATAACGGTCTAACCACCACAAACATAGATAAAGGAATCGAATATTTAAAGACCTCACCACTATAATTGATAAAGGGTGAACCACCACAATTATAGATAAATGGGTCACTCCAAACCACCAAGATCAAAGATCTATAAAGGTAAATGAAGATTTTTTAAGAAATAGAGGCTGCTCTATTAATTTCACTCAATTCAACATAATCTACTTTTACAATGAGAAATAAAGCCTCTATTTATAGCCACAGAAACTATCTCCTAGGAATTAACGAAATAATAATAAAATAATCAAAAGGTTGCCATGGGTAAAGGACAACCACTAAGTTATTGGCCAATAGGAAATGGAGAGACAAAGCTTCTAGAAAGATTCCTTCTGCGCATGGTCCCACAAACGGTTAGAAATAACGTTGTCACTCCTTCCTTCCTTCTTCCTGTCATCAGCTGTCATCCCTTCTTTATTGGACCCCACGAACACGCGTCAGGACAAACTTTATTAAGGCAACTGAAAAAACTGAAATCTGGACTTCCACTGGAGACGTACATCTGGAGCATCCATCTGGAGACTGGAGCTGGTTACTAAAGTGCTTCAGTGGGGAACTTAACTGATGGATTTCTGTTAGTTGTATTTGGAGCTTCCTACCACTTGAGAAGTGTTATAACTGGTGGCTGAACTGGTTCAGTGAACACTTGTCTGAAATGGGCTATTGCTGGCAGAATAAAAATGGCTTGTTCAGATGGCATCACTTGCTTAGAATCCTGATTAAGTTCAGATGACCCTTTTAGTTCAGAAATGGACTTCAGCTCAGAATTTAACTTCATTTTAGAATCTTCTTTTATCTCAGAAATTCCCATCAGTTCATTTGACTCTCTCAGTTTACTGGTATCGATCAGTTCATTGAATCTGGTCATTTCTGCATCATAATGGAAAAAGAATATCCGGACCCGTTACCCGCGGGTACCATCCCTAATTGAAAAAATGTATTGGAAAGAAGAGCTATCAAATCGTCAATGATGTAGGTAAATAAGAGTGTGCAATTAATACTCTAATGAAGTTAGAGGACTAAAATTGTCTTTGACTAAAAGTGTAGTCAAAGGTGATGTAAGCATTTTGATCCAAGAGTGAAAAATAAGAGATGATATTTAATGTAGGGTTTAGATTTCTTATTTTTTTTACTTTATCATAAAGCAGATTTTGTCACACCCCGACTAAGGCGGAAAACTCGGGATGCGACGCATAGTACACACGTCATGGATATTACATAGAGTAGCTACATGAATACTTAATTAACATACATTTCATAGAATTCTTACATAAATATCCAACATAAAATCAAGAATTAAATAAAAACATAAAATAAACTCCCACGCAGGGGATTAACACTTAGGCATAATGTCATAGTCTAAATATATAGCAAACATAACAAAACATAAGATATGCAGCTCCAACACCCTAGCCTGGTCTGCTACAGATCACCATGCTATGCTCCTTAGCCACCTCTAATGCGGTTCACATGTTCACCTGAAAGGATACTCAAAAGCGTCAACACAATGGTTGGTGAGTTCGTAGGTTTTGTAAACAAGTATCAAGTATGGTGCAAGGTCGAAATATCATCAAGATCCACACAACAATATGGCTATCAACTAACTTATGATAGCAAGAATCAAGTATCTCTATGCCACCAGCACTTACGGTATACCAGGCCTAAGGTGCAAGTATCAAGTATCTGGTGCCTCCAACGGCACCATAAATATCAAGTATCAAGCATCTCAAACTCCAACATAAGTATCAAGTATCAAGTGTCAAGTATCTAGTATCTGGTGCTTCCAACTCCACCATAAGTATTAAGTATCAAGTGTCAAGTATCAAGTATCACAGTGCACATCATACATTACAGTCAAATAGCCAAAAATGATGATAGACACAAAGGCACAAGTATCCTTCCACCCCAAAACATATAAAAAAAAGGGCCTACGAAACTCACCTGACTGCTAGCAACAAGATCAAGCTACAAAAGATATCAGAAAGCAAGTAACCAGTACGCAGTCAATCTGTTACAAGTTATCACAAATAAGTATTAATTCAATATAGGTAAACGTGCTCATAACGTGTTGACCAAGTTGTCCAAAAGCGTACTAGTTTGACTTTGACCAGATTTTACGAGTTTGACCAAAGTCGACCAAATCACGAGTTTGACTAAGTTGACCAAATCGACTAAAGTTGACTAAACCGACCAAAGTTGACCAAAGTTGACTAAATCGGGGTAGTAATTGAAGTCCGAGGTCTCGATTGAAATTCGAGGTCTTAAATTGAATATGGGGTCTTATTTCACTAAAACACAAAATTAAAATTAAGAGGCTAGATTTAAGAGGCTAGATTTGAGAGGCTAGTAAATCTGGGGTCACAAATGAAATACGAGGTCACAAATGAAATACGAGGTCGCGTTTGAAATACGAGGTTACAAATGAAATACGAGATCACAAATGAAATACGAGGTCGCATTTGAAATACGAGGTCACAAACTGAAATACGAGGTCACATTTGTAATACGAGGTCGCAAACTGGAAATACGAGGTCGCAAACCGACAGGGTCGTAAACTAGGTTGTTCTTCCCCAAAATTCATTCTAAAAACCCTAATCGTTTATCTCAATCTGAAAGGTGTTTTTAACATCAGATTGTACTTTAGACTCCCTAATATGATGGGAAAACAATCCTAAAGCTGGAAACTCGAAAAACAGACTTAAACTCGAAAACCCATTTGATAAAAAGTTTACAAAAATTCTTATATCTCAAGATTTTGTTAACGAAATCACACGAAACTTTGACAAAAGTTGTAATATATGTTTCTAAACGTTTTGGACGTAAAAAGTTCGATACTTGGCGTGTGTGGTGCGTGTATTATAAGAAAAACCGAAAATACCAAAAAGAAGAGCATTGATTATGTAAAATATGAGTTTGTAGAGATGTTTAGGACACAAAAACACTGTTGTTAAAGCTAAATTTAAACAAAATAAGGTTTGATTTTTATAAAACTTGATGTAAAATGGGGTAGAAATGGTGAGGTAGTAAAAGTGGGTTTGTAAAGTGAGCTAGAAATTTGGGATAGCAAAAGGGAAGTAGTAAGGGTTTGTGTGTGTTTTTCTTGGAGGCTAAGTTGATGGAATGAGGATTTTGTGAGAGAATAAGACTTTTTACATATAGGGTAAAATAGAGGTGCTTCCACGTTAACTCAACATGCGATGCCAGACTCGAATACGTGGCCAAATCAAAAATACGAGGCTGCTACAAAATTACGAGGTCGTGTCACAAATACGATGTCGATACCAAAAAAATACGAGGTCGATACACAATTACGAGTTCGTTTTACAATTACGATGCCGACTAACTTTACGAGGTCGTATTCTCGTATTTAAAATTTTAAATTTGACTCAGAATTTTTCATGGTCGACTCACGGGTGTTACAGATTTCCTCTGGATTTTCAACATTAAACTTAAATTTTCAATATTGATTTTAAGTTTCAACATTTACTTCCCTAAAATGCCCTCATATCATTCTATATTGAACATACACCTTCAAAATTGACCATATACGTAATTTTTCCTTTTTTAAAAACACAAAGCTTTTTTATTGTGTAATCTAAAAACACATTGGGTTAAGTTTTAAATCACAGTATCTTTTTGATAACGTGTGAAAATCAAAAAATTGTTTAAACACATTGTGATATGAACTTAACACAGTGTGTTTTATAAAACAAAATTAAAAAAACAATGTGTTAAATTCAGATCTTTTAACCAATTTTCTAGTTTCATAAAAAATTTTAGTTAAAAATGATCATGGATAAAATATAAGAGTAATAATTCTTATATTCTCAAATTAGAAAAGAAAAAATCTTTGCCCTTTTCTTTCTACTCCCTTTTCTACTTTTGAAACAAGGCCAGTTAAGAAAAGACAAACTATGGTTGTTAAGTCGGCTCATCAACATTTGACATGTAATAGAAAAAATAAATATAAATATTAAAGATAATGATCAGTAATTCATCGAAATTTATTTTGCAATTGCAGCACAACAGCAGCATAGCCATACTCACTGCTCACTTATTGGTATTGGAATCCAAATCCAGATCCTAATCAAAATAAATAGAAATCGTCGCATAAAATAAAAATGGAATATGAAGTAATAGCGGCATCATGGTTGGGGTTGATCCTGGAAGGGCTGAGAGTGATACCAAAAAGCCATTACATGATAGGTTTAATATGTATCATAATAATAATGATTTACAATTTCTTAGAATTCCATTTCATTCACGATGTTTTCCTCACCTTCTTTCGCGGCTCTCCGGTCTCTCTTACTTACAATCCTTCATCTCATGTTTATCACGGTGTCGCTTCCAATTGTCGCCTCCTTCACGCCAGGTCTCTCCTCTCTCCTTATTTTATATTGCAATATTCATATCACCGGTAATGCAATTCACGTGTAAACTAATGCTAACATTAAACGGATAACTGTTTGGAAATGTATGTATTCAACATCAGTCGTCCATTCTTTATTATTGTATATGTGTATACGTAGTATATATCCACCACTCTGCTGTGTTGGAGGATATAAAGCTTCAAGTTTCTATCGGATTAAAAAACCTGTTGAAAAGCTTCTATATAATGTGGGAGAAATGAAGAGCTTTTGATATATCCCATGTTTTATCGTTTATAATTCCTGTTATCCTACTATTTGATGGTCTGTGACTGCAATTGCTATACACATTGTGTATATGATGAAGGTATTGTGGGTCATTCAAATAAAAAAAAGTTTAAATAAATTAAATATATGTACCATTTATTTTGTATTGCCCAATTGATTCGTTACTTTAAGTTTTTTTTTTCTCTAGCTTCACACAATTAGTACAAAGTCAAAGTCATGATTTTTGTGTGTTTAAAACAATAGGAATAAGTGCTGGAAATCTATTAATTTAAGTCCGTATGTTTATCAAACATGAATGCTTCTAATGTGTATCAAACTTTCATATATTACTTATTGTATGGATCTGGTAGTATTTTTGCTCATGTGATATCCATATAAGTTACCAAATAATAGTACCATTTGAGAGCAACATGTATTGTTGGATATATATGCAGCATATAATGAATATGAGGCTATGGCTGACCACATTTTTATGCACTTAACCTATAACAGAATAAGGATTTATATTGGAAAATCTCTTACAAGATTACGGGATGGTTGATATTGGAGTCTAGATGAAGTATCCTATAAATATGGTTGGTCGGTTGTATATTACAATTTGAAAACTTAACTTTGTCAAGCTGTATAAGTTCTCACTTATCCCTACGAGGATCTACTTAATAGGGGCTTTGCCGAATATATTAATTGTAATGTTTGAGATTTAAAAGTGTACAAGTTTTGTTAGAATCTTTTAGTGCTATGAGTTATGCTAAAAAAAGGTTTCTTATAATTTCAGTAATTCATGCAATGTGAATAATTATGTTATCTTTTGTGCATTTGCTTCTTTGATAAGGTACATGGCTACACCTTGGCTCTCAAGTCCTCACATTCAAACAACATTTTTGAATTTCCATGGGAGACCACCTTTAGTAGATTATGCAAGGTACGTTTTCTTGTCAGGTGTTGCTATATACATAAATTTATCAATTTAAGCTTTTAATTTTAAAGCAAAGTGTTGATTGGTAAAACTGTTTTATGTATGTAGCATAATTTTGCTACAGGATTATTTTAAACTTAGAATGCTACCTGCTGTTATTTGTTGTGATTTAACCCATAAATACCTGATTGCTAGTATTTGTACTTGTGAGAGATTTACTTGGTTTGAGTGTCTGCGGCTGTGAACTCGGACCTTGTAACCTAGTCTTGGTTTTAAAAGGCGATAGTCACACAAAATCAATAAGGTCCCTTTTTGAAGCGCAGAGCGGTGAGCTTTTGGTACGTGAGGCGCATACTTATGGAAAAAGAATATAAATTACTTATATAGTATTTATGACACATAAAATACCAAAACACCATCATTAAGAGCCTCGTTTAAGTCCATCTTTAATCATATCATGTTTGAAAAGAAACCCCCAAAAGATTGTTGGTCTCGAGGAATTAGAAAGAAGAGATCAATCTTGTTGTGAACTCGGACCTTGTAAACTAGTTGGCAAAAGGCTGGACACCGTGTTTATATGAAAATCAAACTAAAATAGAAATGATAAAGATTGTCTCTCGTTGCTATTATGAAACCCTAAAATAACTGAGGCGTAAATAGTTTAAAGCTCAGGCTATAAATAAGAAGAGTTGCATTAAGTCCACAATATTGGAAGCAAGAAATGGCAATTGCTAATACTTATTTTGTTGAACTACAGAAATTTGAAAAAAATATATTTGGTTAAACTAGATATATTGATTGTACTCGATGAATGGAATACATTGATTGTACCTTAATGAATTAGTTTGATAAAATTTCTTTTACTGTTGAAGTTTCTATTCTTGTGTTGAAAGTACTTTTCTGGTATTAATATACCTTCTCTTGTTATGTGTTTGTCCACTCTGAATCCCTCCCAGAGAATTATTTTATGCTTCTGATGGTGGAACTTTTGCTCTGGATTGGCTGAAGAGTTATGATGGTAACACTGACATATAACATATCTTGTATACCTCATCAGAATACTATCCATTCTATTTATCACAACAAACTACGCACACATATGAAGCTTTTACGGGCACGTAGGCGATGATCAGTTGCTTGTGAAATGTTTCACCAGATGTATTTGTAAGATTTTCTTGCATTAATTTTAATTTAAATTTTTCCATAACCTTGCAGTTTTGGGAGTGTCAACATATGAAGATGATAAAACCCCCATTGTAATTGTTATTCCTGGATTAACTAGTGATTCTTCTTCAGCTGTAAGTCTAAACTATTGTCATTGTCATCATAGTTCTTACTGAACCTTCTTAGATGGTTATGTTTATTTTAATTACAAAATATCATCTTTTTAGTTCACTCCTATGCTAATGTTGGTTTGTATGATATAATACATGACCGTGGAAAAAGCTATACATGTAGTAGTAGTTTGAGGCCATTAGTTTTGATTTTTTTAACTGTAGATCAATCATTCCTCAAATAAATGTTATTCACCTTGACACCAAATGTTACTTGTCTTTATGCACCGGTGGGTGATAGGGTGATTTTGTAGTATTATATAGGTCATGTATACGAATGCGTTATTCGGAATTTAAGTCAGGGTGACCTCCTTGGAGTTGGATAGTATTTTCCAAGCCGTCTTTATTGGGCTCGCTTGGTCTCTCTGGGAATCATCTTATTGATGAAAATCTAGTTCGCGGAATGAGTAAGAACAAGGTTGTAAATAATGCTCTGCGGTCACTCGACGGTCGACCACCTTTAAGGTTAAATCTCATTTCGCGGAGTTATAACGGCGTTATAACGGAGACTACAAAATATAAAGGAATTCATATAAAAAATATACATATTAGCAATATCCTAACAACATTAGTCAAAAAGGATGTCTTCTGACCGTTATTTGACTGTTTAGCTCCGTTATTTGACTGATAAATCCGTTATTTGACCGTTAAATCCCGTTATAACGGGGCCGTTAAATCCGTTATCTGACCTTTATTGACTCAGATCTTCAAATTTACCCTCCAACCCCCTTAGTGTAACGGTGGACCTCCGTTATTTACAACACTGAGTAAGAATAAAAATGTTGTTTGTCTTTTTACATGTTTTCTCTTGAGTTTTTGTTGAAATTGCTAGTTTTTAATATCCCCCTTTGTAATGCTCACATGGAATCCTTTCAGTAGTGAGTTGGGTATGTTTAATATAAATATTTTGTTATCATAAAGAAGAGTGTTTGATATTTAGAATGCATGATGTGTGTTTTTTTGTTTGTGGCTAGTTATCTGACATAAATATATGCATCATATTCTGCATTTGTATTTCAGAAAAAGAATTAGTTGATCTTGTATTGTAATAAGGTAAATTGAAATATGCCCTTGTCCATGTATTAACAACATGATCATTATTCTTGGAAACATGTTAGTACCTCAAGCATCTTGCCTTCTCCACAGCAAAACAAGGATGGAATGTGGTTGTATGCAATCACCGAGGACTTGGAGGAGTTTCTGTTACGGTGAGTACTTTTTTACTCATAATGGATGCTTCTGGCAAACGAAAGGGTAATATAAGGGTACTTATTTACTTAAAACTTTTGTCTATCATGTTTGAAGTTTATAATTTGGTTGTTTATGCAGTCAGATTGCTTCTATAATGCGGGATGGACAAAAGACATACAAGATGTCATCAACCACCTTCATCAGCAAAATCCCAATGCACCTCTATTTGCAGTGGGGACTAGCATTGGTGCTAACATTTTGGTACAATTACTCATCCGTTCTTTTTCATTTCTTTTCTGAATCCATTGCGCTTTTAAAACAAGATACTTATATGTTCAGAAATGAGAAATGATGCATTGAAAGAACGCATGTTCAATACATAACTTAGGTACAAGACAAAGTGCTTTGAGCATGTAGATATCTGTAATCTTTATTTTTCTTCTAGTGTTTTTAGTACTCATTGTTTATCATAATAATAATTTTAGACCTGAGTCAAGAAAAGATTGAAAAGATAAGGAACAGAGAATAAAATAAATAAATGAATCGTATACATCCTAATCCCATAGCTGTACAGTATTAGGACAAGTAACTACTTCCCTGTAGACAAAGATTGTAGTAGGAAAGATAAATTGTTATATATTGATTATTTTTGTGACACATTAAGACCACATTTTCTCGTCCATGGGTCTAATACACTGTCTATGATTGTAACAGTAGGATTCTTGAATGGGAATCAGAAGTATAACAATCAGTTAAAATAATCAAAACAAGTAACCTGAATTTAAATCAAAGGTCGATCTATAATGAATCAGATTCTTATCCAGAAACGTGACAAATTGAATACGAATCACAGCTTCGATGTGTATTACGAGTATAAGAATTAAGAAGGAAGAGAACAGAACTTAAAACCTTAAAGTATTATTAGGACACTAATAAAACGTAGAATACTAATCAAAATTAATCTATCTCATGAGATCAAATAGAATCTGAAAGTAGATTGGGGCAGGGTTCCCCTCATCATACTAAGGTTTCTGACGCACTCACCCAACGGTGTAACACCCCAACAAGGCGGAATCATGAGGGTCACAAAAATAGCACAGCACGACATGGAAATTATGTAGAGTAAAACTAATGCATAAATAGGATTCAAAAATCCATACTAACCATTCAAGAAAGCAAGTACCGGATCACACATAAGCATAACCCTTAAGCGGGAAAACAATGGATCGCGGATCCAAGGATAAGTCCAAGTCCAACCCTAGCATGCAATGAAACATCCAACACGTCTATGATGCACCTCTTCACCTGAAAAGTGTACTAAAACTCGTCAACATAAAGTTGGTGAGTTCATAAGGGTAAGTAATAGGAATCAAGTGTCGGGATATCAATCGTTAACGATATAGGGATTAGAATACCTAATCACGTCAAAGAAAACCCTAAAAGGGTATACGTTAGCACAAGTCAATACAATAACGTCAACGTCTCAAATATCGTCAGTATAAATATGACAACGTCAATACAACAACGTCAGCGTTCAATAATCGTCAATATAAATATAGCACGTCAATACAACAACGTCAACGTCCAATAATCGTCCACATATAATATCGTCCATACAATAACGTCAACGTCCAATAATCATCCATATATATATAATATCGTCCATACTCAGATTAAACAACCCGTATCCCGAGTATGATCATGTCGGGTGTGGATTCGTCAATCCACCATCCACGTCTTATATAATATATAATATACGTCTTTAAAAATAATATCGTCATAATGAGGCCACGATCATACCGGGTGTGGATTCGTCAACCCACCGTCCACATCTTGCATAATATATAATAAATATAACGTCTTTCGTCTCAATAAGTATATAATATGGATTTAACACTCCATAACGTTTCGTCATAAACACGCACAAACACGTAAATACAAGAAATCATCTACTTATTCAACGTCTCGTATCATATCATAACGTATCTAGTTGACGACCACACAATGCACATAGACTTCATACGATTTTACTTTCAAGGAATCATGGATGCTTACATATATTGTCACCCGCAGCCTTCCAACCACATCTACAACTCATTGAAGGCATAATCGTTTTCCATGTATGTACAACTATCCTAACCACAACAAACATTCATAACCGAAAGCATAATCAACCGAAAGATAAGTCAAGACATCAATCGAACAATCAATCAATTAATCAACGATCAAACAAGTATGTACAGTTTTCAACCTGGATCTCAATTGAGTAGGGAGCTACGGAACTCACCTTGATCGGTAATAGCAAATTAAGAATGATCATAAGCGTTCAACGAGTGTCACAATTCCACACCTATAATATATGCGTCACATATGTGTTAATGCATCAAATCCACCCTACTAAGGTTTTTAAACGTGACTTAAAGCTTTGACCGACTCCCGAGACTCAACAAGGTCATTAGAGACTCAACAAGGTCATTAGAAGGGTCAAGAAGTAGTTTGGGTCGAATTAAAGTCGTCCAAATATCGTCTCATTTATGCCACATATCATTATACATATGTATAATTTAGATTAAGGTTCCATTTTGAGTTTTAGACTGACCATTAGCTTTGGACGACAAGTATGACTCGAATACGTGACCATAGGAGCTGAGAAAGGATCCATTTGGAAGCTTGACACGGCCCAAGAACAATGGTAAACAAGCTAGCAAGAAATCTGGAAACAAGGAGCAGTAACTGGATTTTATTCCAAAGATGTGATCTTAGAGCTCGCTAATGTAAATTTCCATATCTTTATTGTTAATGTAATGAGCCTATCCCTAAAAAAAAAGGAATTTGAGAATTCTTCGGGTATGGAATCGTAGACCACCATCTTGGACGGTGGGCTGTTTCTCCTTTACGCTGCTTCACACTGTTTTACGGTGGCTTGGGAAGGCAGACGCTGGAACCTAGCAAACCCGACCACCGTCTGGGACGGTGGTGGCTGGCGTCCCAGACGCTGAACAGCAGCAGATCGAGCAGCAGCAGCACACCAAGGAAAACCGACCCATTTCACATTGACACTTCACTTTTGGCTTGGAAAACAATTTAAGCTGCTTCAAAACTGACTTTGGGACATAAATGGACTTAATTATTTCGGGTTGTTAAATGGACTTTACCAGTAACCCATTACAATTTAACAACCCGAAACATCAAAATCTTGTCCTAATTTGCTTTAACCCATTTCAAGAACATAACTAACCCTAATCCGAACTATTTCGGTTTTTGAAGCTAGATTCGACCAAGTGACACTCTCAAACATGTTTTTGAGCATAAATAATTGTGTTCCAAGCAACAAGCTCGACCCATAACATCCATAAGTGCCCCATTACGATTTTTGACCTAGATTAAGTCACTAGAACCCTAATCTTGACCTATAAGTGCATTTGACCCGAAATTTGACCCGAAATTTGACCCAAGAATCCGTTTCACTTGGTCAAGAAGCATAGGTAAAGATACAAAATGATTTTTAAGCAGTTTTCACTTACCAAGCTTTCCACAAGAGATGAAATCCGGAAATGAGCTAGAAATGGGGATTACTCGAGCTATGAACCCAAATTCGTGATATGTAGGAGATGAGATGATGTAGATGATTTTTCTTGCACCATTCTTACTTCAACAAGATTAATGATGATGATAGTCTAGAGAGGGTGAGGGAGAGAGTTCTTGGAAGACTTCTAGAGAGAGAGAGAAGATAAGAGTGTGTGATTGGGGGAAATGGATAGAAGGAATTGGATGGGAGGTTGAGATAAGGTTGGGTCAAAACTTGTGGGTCGTAGGTCATGGGTCATGGTTGCACCCATGGGTTGACCCGGTCTCAATTGAGTAGTTTTTCAAATCATTATTTCACATCATCTAGCATTGCATCGTCAATTAAATGGTCAATCGACCCGTTAAGCACAATACTCGTCATTAAGTCTTACATTGCATTTAATTTCGTCATTTACTGAAGTCGTTAGTCAAATTACATAATTAGTCAAGCAGGTCAAAAGTCACGGATGTTACAAACAGTCTTACTTTCCACTAATTAACAATTCTAGACGCTTGCTCAAATCAACTGAAGATCATATAAAGCACCAGTATATAAATGATTTCCGTAGTTGTGTTTTGGGGAGTGGATGCAGTTAGTTGTAAGCAAATGTCTTTAGTTTAGAGAATGAAACACTCACCTCAATTCTCCTCACTATAGGCAAGTTAAGACAATTATAAACACCACTCTAAGAAAATATTGTTTACTAGATTCTCAACCAAGTGTACCTGACAATATAAATTATCACAATAAGCAAATCTCTAACCTTAATTCTTTTCAAAACCAGAGCTACTCCAGAAATATAGGCGATATCTAGTGAGTATAATTGAATCTGACTTATAGACAAGGCAACTCACAAACTAAATTGAAATAACAAACACAAACTTTGTTTTAGCAAAAGAATGACTACAAAGAGCCGATCTTGAATCCTGGCTTGTTAGACATGAATCTAACTATATGCCCCGGTGGATGGACGAATGTTGCAACTTTAGAGAAAGTTTCAACCTTGGCCATTTAGATTAGCGCAACACCACATATAGTTCTCGTAAGTCCCCACACATGTGGGGTAAACATCACAAACTGACAAATTACATCATACAATATGATTATTTCACTCGTATCACATGTTCATAATTTCTTATATCATCAGGTTAGAGTACTTTATAAAAATGATTTCCTATGTATGCACCAACAATACATAAGTGAGTTACTACACTAAAGCCCTATATATGGTAACAAACATTCTTACGCTAGTACATGTAGGACAAGTTACTGAGTTTTCTTTTGATTGACTCCTAATTAAAGACTAACATCATGTTCTTGAGGATTCATGTAATGGATTCTTCAAGTGTATTGATGCTTGGTGGAATCTACAGTAGCTAAATTTTGTTACTGACAAATTATCAGGTGAAGTATCTTGGAGAACATGGGGAAGATATTCCTATTGCCGGAGCTGTTGCTATCTGCTCTCCTTGGGATCTTTTGGTAGTTTTCTACTTATCAAGGTTTATAAAATGTGTTTCATCTTTCTAGATGGATGTTTTCTAAAGGACATTTTTGTGGCAATATTTTTAGAATACTAGATATTTATCTGCTTGCATGTGAGAATTTTGCTTGTGTTCCATGTAACCATGTCCATCAAATATTCATTATTGAGGTTGTAGAATTTCTCCTATCTCAAAGGTATAATAATCACCTTTTGTTCTTATAAGTTGGGCGTTAGGGCATTGAGGAAGAATGGTTGTAGGACAATTTAAGTTTTCATATGCATAATTAGAACTGTTCAAAGATACATATAATCGCTTAAATGGAGGGTGTAGGATGCACCTCCTTATTCTTAAGATGTCGGGGGATAGTCAAGGCTTTTCTTACATGCATTATGGTATAGTATAGATTCATCTACTGGTAAATACAAACATACTTGGTCATTACTAATTAGATAACCCGTCAGGGTTTCATATTATTATGTAAGAAACACTGTTTCTAAAATGATCATCCAACATCTCTTTTCTCCTTGGATTTATGTTTATATTTTTTGGTTCTTTGTCTGAGTGTGTCACATTTTAACATTGTTTCGTAATAATGTACAGATTGGGTCTAGATTCATATGTCGCAGGACTGTTCAAAAATTCTATGATAGGGCTCTTACTGTTGGTCTTCAGGAGTATGCACAACTGTATGTCGTCATTTTGTTTCTTTTTAATTATCACTAAGGCAAACAATATTGTGCTTCTACATTTTGTTAAACAAATATAGCTGCCTTTTTTCATTTTTAAATTTAGCTTTTCATTGCAGGCATCAAACTCGTTATTCCCGTCTTGCCGACTGGGATGGTATTGTAAAGGTATATAGTCTCTTTTGTTGCAAAGCTCATTTTATTAACAAAATTGCTTGTTTTGTTCATTTCATGGTTAGATGACATCAAATATTTTGATTCTGTTGGTTACACAAAACAGTTTTTAACACATAATGACCTTTTCCGTTTATAGTCACGCACCATTCGGGATTTTGACAATTATGCTACTCGTCTAGTTGGGAAGTATGAGGTAAGCCTTTTTAAGCATAAGAATGTTGTTGCTTACTTCTAGTTAGTGACATTTTTATTTTGAAGACCGTGGATACATACTATAGGCATTGTAGCAGTGCTCAGTATGTGACGAAAGTTGCAATTCCATTACTATGTATAAGTGCTTTAGATGATCCTGTCTGTACCTGGGAGGCAATTCCATGGGATGAGTGCAGGTATGCTATTATTTACATGTGGCAATTCTGACTAATTTACCCAGAAATGGGTCTATTCAGACAAAAACTATATTATCTGCACCAAAAATATTCCATTTTGAGCTACACCATCTATCTGAGCAACACATAATATCAATACTATTTGTGTGCCCCTAGAATTTGGTTTTCTTAATATCATTATTAATATAGTTTGATATGTGATCACTTTTATATTTAATATATGTTGGTCCCAATAGAGCAAATAAAAATATTGTGCTGGCTGTAACACGACATGGAGGACATCTTGCTTTCTTTGAGGGACTTACTGGGTCTAGATTATGGTATGCTCGTAATTTACTTCAAGTTTCATTACCCTTTTTCTGCTATTAATTCACATTTACAAGAGTAATTGTTTTAAATTTATTAATATATATGTAGTATGTCAAATATTATTAGTTTTAATCCTTACTTTAGAGATACATCAATATCTGTAGGCAGGTAAAAGAAATGAATACCATCTCACGCATTTTGTTTCAACCTTTAGGTGGGTGAGAGCTGTGAATGAGTTCCTCGGTGTTCTGCACAACAGCCCCTTCATGCATACACAAAAGAAGGTGACAACCAAATTTGTCAGTCCTCTTTGGTCAATATTCTATGCTACTACGATTTAATATATAGTAAACAATGGGCCAATGGGTTGGTGGCCCATTGGTAAGGTCTTTGACCTTGGGGAAAACCGCGGGGGGGAGTTCGAGAGTCCTGGGTTTCATCCCAAGCTTGCATGGTTCGTGCACCTCATACTGCCCAATTGGATGTCACTGTGGTGTCTCGAATGCTAACCGCTAATTACTAACTACTAACTCGCTTTTTACAAAAAAAAAAATAGTAAACTATGAGATGGGAGTATTTGACTGCTTGCTACCGACTTAAAGGATCTCGGGTCCAGAGTGAACAGTAGTCTTCTTATTAACAACTGCACGTTCACAAAAGATGTAAATATTTAGAAACTAAATAATATTTGGTTATTTGTTTAAAAAGTAAAAGAATAAATGGGCACAACGTTGCCATTGGGGTGTTAGTTCGATGGTCAGGGGGCAATGTGGTTTACTCCTGGGGGGTCTTAGGTTCGAATCCTACCACATGCAAATGTGGTGAGGGGGCCTTAGTAATGTTATACCCATCTAACACATGGGGAGCAAACCCTTTAGGGCGTTGTCAGGAGTCGAAGTGGCGTGGACGCATCCGCGTGGGGGTGTTAGCCATTTATCCGTTGCTACCTTTCAAAAAAAAGATGGGCACAACATTCTTGTGGTGCTCGAAATGGGCCAAGCTTGGATAAGGTGTTAATCCGAAACATTTTTTTAATGCTTTGATATTATCAATTTACTTTATACGATTACAAACACTATATAACACCATTACAATTTTAAGTAAATGATTTAAATTTGAAAATACATTTTGGGCGACTTTCAACCTATTTGACCAATTGTTTGTTTTGCTCTATATTTATGGATTTGTCCTATTAGGTATAAAAGTATAAAACATAAGCCAATTAAAAAGTGGTTGGATGTTTAAATATTGCCCGCCTTTAAACTTCATTTAGTTATGAACTCGTTTACATTTTGTTTCAGAATCCTCAACATTCTGGACATGAATTGTCTGTAGATCAAGGTCCATACGTAAATGTTTCAAATGGAATGGTTGCTGCCATCAGCAATGATCCATTATCAAGTGATGTCATAGAAGATCCATATGAAAAACAAAGAATCAATCAAGAAAGTGGTGATACAGTACCAGATGCAGAAGAGCATATACTCGCTTGTTCCACTGGTCAAATCTCCAAGCAGTTGGAGGCTAAGCCGCTTGATGTTACTGCCATTATAAGTTGGTTAAACAAGCTGTTTTTGCAAAATAGAAGATCAACATGGATGCTTTTTTATATTGCCACCATCTCAACATTGCCATTACTTGGTCTAGCCCTCCACTTCTTATTTCGGAAGAAATTTAAGAAGGTTTTACTAGCGAAGTCACTCAAGTGATACATGTGTGGAAGTTGCGTATGGTAAATTGTAACTTTTAAAATCATGGTATTGGGCTTCCATGTAGAGTTATGGATATACATGTATGTCCCCTCGAAATAAGAGCATTAGCTAACTTGCCATTTTGAAGATCTAATAGAACTGCATATACCTATTTTTTTTTCAGGTGTAATACTGTATACTATATACTTTTTTATTAACTAGGTAGTTCAAGCCCCGCATTGCATGGCCGTATTTCTCACTTTTTTTCTTTAACTGCAATACCACAAACACAACATCTTAAGTATATTTACTTCCATATTAATAATTTCTTAAAACACATTGTTTAAAAAAACTCCGAAAGAAAAAATATAAGCGCAAATATATTTATTTTAAGGTGAATGACACAACACATTCAAATGTTGGTACTTCATTTAAGACCATATGTTTGTTTAATGTAATATGTTTGCGGCCTTTTTACATGGTATGGCAAGTGGTAATGTACCGATAATTCATCATGTTTATGTCACTCAGAAAATAAGGAAGAAAAAATATTGATAAAATAAACTTAAAATTTAATAGAAAACAAAAAGAATCAACATAATATATGTAAACAAATTAATATCAAGAATTTACAAAAAAAATATAAGATATTATTTTAAATTTTTTAATATATATATTTTAAGGGCAATGACACAACACATTCAAACGTTGCTACTCCATTTAAGACCATATGTTTGTTTAATGTAATATGTTTGCGGCCTTTTTACATGGTATAACAAGTGGCAATGTATCGATACTTCATCATGTTTATGTCACTAAAAAAATAAGGAAGAAAAAATATTGATAAAATAAACTCAAAAGTTAAAAGAAAACAAAAAGAATCAACATAATATATGTAAACAAATTAATATCAAGAATTTACAAAAAAAATATAAGATATTATTTAAAATTTTTTTTATAGAAAACAAAATGTTAAAAAGCATATTATTACACAAAAAAATAGAAATTAATTGTTGAGAAATGTAAGGTGCCCTATTGTTGCGTGGATCGTAATAAGATGTTATTCGTTATGTCAAGAGTGCGGAATCCTCTTGAGATAACTAGATTGCTATTGCCTTTTGTTAATTAATAAGTAATTAATCAACCCAAGGAGATGCACAAGGCTTGTGGTTCGTGTAGAAGAACACACGAAGGAACAAATAACCTTAGTTCGTAAATTCGTGAATAACTATCAAGAATTCGTCAATCATTAACCTAATTTCGTAGATTAGGTCTTGTATTTATACTAGTTACGTATTGGATCGTGTGGGCTTAGGCCTTAATTACGTATTTGGCCTGAAACAATAATCAACCGATCTGCCTCGTGCTGACGTCAGCACGAGGGACAACCCATTGTTCTTTGTTTGACTTCGTTTGGCTCATACATAACATCCAATCATCGTTTAAGTGTTCTACGACACTTATAAACCTTGATTCTATGTTCTTGTACCTGCAAAACAATATATAACACACAAACACAATACAAAACACAAATAGATATAATATTGAAGTTCAAACGTAATCATTAAATATCAACACAAATTCTTATTTAAATGATTACACACAAGTTCCTAAAAACATAAACGATAATCAAATCTATGTTGCGATTGTCACAACGAATCTGCATCTACAGACTCCCCCTTCACGATTGCAACTAGATCTCTTTAAATTCTTCAAAAGTTGAACTTCAAAGCTATCCGTTAAATAAAAGTCTTGTGCTATTCGCATGAATTCTCTCTTGCAAACAATGTGCGAGAATGTTGCGATAGCGCCTTTCCTCTACTCTCCAAAAATCTACAGCTGAACAAGGTGTATCCAAAAGTCTTCTTTGATCACCTCTTGACAAGTTGACAATCTGCATCGGATCATACATGCGTAGCAACATTTGTTTCTTTGAATCATCAACAGACATCTGTGCTTCGCCTGACTTGATATCTATCTGCCAAAATGTCATCTCTGTCAGCATATCTTGATCCCATCTGATAGCGGGAACCTTCTTAACACATTTAATTCTTTTCTGGACAAATCGAAATGTGCCATCTGGATTCTTAATCTTCTTCAAAGGTGTTGGCTTTCTCAACCTTTCTTCTGGCTTCAGACCTCTAGCACTGAAATACTTAATTCTTTCATCTCTGAATCTATTCTAGTAGAAATCTGCAAGTCCATTGCTCTGAAGATTAACGAACCAGCGTCTTCCCAAATCTATCATGTCTGAATCACTGAGAGAGTGGAAATGTCTTTGACTTATTGACATGTACTGGCAACCCTCCTTTCTCTTGATAATAAACAATTTGATTCTGTGATCATAGAACTAACTTTGTATCACTGAGAAGTATTTGGGTGCATCCTTGTCTGAGACATATTCCCAAAACATTGATGGTTTATACGCATCACGTATCATCAAACCAGTATGTCCTCTATAACCTGGAATTAGTCTATTAATAATAAACTCATGATCTTGCTGCACCGGAGGTATATTAAATCTTCCAAGATCAACCTCTCGTGTAGCATCTATATTCCAGTATAGATCAAAAATATTGTATTGTCCTTCATCAACTATATTTGCATATACAGCAAATCTCAACCTTGCAGCATTCTTAGGTTCATCTGGACTATCTCTGATTGGATTGAGATTGAGATGTTCTACTTCAGCTATTGGTTCAACTTGAATGACTTCATCTTCATTAAAGACACGATCAAAGTCATAAGGTGTCTCAAGCAACCTTTTTCTATCAGCTTCCGAAGTAATGAACTCTCCTTCTTCCAAATCTTCATCATCGATACTTTCTAGATCTTCTTCAGCATCAAGATCGTCCAATGCACCTATCCTTTGAAACTTATCTGCAATTCAAATGATTTACATATACAATGATAAAGAACATAAATCATAAGTCAAGACATAATAAATAGTATAAATACATAAAGAAATTAAAATAAATAATACTATATCATAAATATAATGTAACAATTACATTGATATTTATCTTATAATCTTTATCTATTTTAACTTACAACAATAATATTATATCATAAATATAATGTAACAAATACATTTATATTTATCTTATAATTATTACAAAAACAAGAAAAAAAATAAAAATCATTAGCACTAAGGTTCATAATCCGAATCTGACTCTGACTCTGAAGATGTATGAGTTAACCCTGACTATTCTTTCATTTGATCCCTAAGTGATCCTGGATCATAATAATCATCATAATCCATAATCTCTGCTCTAGCTCTCATATGAGATTGTGGATCATATCCCAATCTCTTTTCTAGTCTATGCACAATTAAAGGGTGCAAATCTGACTCTGTAATGGCATTGGTAGTAGAATCAGTCTTAGTTGACTCACTATCCTGAGTAGATTTTCTTTTGCTAAGATTTTCTTTTTTCTATATGATTATAAGGATCATTCACTATCTCCCTTTCTATTCTATCAGAATTAGAATCGGAGTTACCTGAATTGGAATCTTCCCCATCATCATTGTTATCCAGGATCATCAGGATCTGCATCTAGAGCGGTCATCACAGCTTTGCCTTTCTCTTGAGTCCCAGAAGTACTAGCACCAGTTGTACCAGCAATCTCTGACTCTCTCTGTGTTGACGACTCCCCCTAAATATCTGCAGTCTCTGTATCCATAGCATCACCAGCAGTATCTTGATCTTGACCTCTATTCTCTGGCTCACCAACTGATTGTTGTTGATTTGGATCTTGAGCTCGATCTTGATCTTGATCTTCATGATCATCATCTCTTGTCTTCTTAGCAAGCTCATCATCCTTACAACCATCTTTATCTCCCCCTTGAGCCAAGAGTTGGTCAAGTCTAGATCCAAGAGAATGAACAAGAGCGGTCATCATGTCCATCTCTTCCTGATGCTTAGCAGCTTGGAGCTTTAGCTGACTCTCCAAAGCTGTAACCCTCATCTCCAACATCTTCTTCTCTGAAAACAAACGACTCAGCTGCACTTGAACAGGTACAGGTGGACGTGAAGTAGAAGCAACATCAGATGTAGAGGCCTGAGGTGGCATCGTAGCTTCAAACGAAGGCATACGAGCACTGGAAGTTCCTGTGGGAGGCATCTGTGGTCTTTGCAGAGGAGCCAACAGACGTCCCATGACAGTAGAAACAGGAACTGTCGCCTGAATAGGAGCAGACGAAGGCCTAGGAGCAACAAGTGTCGGCTCTTGCTCTTGACGAACTGTAGACTCCGGAGCAGTAGGAATCGTAACAGTTGAAGCCTCAGCAACAACTTGTGCGCGAGAACCAATTCCTCTTATTATAAACTTTGGTCTTGACCTTCTCTCCCCAACAACAACACCAGCAGCAGAAGGAGCAGACACAGAAGCAGGAACATCAGAAACTGAAGCTGTTAAAGCAGCAACCAATGGAGTATCACCAACAGTAGGTGCATGAGACCTCTCCATGGCTTCAGAATAAGCAGCAAACTCTCTATCAACTTCAGCTTGAGATCTAGCATGTCTTCTTCTTCGCTTTGGCAATCTTTCTTCCTCTTCTTCATCTTCTGAATCCTCAACAACATTAACCGGGACTTCAGAAGGACCTACATCAACATCAACTGGAGCAGAGGTAGAATTAGAAACTCCAGAAGATGGTGGTACAAGATTTGTAGGATCATCAATATCCTCCATGAGAGCATCCATATCAGAATCATGCTCTAGATCACCAGCATACAGAGGAACATCATTTAGCCCCTCAAACTGATCAGCTCGTTCTTCATGAGGATCATCCTGAGCTTGATCATCACCACCAGCAGCAGCAGCAACGGGTTCTTCATCCTCCCAACCTTGTCTGGGTGCAACATAGTTAGGATTAAGCAAATGTCCGAACAGAGGTGGATTATCAACATGTATCGGAACATTTCCACCCGACAAGTGCTTCAAACTTTCAACAAATGCCTTATAAGTAAGACGACCTAAATTGAACGTAGGACCGTCAAATGGCAAATCAGCTGCAAAGTGACGAATTATGAGCATCACAAATCTTGGAAACAGAAAGAATTTCTTGTCTGTACCAAATGACCTCAACTGCTTCTCCAAATTATCAAAAATGTACTGAGAGAAGGTATATGGCTTGTTCAACACCAAGGCAACCATCTGAGAAACATTCTGTATATTCATCTGGTCATAGCCTGTACTCCGATGACTAATGGCCCTCAACAAATAGTAAGCAAGAAGCTTCCATTTGCCACGAAGATGATTCCTGAAGTATGGGTGAGAAATAGCTCCAGTATACCCCATACGACGTAGAGCACCGTCGCAGAAATCCTCAGAAAACTCAGTCAGACCTTGCTCTATCGCGACATCACCTAAGTGTAAGATCATCCGTAAGTCCCCAGCCGAAAAAGAGAATGAACGTCCTCCAACAGTAGTGTGAATGTATGTATGAGCACCCATCTGCACTAAATGGGCTGAATTCCAAAACTCCCTAATGAGACTTATCACCAACGGAGGGTTCTCTGTTACAGCAAAATGAACACGAGAACGTGCAAAAAGTTGTAGGACACCGTGAAACTCTAAAGTGCACCCTGTCTGCGTAATGCTGAGATCGAGTGCAACATTGTGCTCCTTGATGAACACACGAGCATTGTTACCTTGTCCTGCCATACCTGCACAAAAACAGACCAAAAACGACAAGAAAAACAAAAGTTAGAATAAACAAAAATAAAAATTAGGGTTTTGGCTCGTCTGCTTCGTGATGACGTCAGCACGAGGAGGATTTCCCTCGTCGTGACGTCAGCACGAGCCAAGCATGAAACCCAGAAACACGAAGTAAAAACATCTCCATATGATGTTAAAATCGATCAAAAACATCATCGTGGACTTGTTTATGGTTCATGGAGGCCCAGAAAACAAAATCGAAACGAATTCGATGAACACGAAGTTGGTTCGTGTTCTTCGTGTGAATAGTAACCGAAACACAAATCTCATTGATTAATCTTGATTTAACACTTGTTAACCTAAAGTTTTGTTAGATTTAACATGTTTAAACATCAATTAATCTAATTTTAAGTCCAATTCAAGTCCAAATCATCAAAAATCAAAGATCTAATTCGTGGTTCGTCCGAGTTACTGTTCACGCGAGGTAAAATCAAACATCGGGCATTATAACGACTTGTAATCGTTAATTCGTATAGTCAAAACATCAATCAATCATCATAGATTGGAATTATACCAACAAATCTGGACGAATAACACGAAGAAAGAAGGAATCCATCGAACTAAGGAGCGAATGAATAGTAGCACGAGGGAGACGAAGTTCGTGTGATTTACTTAGGGTTAATTTCAATTAATGGTAATTAATGAATAGTAACTACCCATATATATATTCGAATCCACATGGGCCGGGCCGAACACGTAGTTCGTGGGCTTCGTGATGACGTCAGCGCGAGGCATGCTGACGTCAGCACGAGGTGACTTCGAATTTTCAGATTTTTTATTCACACAAGCTTCATTCCTTAGCCAAATTTCGCGAATTTTCCAGAAATTTAAACAAGGAAAAATTCCAGAAATTCCAGAAACATAAACCTGTAGATACTCGTTACTAAGAACTTGTATCTACTCGAATATGCTATCGTAAATCATCCGTACTAACTTGTCATCACAATAATGTATCAAATAAATCTTACATTATTATCTTGACATAAAATCGATCATTTCTTCATTGATGTTTAACTCAACAATGCAAAGCATTTTAATGTATAATGCATTACAAAGTATCATATCAACAACCTATCACATTACATCTTAGGTTGTGATCTTGATAATAAAATGATAACCTATCACACTAAGTCTTAGGTTAAATTACAAGACAATCCATCCTTGTAACACAGTCTGTAGAAGCAATTTCTGATAGGCTTTTATTGTCCGTCGCAATGCAATTCCAATAAGCAAGTGAAAACAATTTTGCCTTCAATCCCAATCTGAAATTTTTTGATGCCAACTGCATTCAAAATGAGTTTATTATCTGTAACCTGCACACTTAACAAACTTCATCAATGCATCAAAACAACAATAAAAAATCATAAATATGCAAAACAACCAAAAAGCTTAACCTAGCAATCATTACAAGATCTAAGGCAAGTCCAATCTTTGTCAAGCATACTTATCAACCACAAATAATTGAAATTTCAAAAATTTACTTGAAACACATTTAAAAATATTTTGACTTTTCAATTTTCAAAACATTTCATTTTCTAAATTAAACAACTTATGTATTAATTAGAAAATCTGTCTTTTAAACATTTATACCGTAAGCAACAAGACTTATATAATTCACTAAGAATTATAACTTTTAAATACTTATCAAATCTCTCATGCAATAAGAACTAGTTTGACACACAAACTGACACTTATTACAAAAATAATAATAAAAATAAAATTAAAAATAAAAATAAAAGTAAAAATGAAAATAAAAATAAACTAAGCTACTTTATTTATTTACAAGAAATTCTAAGTTTCTGCAGATTCGATCAGATTAGCATTTACATAAGTCTGCAAGTGAGAAATAATTCTCTTATTATTAGTTATGAACAGTGATTCAACCACGATTACCGGTATATTTGTCCTCTTAAACACTCGGTACTTCCAGTTTCCTTTGAGTTATGACACTTTCGACATACCCTGGCCAAGAACAGTCACCATGTAACCCGAGTAGCCTAACATGCCGTTGAATAGTTTGCGAACTTATATGACCCACATTCAGATATACTTCCGTAATCGATACAAGCACTAAGATAACAAATATTCAATATATATTCAAAAACATCCTTAAACAAATCATGAGACACTTTTTAGATAACATAATTTAATTACATTGTGATTTAACTTATTTGCTTTTGCATTTCATTATCTATAAGGAACCCGTGATTTTCTATGAGACCCATGTAGCGAACTTTCTGACAACCTATCCCAAGTTGGAAGCTTTAGGTAGGCTAGGTATACAAAGACACCCGAGGACATACTGTGCCGAATCTCAAAGACCACATTAGCCCTTAATTTCATTCATTTCATTTGCATAACAATATCATTTACTTTCATGCTCATGATTGGTAGAGGTTTTTGCCTATATATTGAACAAATCTTATAGTAATGCTAGATCTTTCACAAAATTTAAGGACCAGATCAATTCATTACTGAAAAGCAAGCATTCTCAGCCATATATCTGAATATGTTTCCCACAAGAACATTGTATAAATTAAGTTCAGATTAAGGAAACCTTGCTACTTTGTGTCTACCAATATATCCCAAATTGTAATCACTTAACTAAGCAGTTATATTATGATTAAGCAGACTTAAAAGCTAAGTATCCTCACTTCTAATCATCTGACAGCATTAACTTAAATCTCCCCATACTTTTGTCATTTTCTCATTTTTAAGGTTTTTTATGACACTAAGAACTCTTTTTGTATTTTTATGACTCTAGCTATTTACAGACACAAACTTACAAAATTAGTTCTTTGAGAGATTTAATATGAATCAGCATTCTTCATCCCATTGAGAAGAATTAACTTCTCAAATCAAGGCTTATCAAATGCTTTGGTATACAGATCAGCTAAATTATCATCGGTTATAACCTTTTCCAAATGAATTAACTTCTTTTGGGCACAATCACGCAAGAAATGATGTCTAATATCAATATGCTTGGTGACCTTATGCATGACAGGGTTATTTGTAATGTCTATAGCTGACTTATTGTCTATTCTAATAGGAGTATCAAGAAAATCCATACCATAGTCACGAAGTTGTTGCTGAATCCACAATACCTGGGAACAACAGCTACCAGCAGCCATATACTCTGCCTCACATGAAGACTGAGCAACACATGTCTTCTTCTTGCATTGCCATGATACTAATCTTCCTCCTAACAACTGACAACCTCCAGTCGTAGACTTTCTGTCATTGTTACAACCGCCAAAGTTCGAATCAGTATATGCAACAAAATCAAACGTTCCTCCCATTGGATACCATAGACCAAGCCCTTGGTTTCCCTTAAGATAACGTAGAATACGCTTTGCTGCAGTCAAATGTGACTCTTTCGGACTAGCTTGAAATCTAGCGCAAAGACAAACAGCGAACATAATATCTGGACGCGAAGCAGTCAGATACATCAATGAGCCAATAATAGCACGATAATAAGTTGCATCCACAAGTTCATCTTTCAGATCAAGAATTCCTAATCCATGATTTTGCTAATAGGAGTACCATATGTCTTGGACTCTAACATTTGAAACCTCTCCAAGATGTCATCGACATACTTAGACTGGTGAATAAAGAATCCATCTTTCCGTTGATCTACTTGTAGTCCGAGGAAAAATTGTAATTCCCCCATAGCACTCATTTCAAATACATTTTTCATGCTCATTTCAATCTCTTTGCACATCTTTATATTAGATGAACCAAAAATGATATCATCTACGTAAACTTGTACAATTTGATAATCTCGCTTCTTCCACTTGATAAACAATGTGCTGTCTATCGATCCTCTTGTAAAACCATTTGTCAACAAATGTGTCGACAACTTTTCATACCACACTCTGGGTGCTTGATGCAATCCATAAAGAGCCTTATCAAACGATATGCTCTTCTTGGATAATTCGGATCTTCAAACCCCGGTGGTTGGTAAACATACACTTCTTCTTTAACGTCACCGTATAAGAAGGCACTCTTAACGTCTAACTGATACACCTTTATACCTTTGAAACTTGCAAAAGCTAAAAATAACCTTTTCGTTGTGCAAAAGCAAAAGTTTCGTTATAGTCATATCCTTTTCGTTGTGCAAACCCCTGAACAACCAAACGTGCTTTATTTCTGGTAACGATCCCTTGTCATCTCGTTTGCATTTATATACCCAACGAGTTCCAATCGGGTCTTTACCTCTAGGCACATCTACTAACTCCCAAACTCCAAGTTTTTCAAATTGAGCTAATTCTTCTTGCATAGCTTCAACCCAACATGGATCTTGAAGTGCTGCCTTAACATTCTTAGGTTCTACTTGTGAAATGAACCAGAATATAAACACTCAGTTATCAATCCAGTGTCTTTCACTTCACAAAACAAACTAGTTAGATCCTTATTCAACTGATTCTAGTTCGAACAGGTTCTGTAGCATTTCCAAGAATATTTTCAACTGGGTGATCCTTATTAATTCGATATTGAGGAACCGAATCAACATTCAGACTTTCTCCTAAATTGTTCTAATCTGAAACTCAGGAGAGCTAAAATCATCTTCCGATTCTTCAGAAATAGGATCATCATCAGGCAGTGTAACCTTCGATGGAGTAGGTGGTGTAGTGTTTGCGGGTTCATTATATTCTGAATCTGGTGTCTTATCCTTGTCCTTACCACTTTCATCAACATCAGTAGTAGACTGAACGTTGGTTGGAGTAGTATCGACATTTTCGAGTAGGCGGAGATATAGGAGTATATCCATGTGATCTCTTAAAATAATCACATCGTCAACTGTCTCAGGATCTGAATAAGAATCAGGACCATGTATGAACTAAAACACTATAATAATCGAAGTTTTTGCCATTTCCAGAATGTATAGCGGGCATATGACTGACAATCTTGACATTTGTTCCCAAATCAACTTTGCCAGTTGTTTGTTGTAAACCCGTCGAATTGATGTTTCCGGTTTATAACCCATGAGAAATCCCTCTTCAACCTTTGAATCAAACTTTGACTGAGGTAGATACTTCAAGAAAGTACATGGTACACAAATGTTCAACATTCTGTAAATTGGGTTTCTTCTATGTAGAAGCTCATAACATGTCTTATTATGACGCTAATACAGTAACCCTATTTAAAATAGACAAGCTGTATTCACGCTTCGCCCAAAACATAGTAGGAAGCCCTGAATCTGCAAGCATAGTTCTGGCTGTCTCGATTAGAGTCCTATTCTTTCTTTCAGCAACTCCATTGTGTGGTTCATACGGAGAACTGTATTGATGTTGGATTCCCTTTGACAAACAAAAGACATCCATCACATTATTCTGAATTCAGTTCCGTGTCACTCCTGATTCTCTTAACACGAACTCCATAAATGTTTTCAGTTTCGACAAAGAAATTTATCAAAATCTGCGGAGTTTCATCTTTCGATTTAAGAAAGAATACCCATGAGAATCTGAGTAATCATCAGTAACCACCAAACAGTAATACATT